>NC_091699.1:71491350-71800100 GCF_041296265.1 Equus caballus | reverse complement strand
AGCATTTTTCAACCTCCAGGGCATTCCACCATCATAACTCTGATCTGTATTTAAGGAATCTATTACTATGAAACACTATTTTTTAAAACGTGTGTAAAGAGAAGAATGCAATGCACATCCTACCACACATCACTCTAGTTAGGGATGACGTCAGCGGGCTGATTTGCTATGCTGGAAATTACCAAGGATAGAGATGGATATACTATAGATAAATCAATAAATAACTAAAGAGCACCAGCAATAGTTTTTGACAAACTCTTTCAAAGCTCCGAGAAATGTGCAAATGTGCATTATTTGAAATTGCGCTGAGCTTCAAGTTCTAAATGTTGGAAATTAAAATAGCATTGCCTCTATTTATACTTAGGTCCTTAAGAGTACACCTGAAATAAGAGAGACATATGTGCTGTGTCAGCTTTTCCCTTCTGCAGAGAAGCCTCTCCATCACATGGCCTACAAGGATATTGATCATCCCTTCTAGGCTAACTGGGCACCAGATCTTCTCTCCAGGGGATATTTTCCGAATTACCCAAAGCAAATGCATAGAATGGAAACTTACTTCTGCCAAAAAGCAAATTTCAACTGTTATACAGTACAGTTAAATAAAGTCTATTTCTAAGTGTTTACAATTATTCACTCTCAAATTTGTAATTTGGGAAAGAAGAGGGCAAGGATGTAATAAAATTAGAATATTTCCCCCAAATTTTATTTATATATAGCAAAACATAGTGTTATACAATCATATAAGATACCATGAAAAAAACTGAAAATATCTTTATAGAGAAATTTCTAGTATTCCTTGAGTGGGTTGTATCATTTTTTTTAATTGCCAAAAGACTTTTACATTTTTAAATGTTTTATTTTAATAGGGATGCTAAAACACATTTATCAATTCAGCGTTGAACAAACACTGAGTGCCATCACGATTTTTTGCAGACAGGTATATTCCTGGTTATTGCCCTCTCCAGGCTACCTCTGTCTCCTTTTATTTCTGGAAAAAACCAAATTCCACTTATTCAGATTGGAATGATTTTGCTTTTAACTGATCCATTAGGCTTAGATGGAAACATTGCCCCCAATCCTCTGCCTGTTCAATGTGATAACAGGTTAGCAAATGGTACCTGCTGGAGATGAACTGGCTACATAATTTGGGAACCCAGTGTAAAATGAAAATTTGGGCTCCTGGTTCAAAAGTTAAGAATTTCAAGATGATGAGGGAAGAGAATTAAACAAAGTCTGAGGCCCTTTTAAGCACAGGGCCCTGTGCCACTCTATAGCTCGCGCATGCATGAAGCCAGCCCTTGCTGGAAAATATTTAAAGATACTGCCTACACAGAGCCCTGACCAAGTGAGCAAAAGGCAAAATGAACCATCAGTGGAGAGTTCCAGTGTGAATCTGTGGGTACCTCAGTGGTTCCAAAATTGAATCTTTCTTGCCAAGAAAAACTTAATCCATGGAATCCAAAAACCCCTCAAGAACTTTACTAATTAAGGTTTGAGAATCTACTAAACACTTCAGCGAAATGGGTTTCCAGACTCATCTGACCATCCCTAGACCCTCAGTGCATGAATCTCGGGATCAGGACACGGCCGAGGAATCCCTCTTACCTCAGCGAAAGGAATGTGTCAAGCTTGAAAACGCATTAGACACGGAGCCACTCACAATTTCAATACTCATTCAGGTTAAGAAAAATTCCACACCAAATTTAAAAGAATTAGCTGACATCTATTTGCTAAAATTATCAAGACCTTGATTAATAAACCCTGAAAACCTGAGATTTTAAAGTAGGTATGTAAAAATAAGTATTCCTACTTAACTATCATCTTTACTTAAGTGTCAACTGTAATCTTTCTTCACTGAACAATTTAAGAAGAAGTTTTCTTGTTTTAAGTTCTGTAAGAGAATAAGCACTCCTCCAGCAGTATTTCCATGATAATGGTTGTCTTCCACAAAACAAAGCAAGCAAGCACCACATACTATGAGACTTGATTGTGTGCAAGCATTTCCCTGCTCATTTCTCTGCCGGGGAATCTGCTGAGTCTCCACAATCTTAGAAGTTTCTCTGCCTTTACTTTAGACTAGGATTTCTCAACTTCAGCACTATTGGCATTTTGGACCAGATAATACTTTGTTGTGGAGGGCTGTCTTGGGCTTTGTCCTGGCCAAGATCTCTGGCCCCTTCCCACTAGATGTCAGTAGTATCACCTCTCCCAGTTGTAAGCACCAAAGTGTGTCCAGACATTGCCAAATGCCCCTTGAGGGGCAAAATCACCCCCCATTTCCATGGAGAGTCTTTGCCTTAGACCTACCTCTACAAACAACGAAGTGAACAGAACAGTGGTTCAGAGCTGGAGCCTGGGATCCCATAAACACTATTTTTAGTTCCATGTCCGTCACTCAGATGTAGTGTGGACCAGGGAAATTCACACGGCCTCTTTAAAGTTCCATTTTGCCCTTTGTAAAATAGAGTTTGTGAGATTTACCTTATAGGACTGTGGTCAACATTGAATAGATGATGCTTTTAAAGTGCTTAGCTTAGTATCCGGCACATAGGAAACATTCAATAAACGTTATTTAAAAACTGCAATTGAAATGCAATCTAATTCAAATCAATAAAACAAGAATGAAGAACTCAGAGAAGGAAGAGAGAGAGAATAATATTCTTCCAAAAGTAAAGACTTTTGTTTTCCTCCATTTGGATGTGAACTTTAGACTGCGATATTATATTATTTGCTTCAGAATTTCAAAAAAATTGATTTAGGAAGCTTTAAACAATTGTATGCTTTCTTTGCACATGTTTTAGTTCGTCCTTATAAAGCTAAATTGGAGGGAAGAATACTGGTAATTAGATTTTATACCAATATACTGCATCTTCCTCAATTTGAAAATTGTTTGACATCCATTTATTTAATCAGAAAAGAGTAAGTAGTTACTGGCTGTGGGGAAATAAACCCAACAGAAAGAGGCCTAAGATGCAGATCATATGTTCTTATATATCCTAGTCTTGAGGTGGGGTGGAAGTGTGTAAGTGTATCAATATCACAAAGTAAGTGAAATAATAAAGGTATAAATAGAATGGGAGCAAAGATAATAAAATTACTATAATTAACAGCAATTACCATGTATTTAGGGATTATTAGGTGCTGAGCATTGTGCTAAGTACTTATTGTCTCATTTAACTAACAGTGTCTGGGTAGCTGAGGAAGGCAGCCGAAGCTGGCCCTGAACATTGAAGGGTGATTCATGTGCATCCAATAGTGATGGAAAATGGAGAAGAGCATTACAGGAAAAGGAAATAGGCTTTGCACATGGGCATAAAATGTGTGGCATGGTTGAGTAAGCTTAATAAGTTGTGTGAAGCACAGATGTATTCCACAGATGAAACGATAGAAATGAAAACCAACAGACACATTGGCCAAGATTGTGAAAATGTCTCTTACTGCAGGCTAAAGGGTTCATTTTTTATTCTATAAGTATCAGGAAGTAACAAATGATTGTGTTAACTCCCAGTGTGACACAGTAAAAGCTGCCAAGAAGATGACTGTGGTGGCACAGGGCAAATCTGAATTGAAGAGTAAGGGAATTTGATAATTGATAGGACATTAGAAGATGACAAAGAAGGAAGCGTTCTGGACAAATATTCATCTTCTACCCTGGGAGAATGGATAGTTGTGATGACAATAACTGAGATAAAGAACACACACATAAAAAATGACATTTGAAGGTAGGAAAATGTTCAATTTTGATATTTGGGGGACACCTAGGAAGGGCTTGTCCAGGTTGTTGGAAATAATTGTTGAATCTTGGTCAAGGAGTGGGAAAGAGTTAGGACTAAGATACCGATGTAAAAACTCTTGCAGAATAGGTTTAATTGAAATCATAAGGTTAGTTGTAATTAGGAGAGCAATTAAGCAGACCAGTTCACAGGTTTTGAATTTCAACTTTCACTTCAACATATTAGCTATAAACTATAAAAGCGTTTTCTTACTAGCCAGCCACATCTTCAGCTGCAAAGATTGGAGAGTTTTCGACCAATACAATAATAGTGTTTCTTTTAATAATGTTGAGGATGAAAAATAAGAATCTGCCTAATGGTAAAACATATCACCTTCCCATGATGTGGGGAGACTCATCAATAAAAGGATTCCAATTTTCTCGTATTAAGTTTTATAGATTTAATGCAATTTAATTTCAAATCTCAAATGAGGTTATTTTGCAATTTTTGTGAGTCATTCAAAGTTTGATCTGGAAGAATAATTAGACAATAATAACCAAGAAAATACCATAAAAGTGAACATATTAAAAAGTATAATTACTGAAACAGTGCAGCACTGGGAACAAGAATGGCCAAACGGATTGCTAGAACAAGAGAGAAAATCCAGAAACAAACATAAATATGATAAGAGAAGCACTTCAAATCAGTAGGAAAAAAAAAACATTATTCAATTCGCTGTTAGGAAATTAAGTAAAATTAGATCCTCTCTCATTTAACATACTAGATTAAAAAGAAAATCCTTTTCTAAGAAAAAATGATAGTAATTTTGGCAGTTGTGACTACCTAAAAGCTAATTTTTTTCTGTATATTTAAAAAAAGTCACCATAAACAAATTTAAAAGCACATAATTAACTGGGGGAGTTATCTGCAATATGTGTAATCTACAAAGGGTTGATGACCTTAATGTATACGGTTCCCTTATGAGCACCGGGAGAGAGAGAGAATCTCTCGCAGAAGCAAATTCAGCAAGAGACAAATCTGAGCAATTTAAAAAGAAGGAATGAAAATGAGTAATAAACATTTCAAAACCTTTGAGTCTTTCTGCAATCATAATTATGCAATAAAAACGTAATGGATAATTTACTTATTAAATTGGCCAATGTATATGTACATATTTCATTTTATTTCTCAGTGTAGGCAGAAGATATATATATATAGAATACCGGTTGTGCCCTCCTCTGACCCCAGCCTTCTAAAGTGTTGGACAATCTCTATCAGGAGTATTTAATCTGTGCATTTTCTTTGACCTAGCAAGTCTCTTCCATGTTTATATATTAAGGTTATTTATTTTACCATTTCCTTACATATTTCATTAAATATATGTATCATTTTCTAAATACACAAGCACATTTCATTTATCACATAAACTTTTTCTTATTGAGGTCATAATGTTTTACAACATTGTGAAATTTCGGTTGTACATTATTATTTTTCAGTCACCATATAAGTGCTCCCCTTCACCCTTTGTGCCCACCACGCAAAACCCTCTCCCCTGGTAACCACTTAACTGTTCTCTTCACCGGTGTGTTCATCTTCCACATGAGTGAAATCATATGGTGTTTGTCTTTCTCTGTCTGGCTTATTTCGCTTAATGTAATACCCTCAAGGTCCATCTGCGTTGTCACAAATGGGACAATTTTGTCGTTCCTTATGGCTGAGTAGTATTCCATTGCTTATATATACCGCATCTTCTTTATCCAATCATCAGTTGATGAGCACTTGGGTTGCTTCCATGGCTTGGCTATTGTGAATAACATTGCAACGAACATAGGGGTGCAGAAGTCTCTTTGAATTGCTGATTTCAAGTACTTTGGATAAATACCCAGTAGTGGGATGGCTGGGTCATATGGTATTCTCTATTTTTAATTTTTTGAGAAATCCCCATACTGTTTTCCATTGTGGCTACACCAGTTTGCATTCCCACCAGCAGTGTATGAGGGTTCCCTTTTTTCCACAACCTCTCCAACTTTGGTATTTTTTTATCTTGGTGATTACAGCCATTCTAATGGGTGTAAGGTGAGATCTTAGTATAGTTTTGATTTGCATTTCCCTGATGATTAGTGACGGTGAACATCTTTTCATGTGCCTATTGGCCATCTGTATATCTTCTTTGGAGAAATGTCTGCTCATCTACTCTGTGCAATTTTTGATCAGGTTGTTTGTTTGTTGTTGTTTAGTTGTGTGAGTTCTTTATATATTTTGGAAATTAACCCCTTGTCAGATATATGATTTGCAAATATTTTCTTTCAATTGGTGGGTTGTCTTTTTGTTTTAATCCTTGTTTCCTTTGCCTTGCAAAAGCTCTTTAGTCTGATGAAGTCCCACTTGTTTATTTTTTCTTTTGTTTCCCTTGTCCAAGACGACCCGATATTCAAAAAGATCCTTTTAAGACCGATGTCAAAGAGCGTACTACCTATATTTTCTTCTAGAAGTTATATGGTTTCAGGTCTTATCTTCAAGGCTTTGATCCATTTTGAGTTTATTTATGTGTATGGTGAAAGATAATGATCTACTTTCATTCTTTTGCATGTGGCTGTCCAATTTTCCCAGCACCATTTATTAAAGAGACTTTCCTGTCTCAATTGCATGTTCTTAGTGACTTTCTCAAAGATTAGCTGTCCATAGATGTGTGGTTTTATTTATTGGCTTTCAATTCTGCTCCATTGATCTGTGGGCCTGTTTTTGTACCAGTAGCATGCTGTTTTGATTACTATAACTTTGCAGTATATTTTGAAGTCAGGGGTTGTGATGCCTCCAGCTTTGTTCTTTTTTCTCAGGATTGCTTTAGCTATTCGGGGTCTTTTGTTGCCCCACATGAATTTTAGGATTCTTTGTTCTATTTCTGTGAAGAATGCCATTGGGATTCTGATTGGGATTGCATTCAATCTGTAGATTGCTTTGGATAATATGGACATTTTAACTATAGTTATTCTTCAGATCCATGAGCATGGAATAGCTTTCCATTTCTTTATGTCATCATCGATTTCTTTCCATAATGTCATATAGGTTTTGTTGTATAGGTCTTTCATCCCCTTGGTTAAATTTATTCCCAGATATTTTATTCCTTTTGTTGCGATTGTAAATGGGATTGTATTCTTGAATTCTCTTTCTGTTAGTTCGTTATTAGAGTATAGAAATGCAAATGAATTTTGTAAGTTGAGTTTGTACCCTGCAACTTTGCAGTAGTTGTTGATTATTTCTAATAGTTTTCCAATGGATTCTTTAGGGTTTTGTGTATATAAAATCATGTCATCTGCAAACAGTGAGAGTTTCACTTCTTCATTTCCTATTTGGATTCCTTTTATTTCTTTTTCTCACCTAATTGTTCTGGCCAAAACCTCTGGTACTATGTTGAATAAGAGTAGGCACCCTTGTCTTGTTCCTGATCCCTATCGATGGTGTTCAGTTTTTCCCCATTGAGTATGATGTTGGCTATGGGTTTGTCATATACTGCCTCTATTATGTTGAGGTACTTTCCTTCTATCTCCATTTTGTTAAGAGTGTTTATCATAAATGGATGTTGGATCTTGTCAAATGCTTTCTCTGCAGCTATTGAGATGATCATGTGGTTTTCATTCCTCATTTTGTGAATGTGGTGTATCACATTGATTGATTTGTGGATGTTTAATTATCCCTGTGTCCCTGGTATAAATCCCACTTGGTCATGATGTATGATCTTTTTGATGTATTGCTGTATTTGGGTGGCCAATATTTTGTGGACAATTTTTGCATCTATGTTCATCAGTGATATTGGCCTATAGTTTTCCTTTTTTGTGTTGCCCTTGTCAGACTTTGGCATCAGGGTGATGTTGGCCTCATAGAATGTGTTAGGAAGTATTCCATCTTCCCCAATTTTTGGGAATAGTTTGAGAAGGATAGGTACTAAATCTTCTTTGAATGTTTGGTAGAATTCTCCAGGGAAGCCGTCTGGAACTGGACTTTTATTCTTTGGGAGGTTTTTGATTACTGTTTCAATTTCTTTACTTGTGATTGGTCTATTCAGATTATCTATTTCTTCTGGATTCAGCTTTGGGAGGTTGTAAGAGTCTAAGAATTTATCCATTTCTTTTAGACTGTCCAATTTGTTGGCATATAGTTTTTCACTGTATTCTCTTATAATTCTTTGTATTTCTGTGGCATCTGCTGTAATTTTTCCTCTTTGATTGCTAATTTTAATTATTTGAGCTTTCTCTCTTTTCTTTCTTCATGAGTCTGGCTAAGGGTTTGTCAATTTTTTTTATCTTCTCAAAGAACTAGCTATTTGCTTCATTGATGCTTTCTACTGTCTTTTTTGTTTAAATTTCATTTACTTATGCTCTGATTTTTATTAGTTCCCTCCTTCTGCTGACTTTGGGCTTTGTTTGTTCTTTTTCTAATTCTGTTAAGTGTAGTTTGATATTGCTTGTTTGAGATTTTTCTTGTTTGTTAAGGTGAGCCTGTGTTGCAATGAATTTCCCTCTTCGGACTGCTTTTGCTGCATCCCATATGATTTGGTATGGTATGTTTTCATTTTCATTTGTGTCCAGATACTTTTTGATTTGTCCTTTAATTTCTTCAATGATCCATTGGTTGTTCAGTAGCATGTTGTTTAGTCCCCATATCTTTATCCCTTTCTCAGCTTCTTTCTTGTAGTTAATTTCTAGTTTCATAGCATTATGGTCAGAAAAGATGCTTTTTATTATTTCAATCTTCTTACATTTTTTGAGGCTTGTCTTGTTTCCCACCATATAGTCTATCTTTGAGAATGTTGCATGCACTCTTGAGAAGAATGTGTATTCTGCTGTTTCTGGATGGAGTGTTCTATATACATCTATTAAGTTCATCAAGTTTTTTGTTTAATTCCACAATTTTCTTGTTGACTTTCTGTCTGATTGATCTATCCATTGCTGTGAGGGGAGTGTTGAGGTCCTCTACTATCATTGAGTTATTGTTAATATCTCCTTTTAGGTTTGTTAATAGTTGCTTTATGTACTTTGGTGCTCCTGTGTTGGGTGCATAGATATTTATAAGTGTTATGTCCTCTTGGTGGAGTGTCCCTTTTATCATTATATACTGCCCCTCTCTGTCTCTCTTTACCTGTTTTATCTTGATGTCTACTTTCTCTGATATAAGCGTGGCAACACCTGCTTTCTTTTGTTTGCCATTAGCTTGGATTATTTTCTTCAATCCTTCATTCTGGGCCTGTGTTTGTCACTGGAGCTGAGATGTGTTTCCTGCAGGTAGCCTATTATTGGGTCTGTTTCTTAAACCATCCTACCACTCTGTGTCTTTTGATTGGCAAATTCAATCCATTTGCATTTAGAGTGATTATTGATATATGAGGGCTTACTGCTGTCATTTTATGACACATTTTCTGGTTCTCTTGCATTTATTTTGTTTCTCATGCTGTGTGTCTCAGACTACCAATTTGGTTAGGTAGTTTTCTATGTTGGTTTTCTTAGTTTTCTCCTTATTTATTATTTGTGTTTCTGATGTACTTATTTTTTTAGTGGCTACCATTAGGTTTGTATAAAAAATCTCATAGATGAGATAGTCCATTTTCTGATAACCTCTTATTTCCTTAGACTAAGCAGATTCCATCCCATTCCTCTTCCCCTCTTAAGTTGTTTCTGTCATATCTTATTCCATCTTGTGTTGTGAGTTTGTGATTAAAATGACAAGGTTATATCTATTTTTGGTGTTTTCCTTCCCTTTATCTTTAATGTAATACATGAGTGTTTACTAATCTGTTCTGATGGATAGCTACAATATTCTACCACATAAACTTTTAAAAATACTGATAAGCAAAAAACAAATTTTTTAATCACCAACACCCTAAGGCAAATAAATGTTGACATGATTTTATAATCATATAAGAGTTTTCCCTCACAAATGCTATATTATAATACTATTTTTAAAAACTTATTATTTTCTTTCCCCTTTATGTAACATGGACATCAATAAATAGACATGTATATAATTCTTTCACTTCTGGATATATTTCATCCTAAAGATAGGAAATAATTTATCTAAATACTTTCTTTGATTTAGCATCTTGGGTATTTCTCTCCCTCTTTTTTTCCTATTCTTAACAAGGCTAGGTAAATATTAATGGATATACCTCCTTGTAAACTTTCCAATTATTTCTTTAAGAAAAATTCTTAGCAGTAGAGTTGTTTTGTCAAAGGTTTTTTGATGCATAGTGCCACTTAGTTGTCAAAATGCTGGTATCATCTTACATTTCTACATGCCTATTCCTCAGCCCTTAAAAATACCATAGCATTACATTAAAAAAATACCATTCTGAAAAGATAATTTGGCATTTCCTTACCCATTTAGTGTTCATTTATTTGAGAAGAAGTTAGGTTTTATATGAACATTTACCAATAGTTTACTTATTCTCTTGAGAGTTTAAATTTCACATCCTTAACTATTCCTAATGATCCATAAGAATGCTTATATTATTAATGAAAGTCTTCCCAAAAAAATATCACAACTACTTTTTATGCTTTGTCATTTACATATGAACTTTGTTCAAATGGGAGAGCCTTTTATTACTGTATATAATGATTAATATTCATAAAATTTGAATCTATCAATCTTTTTCCTTTTCAATTTCTGCCTACAGGATCATACTTCAAGTAATTCTTTCCTAATTTGAGTATATACATCTGTATTTTCTTTGATTTGGAATCTATGCCAGTATAAGTCATGAGATGAGGTAATATAATGTCCTTCTTTCTGCAGATAAGATGGTGATAAATTATAGTGCCTCTCACATAACCTTTGCTGCTACTATGACTGTTAGTATTGTAGCAATTGTTGTCTTGATATGCGGTTAACTTCTTGTCTTTTAAAACCATAACCAAAATTTTCAGATGCCATCTTTATTATATATTCATTTCACTAATATTTTAATGACTGCCTTCTGCGCCTCAATTCCTATCACTATTCTTGGATATATGTGATGAACCAAAAACACTCCCATCTTCATGGAGTTTACACTTCCTTAGAGAAAATAGACTTAACACAAGTAAATATATAATGGCACATTTTGTAATCCTGTAAAGTTAAAGGATGATTTAATAAGGATAGAGAATATTTTTCAGCTTCAGGAAGAATCCTTTGAGAAAAAGTTATTCGTGACCAGAGATCTCATAGCTGACCAGGTGTTCTCCAGTCAGAAGGAATAATTAATTGCCTGGGGAGGTAGAAATTGTGATGTATTTCAAGACCACACAGAAGGCATCCATGGCTGAAATGCCGTGACCTCCGTAAGCTTTCTCCCTGTTTCCCAAGCACTTTCCAGATGACAGTCTTTAGGCTTCTTAATCCCACCAGAGGAAAACCTGCCTCTATATTTTCAACCATTTTTTGATAAACTCCTTACCTCAGCCTATATCTGTACTCAAGTCTCCTGTCCTGTCCTGGACCTTTCAATTTTATACTCAATGTATCAACTTCTTCCATTCCTTTGCATTTCTCAGATTAAAGAAAGTACCATCAGGCATTACCACTCCCAGAAATGCTATAAAGATATCAACATTTTTCAGTCATCCTAGTTGACCTCTCAATATTTTTCTGATTGCCCAACCACTTCTTAAAACATTCTTGTCCCTTAACTGTAATTGTATCATCATTTCCTCTTCTATCTCTCTGGCAATTCCTCCTCTGTCTCCTCTACTCAGCATCCTTCTAATATGATCTCATTTTAAATGTAGGTCTTCTCTAGGGTTTCAGATATGGTTCTAGTCTATGTGCAGTCTGTATATTTTAAAAGGCTCATATCTGTTGGAAATAAAGAAAAATCATTAAGAACATCTCCACTCCTCTCAGCATCTGAGTGAAGGATGTGAAGATGGAGTCCTGTAAATCTTCCATACAAAACCGTTTTTTAAAACTAGTTCATCCTTTTCACACTTACTACCATGTTCTCAATTCAGACCATCTTCCTCTGCACTTTGGACTACTGCAGCAATTTCTGCTCCAGTCTTTTTTTTTTTTTGCAGTGTCAACTTCAAATCTCTCAGGCAATCACTCCTTTCTTTAAACCTGTAAATGCTTCTATGACTCACATGTACTCACAGGATAAAGTCAAACTCTTCCCTAATATGGTTTTATCCTATTTCTCAGCCCCATTTCTCTTCCAATTCTCACTCAATAATTGATGATTCATCAATACAAAAGAAACTGTCAATCAATTTGTAAAGATATTGGTTCATATTCCTAAGATTCCTACAAATGCCATTTCTCTAAAATATCCACACTATACATCTCTCCCCCCAAAGTTTCTATTCATCTTTGAAAACCATGCAGCTTCATGCATGAAGCATCTTTTAGTATCTTCACTGAAGGCATTCCAAATGTCCCTCTAATCAGCCCCAAAAAGTCACTTTTCCTTTGTGCTGTGTCTGAATTTTGTACACAACTTATATATTTTATAATGCATATACATGTTTATAATCACACATCTATGCAACTTGGTCTCCTCTTCTAGACAACGAATCCTGTAAAGACTGAAGAAAAATATCTCCCAGTAAGTAAGTGGAGAGTACAACTGTTGTTACACTGACTGGGATTCTCACCACGTGACTGAAATGTTAAAGAAATATAAAATTCCTGGTGACTACTTCAAGACCACACACTCGGGTACCAAGTTGTTTTCTATTGATGTCTACTAAAGAAAAATCATGTCAGCAAATGCTGCAAAATATCTTACATCATATTTAATCTTTTCAAATTAGTTGAGGTTATGCAGCACTATTTAATAGTAAAATCATTATTCTTTGTGCAAGAGAGGTATTATAAAGACAGGCTCAGAGCTCAATGTTTCCTATAGAGGTACAATGGGATATCAGAGTAAACCGATGAGTTTGCAATTCGGGGTGGGGATAGGAGGAAGATTTACTGTCTATAACTAGAGCAGATTACATTTTTAGTCTGTCTAAGGAAAACTCTGCCAAAGAAAGTTAATTAGAATAATTTGTTTTGCAAGGATTCGTGTCTACTACTGTGAACAAGCTGTAAATGTTAGTGGTAACATTTGCTCTAAAAGGGAGGGGGGCATAAAAAAAAGAAATTGTCCATGTATCCACATTTGTGCAACATTCAATTAAGAAGAGTAAGAGAAGAAAGAACCATGCACAATACTCTCAAGGCAGGATTTGTGACTATTTAAAAGGAGCTTAGTTCAAAAGTAAATCATGAAACAAATATATTTTCTGTTATTTTTGAAGAGATTCACAATGTACTCTATATAGCATCATGGAAAATATTTTGCTTTTAGAACCAAATTCAGCGACAAAGAAAGGCTTTTCCGGGCAGCAGAACTCATAATATTACCCTAAAAAGGCATCTAAGAACAGATTTGACCTACTTTGACCTACTACAGAAATTCTCAAACTCTTTCAAACTCTTAAAAATTATTGAAAATCCCAAAGAGGTTGTATTTATGTGGGTTATGTCTGTTGTTACTAGATATATAAGGAATAAAAACTGAAATGGTTTACTTATTAATTCTTCTAGAAATAATAATTAAAATCCAATTACATGCTAAAATACATCATGTTTCATGAAAAATACTTATATTTTCCAAAACAAAAAGAAATTAGGAAGAAGAATAGCATTGTTTTATAATTGTGCACATCTCCTTGCTGTGGCACTTAATCAGTTGTAATATATTGCTTTGTTCGAAGTCCATGAAGAATAGCCAGGCTCATGAAGCATGTAGTTGAACAAGGAAGGAGGCTTTAAAATCCTTTTCCAGATAATTGTGTATACTCTTCTTTGATATTACAAGAAAACTCAACATGCGGTAGTATTGTAAAGTTTACTTGCTATATAGATTCTGAAACACTAACAATGAAGGAATATAAATTGGTCTATCTTGCACTTGAGTAAATCTCTCAAGTGTGATTTTGTAACATCATGCATAGCTTATTTGGAAAGCATTGGTTCACTAAGTTATACTGACCTTCAAATGTTGGTGCATTTCTTCATGTAATATATATAGGTATTTAAATGTCATTTTTTAAAATTACCACTGAGCTCATCAGAAAAGTCGTTAAGAACTGAGAAGCTGTTTAACTCATGGTGGCAGATTCAAGTCTTCCAAAATTCTAACTTTCCCTTGAAAAATCAAATTTTATCATTGGCAGAAAATACTGGGAGTTTTTTCCTTAAAATAATAGGCTCACTTCCTTCTGCCAAACATCAGTGTATGAATAACCACAGTTTGTCAGTTGTTCTTTCAAGCACAATTGACATTCCATGATAAAAGCTGCTACTTTAGCCTGCAATTCCACCAGTCACACCAGTGTTTTCCCTGGAGATAACTGTCACATTTCAGTATGTAGCAGAAATCCTTTAAGCGTACATCCCATTTTTATCTCTAGCACATTGAAAAGATGTGTATACTCAAGGTTTGAGATTTAATAAAAGTAATATGTTTTGCTGCTTCGTAGGAGAAATTCTTAAATAAAACTAGAGGATTTTTTAGGGCAGTGAAAATAGTCTGTATGATACCATAATAAGATATATGTCATTATAGATTTGTCCAAACCCATAACATATACAACAGCAAGAGTGCATTGTAATGTAAACTCTAAACTTTGGGTGACAACAATGTGTCAATGTAGGTTTACCAATTATAACAAATGTACCACTCTGGTGGGGCATGTTGATAACGGGGGAGGCAATGCACATGTAGGGGGCAGGTGGTATATGAGAAATCTCTGTACTTTCCCCTAAATTTTGCTGTGAACCTAAAACTGCTATAAAAAAATAAAGTCAGTGATTTAAAAAAATTGATTGCAAGGTGTGAAGAATCCAATGACCACTAGTACAGTGAGTGCCACTGCCTTGATTTTTGCTGTGCTGACATTTTTACCACCATTGCTTTGTTTTCCATCAGTGGAAATGTCAACACAGTGAAAAAAGCAAATAAAAATCTTGGTTTTATTATGAAAATAGTTTTTCCCCTCTCAGGATCTCTGAAAGAAAATTATCAACTTTGTGCCTCTCTACTTTCAAGGACCTCAAAATCCACATCAAAGAGAAGAGGGTTTTTAGGACTTAAAAAGGTAATAAAGAAAACAGAGAAATTGAATGTGTGAAAGCAACATGTACCTATTATGCACAATTAATAATGTAAAGACATAATTAATCAGGTCACGTTCAATGTGCTCCATTCTGGGTGCTTAGTTATTCAAACACATTGCATTCAAGATTTCTGTACTAATATAGACTTTAAGGAAAAATTAAATTATATTCTAATTAAAAATTGTGATTACCATATCTAATAAATGAAAATTACACATTAGAATTGATTTTGACAGGTTGTAAATCATTTTGTGATCTCTTAAAAGAAAAATAAGATGGGTATGAATTTGATAGATATTTTAGGATTTCTATTTAATACTGAACAAGACTTCATTATTAAAATGGTTATAAATCTGCCTGCTCTTAAAGAGGAAGCATTTTCACCTAAAATAATAAGTGTTTTCTCATTTTACCCTATATAAAAATGCTAATTCAACTATAAACTTTTAGTTACGGTTTTAATTTTAAACTTTGAATGTGATAGTCTTACTATTTATCAAACTCAAAAATTTACAGTCAGATTTTCAATTCTGAAGGTACATGTTCTTACCAATTTTTCTATGGAAATAGTTTTTAGTGAAACAATATGTTTAATAAACCTAGCTATTATGCTATTATTACAAAATTATGTTAAAGCGTATGTATAACGGAATCCTTTAGAAACTTAAAAAAATTAAAAGTGGAATTTTAATGTGATTTGAATGAGGATAATTATTTTACTACTATGTACAAAACAGAAACAGAAACTAATTTAACCAGCAGTGTGGCCCCCAGAATTATCTATTTATCTATATATTTACTTACCTACCTTCCTATCTATATGTTTATATTATCCAAACTCCCTGCTCTTCCACACTCCTCCAACAGCAAAGTACAGTAAAGGGATAAGACCAGAGCTTCACACATATTTAAGTAGTTGGAGATGATAGAGAGAACCTGCCAGAGAGACTGCAACATCATAGTTAAAGACTAGGTGGAAAATGGTGCAATACAATATCAGGGAAACAATTCAGGACACAGCTTTGCAATGCAAAACAGGATGCACATGCACTGAGTGGCATTCAGTTTGAGAAGAGGTGGTTAAATTAGCTTGGTAAGCCCTGTGTAGTAAGATCAAAAATAGTTTCAGAGGAACAGATGAGGATGTCTGATCAAAGGTGTTCCAGGAGCTAACATATCACAAAAAAACCCAAAAAAGTAGTGTCAAGAATGTACTGGATTTGCCCCTCCAGAACCACTCTTGACCCTTCTCCACTCTGTTCTCTGTCCAGGTGCCTGACCTTTGCCAACTGCCTCAATGGGCCTTTTGTTTTCTGACTGGATTGAGACAATGGGAGAGGGAGGGGTCAAGAAGACTTGAGGGTGGGGGAAAGTGAGGTTAAAATCTTCATCTGCCCCTCTCATGTTGCCTCCATTTTGCTGCTTTCATCTACCAAGGGTCACAGTGCCCATCCGTCAGCCTCTTCTCCAGCAGCAGCTTTTTCTGAGTTTCTGAAACCCATCCCTCAGTTTCCCTTCAGGCCTACTGGTGGCAATATGCTTCTACCCTATGGTGTCTCCCATCCTGTTGATTTATCTTAACCTTGCTCTTGTCATTAAATTCTCCTCAATTACCCTATTTAAGTGTGCCACTTGTTTCCTATAAGAACCCTGACTGATAGAATTAGATGGATCCACTAATATATTTTATTTTTAAAAATTTCAGTCTTATCATATAAAGTATCTAAAACTAATATTCTGAAAGCATTTCACTGAGTGACTTCTTTAATGTTATAAATCTCCTAAATATTATTTTTCAATGTTATCATCCTTTTGCTTTATCTTTTTCTTTCTTTTTTGCCTAGAGATTCAGTAAAGACAGAGTAGGAAACATTAGGATTTTAGTGGCAATATAATGAAGTGCTTTGAGAAAGGATATCTTGGCTATTCTGTGAACAATCATTGCATTGCTATAGGCCCCAGGGCCTGCAGGCATTACCTATGAGGGGAACATTTAGAAAAATCTTTCAAATGATACATGGAGTTAATTCACACTGGTGAATGGGTAAGAAAAAAGACCAGGGCCCAGAAATCATCTTTGGAGGAAAGTGATCAGACTGTGTTGTGTTAAGTTCAATTTTTCAGATATTTTCTCCATAATTTAACCCTTGATTTTAACAATAATAGAGATACAGAGGATTAAAAAAAAACATAAAAGTGCCTCAGAGATATGTATTTTCAGTGTGGAGCTGTACTTTCTATTTGTTGCAAAGTATAATAGCAAATGATTTCTCTTTTTTAGTTTTCACAGAAAAACAGTAGAAAATTATTTGACAGCTGTAACTAAGGGCACTACTTCAGAGTCTCCATTTAGAGTCTGAATTATTGAGCACAGATCCTGGTTCACTCAAAATAATTGTACCAACTACCCCTACACACTTTGGAGATGGTCTTGAGGAGAAAAACAGATAATTGAGGTAAAATGAACCACTTAAACTCAACACTCCCACTAATTGTTACTTCATACTTAAAATATCCAAAACTGAGCCCTCAATCCCTCCCCGCAAGCCCACCATCCCCCAGAGTTGTCCATCTCAGAAAATAGCATCAACATTCACCTAGGTTCTCACGCCTGGGAGTCACTCTTGGGGCTTTTTTTTACTTAGATGCAACATCCAGTCCATTAGCCAGGCTTTCCTTCAAATGACATCTCTTAACTCAACAACATCTCAGCACCTTCCGTATCATCAACCCACTTCCAGCCACCATCTCCTCTCACTTATTCTCTTGCAGTAACCTCCTAATAGGTCTCTTCAATCCCATTCTTGGCTCCCTTACTATTGTCGATTTTGTTCAGACTAGTCAGTATATATCTTCCTGATTAAAAATCAGATTCCATTACTGCCCAGCTCAAAGCTCTCCAATTACCTCTCATCATACCAAGGACCTAGCGCTCTGACACACTTGTTCTTCCCTCAACTCTAGTCATGCTGCCATCTTGCTGTTTCTCAATCACAACAAGCTTGTTCCCACACATTGACTTTCCACTTTCTGCTTCCTCTTTCTTCAATAATTTCGCCCAAGATCTTCACAAAACTCTCAGCTTTCCTGCCTTTATGTCTCCTCTCAAAAGTTGTCTCCTCAGAGACACCTCCACTAGTCTCTCTAAGATAGTGCTCTGCCTCCTTGCTTACTTTTAATTTATTGTACCTGACATTATATTCCTTTTTTTATTATATTTTTCCCTCCACAAAAGTGTGAGTTCTATAAGGGCAAAAGTTGTGTCTGTATTTATTACAGGTGTATTCCTAATGCCTTGAAAAGCTTCTGACACAAGGATAAGTTCTCAATAAATAGCTCTTGAATGAGTGAAGGAACGAGTAAACGAGTGAGTGAAATGTACCTTGGTTACTTGAAAGCATACTTGCTTTTCAGTTGGGGAAATTGTGATCCCAGGGGACATTTGGCAATGTGTGGGCACATTTTTGGTTGTTACTACTGGAAGAGTGATGCTATTGGTATTTAGTAAGTATAGTCCAGGGGTGGCCTACAGTGCACAGGACAGCACCTCACAACAAAAAATGATCTGATATAAGATGGCTATAGTGTTGAGGATGAGAAATTCTGCTCTAAAAGGTTAAAAAATATAAGAGAAGAAATATTCCTAATGAGAAACTTTATTTCCTTCTTTATTGTCCAGCTGTCATAGTTCATAGTTGTCAGCAAGGTGAATATATAAACATGGAATCCAAAGGGACATGGAAAAAGTGAGGAAGATAGAGAAACAAGACAGATTCGAAGGGAAAGAAGACTGGAGACTCTGACTCTGATCAAACTCCAAGGCATGGGTGAGGTAAATTTGGGCTAAGTCCTGACAGAAATCCAGGAAGTATGTGACAATGTAAGGCTGGCGGGAGAGTGAAAGTGTTCATCAACTAATCCAGAATAGGAAATGAGCCAACAGCTACCATACAAGAAACAGTATATTTCTCCTTGTATAAAGGATTGGCAGAGAAGTAGTTGGTGGGGTCCCAGGCAAAAGAGAAAGGTATCCAGGCAGTACATCAATCTCACTGGGAGAGATGAATGCTTACTAGGACTCAAGACAATGGGAGTGACAGATCTGTGTCCATATGGCAAGGACTAGGAATCCTCTAAACCCAGTAACACATGGGTATAAGAGTGTCACGACCACCAGAGTCAGAGCAGAGTGTCGAATTGCAGATGACATGGTGGGACTGAAGACCCTAATGTCTCTTCCTTAGAAAGAGTCTGAGAGACTCTTATCCCCATAGTTTAAATTAGGTCTTCCACTTGATTTCTTCATTATACTTATCACCATAGGTGGTGATATATTCATGTACATGTTTACTTGATTAATGTAGCTCTTCCCATTGCATTCTAACATCTACTGGAGAAAGAGCCCTGTCTGTTTAGTGCCTGGTATATATGTTCTGCTTGATGAATATTTGCTGGATGACCTGATGAATAAAGGTATACCCAGCAATGAATTGCACTGCAATTAAAAAATTTTCATTATCAAAAATGAACGTTCAGGTCCCTAAAATTCCACTCTCCATCTCAGTACAAGAGGAAAGGATTCAAATAATTACATTGGGCCTCTTCAATGCCAAGCAGACTTCCAATCAGGTTCTGTAGTGGCCTCAGGATTTCCTTATCACCTTCTACCCCAAACTCCTAAGACAATGGACAATTTTTTTCTTTCAACATATAGTTTATTAAATACCTTCTATGTGCCACTATTGAAACTAGGTGCTCGGGATAGAATGATGAGCAAAACAGACCTGGCCCCAGTTCTCATGGAGTTTACAAACTAGTGATGGAGGAAAGCATTAACAAATATAATTACAAATTGTGGTGGGTGCCATGGAAAGATAAGAAAATTACAGCCAAAGATAGAGGATTACAGGGTGACCTACTCAAGTAATATGATTAGCAAAGACCTCTCTGAGGAGGTGATGTTTAAGCTAAGACTATTTAAGGATTAAAGAAGTCAGCGCTGGAATCATTTTTAAATAAATAAAAACACAAGCTTTCATCACAAAATTACAAAATCCTTTTGTGAAACATTATTGGAAAATGAGGTTAAATGAACTCTTTTGTATCTAAACAATAAACATTTGTAGAGTAGAAACATTTAAAACTCTCCAGGCCTTTTAAGGTCTCCACATACCAGAGGAACAAAGTTGATTACTTAGAGAGGAAAGCAAATCGAACTCAATTGACCTTGTCGCCATCAACCTAACACACACTATCAAATTCATTTTTGTCACGGAAGGATTATGACACAGAGCCTGTGAGTCAGCAATCTAAACTCACTGAGTGATAGAATTATGGACACGAAAGGAAGGAGCAATCAAAAAGGACTGGCTTGAATATCAACGTTCTCGGGCCTCTCTGAGAAGAGAAAGTATGACTGATCCAATGCCTACTACGCGTTAGGCACTTCACTAAGTATTTTAACATTTGCCTTCTCATTTTAGGCCTGTATGTACCAGGTACCACTTTTATAGGTGGGGAAATAGGGTCACATAGAGGTTAAGCTATTTATCTTGACATCAGAGAACTAATAAGTAACTAAGTTATGATTTGAACCCAGTTCTTTACAACACCAAAGTGTGTTTCTTTTGATTTTAATATGCTGTCTCCTCTGTTCCGGGACAAAATAACTCAGTAGCCCATCTCGGCCCCCACATTCCCATCTGTAAAATGAAGAAGCTAGCTTAGATTCATTTAAATAATACCCACATCTCTGGATTTCTGTCAATGGCTGAGTTTTCCTCAACTCGTTTGATATCCTCATAATTCTACAATTAAAAAAAGACTTTGTCCATTTGGTTCTTAATAAGTTTCAATGCCTCTTTCATTTGGAAGAGAGCTGGGTCTGGAAATATACAGTAGTCATTCTGTTTATCATTTTTTCTTCTCCAGAATGGTGAACATTGCTGAAAATAGTAATAAAGCAAGATACTCATCTTCACTCAGACTTGCAATACTTAACGCACTCCTCTTGATTAGAACATAGAAGCAAAATTAACTCCTTTTCTCCCTGGCAAGTAGAGCTTCAACAATGCCAGCAGGTAGAAGAAGAGGTGTGTGTGGGGTTAGAATTCTTGTTCACATATATTGGTTGGCTGACTGCCATTATAAGCATAGGATGCTTCTAATTAATAAAAATACCTGGGAAATTAACTGAGAAGCATGAGAAAGTACAATTAGAAAGTAGACAGTTCACTTAAAGAGCACCAGACTTAGGAAAGTCTGCCAATCAAGGACTAAATTGAACAATCAGAACAGGTAAGCAGTATGCGATGGAAATTTTCTACTCCTGGTGCAAAAGTGTTTTTTCTATAATTTGATATCTCTTTATAATCCATGTTCCAAAGAAGCACTCTTCTTGGCCACTGCTTTCAACTTTGTCATTATTTGATAAGGCTTCTCAAATATTATCAGGGAGTAAGTTCCTGAGTATACGATAATGTGCAGATACCCAGGTGGCGTCAGGTTCTCTTTCCTGGGAAAGGCAGTGTCATGCATCATTTTTATTCCATTCACAAAACTAAGCAAAGCAGAACACACAAACTTTCCTACCAAGGAGATGTAATGACAATAAATATAGCACCCAATGCTTTGACACAATATTCTAAATATCCACAGTTTACAAACATTTAAAGCAAAACACAAATAAACTAAGCTACTTCCTTGTGAAGTTTAATTTGTGAAACATAAAGAAGTCAATTTCCTTAATCAAATATTTTCATAAGTGAACTAAGCTATGACTTTCTTTAGAACAAGACCTGAAAAGGGAGTTGAACTTGCATCAGACCTCCGTAGGAAAATGCATTTGAGAAGTAACTACTATGTGTCCAGAATAACTAGCTAAACTTGAAAGGATAAATGGCACACAGAGTCAAATCCCTCTAAATAAAATTTATATATATATATATATATTTAAATCCATAGATTCTTTCCTTGTCATAATTTAAAAGAATCAATTTCTTAACTCCTACTTCTAACCAAACTCTGTTTTTTCTTACATTTAACAAAGAAAATCATTTTAAAAACTGCATGATACTTAGATAACCACTTTTCTTTTAAGAAACAGAAGGTAAAGAATAATTTGTATATGTAACAGTAATTATAATTCTTATTTTGAAGGAAGTTTGAATATTCCACTTCTAAAAGTTATAGTTACAGTGAAAATAAGATCAATGGTAAATTCAATATTTCTCAGTAAGAAATATGGACTCACAACCCCAGAAGAACAATAACAGAATGATTAAGGAAAAAAATCCTTTTAACTTTATTAAAACACCATTTTTTTTTTTCTTTTTGAGGAAGATTAGCCCTGAGCTAACTGCTGCCAATCCTCCTCTTTTTGCTGAGGAAGACTGGCCCTGAGCTAACATCCATGCCCATCAGCTTCTACTTTATATGTGGGACGCCTACCACAGCATGGCTTGCCAAGCAGTGCCATGTCCGCACCCAGGATCCGAACTGATGAACCCCAGGCTGCCAAAGCGAAATGTGCAAACTTAACCACTGTGCCACTGGGCCAGACCCAAAACACCATTATTTTTAATTACACTTTCCTTTAATTTATTTGTCATGTAAAAAGATTCTGTGCAAATGATTAATTGCTTTCCCTAAATGCACTTCTGGATTAGAATGATACAAATACAATCAAACACTCTATTTTAATTCCCTTTCATCTATTAAATTATTAAAAACAAATTAATCCCTAAGTAATTAAAGTAGCAAAAAAAAATTCAAAGAATACTTTTTATATTTTATGTGAAATAAAATAAAAGGCAATAAAAAGCATTGATGGAACAGGATAAATATTGAATGTATCCCTGCTTATAGTGAAAAAATAAAGACAAATCTGACATTAATATTTTGTGTTTTTCAAGTTTTGCAATTCCAATAACTGAAATAAGGCAAATATTCTTTTCCCTCTTTTCTAATTACAGTGTAAGTATGCACTACAAGAGACAAATTGTTATGTAAATTTATTTTGCAGTTTCAGATTGTGCTAAGTAATTGCTAACAAAAATGTATTACTTAACTTGGGGACATGCAACAACAATAAAAGGAAATAGTAACTGTTGCTACTTCACGGATGGTAACCCTGGTTTTGCAACATCAGGATCACTATCAGGGGCACTCAGCAATGGCACAAAACAGCCACGCTCTTTGAAAGAGAGAATTACTTATCCACTAATTCTTACAGAGACTACTTGAAAATTATATGACTGCAATAAATGTCTCTTTACTTTCTTCCATTAAGTTTCATTGCAAATGTTATAGTCGGTGTATGAAAGCATCATTGCCCCAACTTTTTTATGTCATATGTAAGTTGTGAATTGATTTTGTACTTTTGTTTGAACAAGGGCTGGAAAATTTCACGTTGAAGAGCCAGATGATAAATATTTTAGGCTTCTCAGGTCAAAAGGTCACTGCCACAACCATTCACCTCATACCACTTTAGCACAGAAGCAATCAGAGCAAGATGTAAACAAATGGGCATGGCTGTGTTCCAATAAAGTTTTATTCACAAAATAAATCTGGCACGGTGCATAGCTTGTAGACCGAGAGTGGGAAGTGGTATTGAGGGAGGTATTACTTTCATCTATCACAAAGATACTGAGAAGTACTTTATGTTATAGGGGACAATGGGCTTCAAAGTGAATCTTTGTGAGGTGAGGTCTCTGGAGCCAGATCACCTCCATTTGAAGCCGAGCTCTTCCATTTGCCAGTTATATGGTCTATGCCACTTATTTAATGCTGTTTTCCCATCTTTCTCATCTTGAAAGTGGGGAGAAAATGGGATTGTTGTGAGGATTAAATTAGTAAGTACAGGTAATCAGAACCATGCCTGATGAATAGTAAGAAGTAATCATAAAAGTACATTTTCATAAACCAGGAAATAAAAGCCCCATTTATATTTTCCAGCTTGATCTTATCATCAGAAAGTAAATAATACATAAACAAACAAACAAGTGTGAATGCACTGCCAGTATGTAAAAGATCCGTATGCATAAAATCGTTCTGAGTTCCCAGGGGCGTGCCTGAGGCTTACCTATCCCTGTATCCCAGCGCTAAGCTACCATCTAACATAGGGCTGGGAAATGTGAAATGAGTGAGGGAAGAAGTGGCTGAATGAATCTATGAATATAAGAACTAACAGGGACATCCCTCGTGGCTAACCAGTGCGGAGATAACCAGGCCCCCAAGAGTTAACCAAAGGCAGGAGGCACAATTAGACAGTGAGATGCTAGCATTAGACATATCTTAGAAATTAGAGCAATTGGGGTGTCTTGAGGGAAAGGACAAATACATAACTTGTTAGGATTTCAATGTCAAGGCTAGGGTACAGCCAAGAAAGTTCAGACTCCATCCAGAGACATTGGAATGACTTTCTAGAGGGCACGGAAAGTCAAGAACACTTTGAGTGATGAGGGACAGAGTGCTGATGATTTGAGACATAAAGGTATTCCATGGGAGGCAAAGATTTGCAAGATGAAACTGGAATTAAATCACAATGTGGGGAAAGAATTTTTCCAGCTTCTTCAAGGTCTCCAAAGAGAAAATACAATTGAATACTTTCTTTATTTGGTAGGTCCAGAATGGTCAATATGACCTCCAAACACCAGGCTATGGAATCACCTTTCCACGTTCTTTATTCTTGCTCTGGTCTAAATCTCAACGCTAACCCCAAACCTTCATGATCTGTAAATGGCAAACCTTGGCTTACACTCGCTCGTATCACTTCCTTAAGATGAGGTAGTCAGCCGTTCTATCCTGTGCTGACACCTCAACCAAAACTTCCCTCCATACTCTTCAGTGCCGTGCAGCAGTGCTTCTCAGACTTGAACGTGCGTGTGGTGCATCCAAGTACCTGGTCAAGTGTCAATCCTGGCTCAGAAGGTCCAGGGTGGAATCTGAGAGTCTGTGTCTCTAACAAGCTGCTGATCGGTGAGCCCCACTTTGAGGAGTAAAGGTATAAAGAACATTTAATTCTTATTTTGTGCCTAATGTTCTGTTCTTTTCCCTGGAAAAAGGCTCCTCTCAGGCTCACAGCTCAAATGGAACATTAGTGGTCACTTACCCCTACCACCTTCACTTTGTGAACATATTCACAATGTCCTTCAATCGTCTAAATGGATTTGTACAATTAGGGGCTTTAGGACAGCATCTTGGAGCTTTCAAAACAGCAGCTATCTGACTGGTCTTTCATATACAGCTTTTGATCCTCATCTTGATATTAAGAATCTGGTTTTGCTCCTTTGCTAAAATCTACCACACAACACTTTTTCTCAATTTTTCTCTATCTTTTAACACACTTGGAGATGTTTATGCGAGTGTATTCCCTATGAGATACACCTATATTTAAATTAAAAAGCAGCACCTATTCTTCATTTTAAATTACATTATTATATAGAGTGAATGACAGGGTAATATAAATACCTGTCTAGGTATAATAAAATTTAAATATTTTGTAGCTATGGCAAGGAAACATATAAAAATAATAAAGCTATAGGACATGAAACCCTCGGTTATTATTGCATTATTTATGGTAATAACCTATATTGTTTGAGATTTTTTTCACTGAGTTGTACAATAACATGCTGTACTTCTTGAATGAGGTATATTAAATCTAATAATTATTTTAAATGTATGCACTTTTCACACATAAATGTATTGTATTCATTTATATAATTTTCCTGTTTTCTTTCTCTAGCCTGGAATGCTCTTTGAAATTCTGAAGTCAAGAACCATATCACATAAACATCTCATTGTGTCCACCTTGGACTCATGTCTCAGTTTATCTCCAAGTGTATTCTTTGCTGGTTCTGCCTCTTGACAGTTTCCATTCTTGGTGTTATCTATGTAACCCTCTTGGATGTCTTTACCCAAGTACCTCCCCTTGGCTCCCCACCGCTGCAAAATATTTCTGGCACTCCTTGTCTTGACCCCAAGATCCTGCCATCTATCCATCTATTCAGTCATCTGTTCATTCATTTCTTCATATCCATTGGTATTGAGAGAAACCCACTTGGTAATACATTGGGCATTTTCTTTGGGGTTATTTATAGTCAGGAGACAGCAATAACAGCTTTCCTTTCTTGGAGGGAAAGGAGGAAGAAGAGAAAACAGAGAGTAGAAAGGAATAGGTAAAAGAAAGAAAAAGACATTGAAGAAGACTCATTTGGGTTCATTTTCCGCACAATCTTTCTACACAAACATTTCTTTTTATTCTAAAAGTTTTTTCTCTAATGCAAACATTTTTCTTCAAACTTTTCAAAGATTTCTCAGACAAACAATTTCAAGATAAACGCAAGAAAAATGAACCTGATTGCATAGAGAAAAAGAAGTTACCCTTGGAACAAAACACAGATTTCTTACGATGGCTTGCAAGTCCCCACTTCATCTGGCCCCAGCCTAAATCTCCAAACCCACCACCACTTTCTCCCTATGCCCTTGAGGCAACCGACCTCAGCCACACTCCAGTTTGTGTTTCCTGAAACACAATAGCTTCGTTCCCACTGCAAAATTATGCACTTGTTCTTTCAGTTTAAAAGACTTTTCTTCCAGGCCTTCCCAAGTCTGCCTCCTTTTCTTCATTTAAGCTTTTCTTAAATGTTCTGCTCTCCAAGAGACCTCCTTGCCTTCCCAAGCTCACCCATCAAATCACCAGTCAAGCTCAACCACTTTGGCCTATTTTATCTTATAATTTACTGTCTTTTTTCCCCTGGGGTATAAGTTTCTTGAGGGTAGGGTGTCCCCTGATAGATTAATTCTATATCCTCACCACCTAGGACAGTACCCAGAATGCACTCAGTAAATATGTACTGACTGACCAAGACTTACCAATTACATCACCTTCATTGCTGCTCCTGCAGAAGTATGTTCTCTGCATGCACAGGGAGCTGTGACCTATGATTTTTACTGATGGAAGCAGCCTTGTCAAACCTGTGACTAAGTTTGGGTAAGGATGTTCAGAGGACATTATCTACCACCATGTCATCATCATGACCCTCCACTCATAAAACGTTTTTTCATATTTCTTCTTGGGATAATTGTCAGAAGATTTATTGTATTGAGAGCCTGGTGTTTTTGCTTCCTATGGACCATATGTAAATGATGGTATTTCTTGTTTGACTTTGACATCAGTAAGCCCAACTGTAGTACCTTGGGCATGTCCTCAATATCTGTATCTTTTCTAATATATAATACATCCTATGTTCCAAAATAAATCCTAAGTGTTCATATGATTTCTCATTTAATCTTTTACTTGCAGCTTACCTTCATGGTAAACTTCCAGGAACTCTCAGGGAGAACAGAAGACCATATTAATGATGACTATTTTTACTTACACATCTATTGTTGACTTATCTCCTAGATATATAACATGTTCTTATGCTGTCTAGGGTCATTGTTTAACTCACAAAAGAGAAAAGTCAGGGGAAATAGAGAGAGAAGATAAAAACAGAAAACAAGACAAATAAGGAAAAGAAAATTTTCCTGAAGTAACAAAGAATGTTTTCAAGGACTAAAAGGTAAAGAAGAATTTGCCTAAAAAGAATATGATTCTAAATTAAATTAGCTGCAAGTTTCCTAAAAGCAAATTTGTGATTGGCCTTGTTCACAAACAATTGAGTGTGTGTATGTATGTGTGTGTGTGTTTGCTACTCAAAATACATTAGTTAGATGAATAAACGAGCAGAGGACATTAGTTTTTTGTAGGAAACTGTAGCATATATATATTTTACCCTAGAACAGTGGTTCTCTACCAGGGGCGATTTCAGATATTCTCAACTGGGATATCTGGCAATGCCTGTAGACTTTTCTGGTTGCCACAACTGAGGGAGCATCACTGACATCTAGTAGGCAAAGGCCTGAAAAGCTGCTAAATATCCTACAATGCACAGAACAGCCCCTCACAACAAATAATTATCTGGCCCAAAATGCCAGTAACATTGACGTTGAGAATGTCTGCCTAGAGAGAGAAGTGACAAAAGATAATTTTCAAAAAAAAGGTAAAATCATGATTCTCATACAAATGTAAAATGAATATGCCTTCAAGATTTTATTTCAATCAATCAATGAGGGAGCCAGGCAAATATTATAAATGGTTTCAAAGAGAATTCAAAAAACAGACACATTTATAGATCAGGAATTTCAAATGAATGTGCAAACGGAGGTACTACCTTTTCCACAGGATGGGGAGGGAATAAAACTGAACCTCTATTGGACCAGTAGAGGTTATCGACAATTTGCGGAATTGTAGAACCGTTCCTACTGAATCAGAATCAGGTAAGACAGACGGAGCGCTATGGACAATGCATAGTTTTCCACTTACATACACACATTTTTCTCTCAACAAAAAGGAGAGATAGAGGCATTGGTCATCAGCATATGCTACCATTGGCCAAGTATACTGCGGTGAATTTCGGGTAATGTTCACCAGAGAATGAGTTTAGTCAGCATATAAACAATATTCCTATTTACCTGATAATTCAAATTGACTGATTTTAATTCAAGGATCTCCTCCAATTTATCCCTTCTCCTAGAAGGTGCACATCTAAAATAGGTTGTTTTTATTGCATTTTATTTTATACTAAAACTAGAATCAAATGTTTTGTCTTTTCAAGTAGACCTTATGGAAGAAGATATCATTTTTTATTATAACATAACCAGGAAGACAGTATAATATCTCATAATAATCTATATGGAGGACAAACTAATGATTCATAGAAAACCATAGGCCTGGAAATAATGATTGAGACACTAAGTTTAATGGAGACTATTTAGAATGTCCAGTATAGGCCCCAAAGGAAGCATAGATAATTCACCTTCATATAAATCACTTATGATTTTTAATGGCTCACCATCTTAACTTCATTTATGTCTGAACTGTTTTACCAAGGTTGGCCAAGAGTGCATTGTAATCAAAATGTTAAATTCCTTTGGCTTTCTAACAGTTTGGCCAATTGAACATGAAAATAATATCTCCAGTCAATGATACCAAATGTGTTCATATTACTAAATTTGGAAAAAAAAAAGAAGGTAAAATATGTATGAAGGAAACTCTCTGCGCTTGAGATATTTAATCTTTTCTATTTAATGATCTAATAGAAAGGAAAATTTTGGCTAGGATTCAAACAGAGTTAATCCTCATTTTTTTTAAAAGTCTTCTTTCTTATTCTCTTTAGCTAAAATATTGAAATCTTCAAGAATTTTTTTAATTAGACTTCAGAAGACAGAGCTACCAAAAATATAATCAAAATTGAAACATTTAAGTCTATAAAAACTATGGTCAATTTAATGAATTTGATTGGGTAAAGAAACAAGTGGAGAGTATACATCATAGACCAACTGATTAGAGAATAAGACAAATCCAGCAGATAGCCATCATGCTTACTGAAAGGTTCTTTCATTCAGCCAGAATCTCATGATCCCAGGGGCATCACTAATTTAAAAATTAGAATAAAATATGCCATGCTCGTCAGCTGCGTTCTATTATCATTCTATTGTCATTTCTCAATTACTCGAGAATATTCTATCTCACAATACCTAGTGGTAACACATAGTACAGATAAATGCTCCCACTATACTAATGAGAACATACTTGCAGCAAGCGACATTTCACATTGTATTCTATTTCCTTAAATGATTACTGTGGCATTCATCAAAAGGAAACCTGATTAGCAAATTAAAAATTTGATCAGCTCTTTGCAGAATGAGAAAAAAAGATATTAATCAAAGACTGTGTGTAGGGCATAACTAGTCTCCTGCTTCAACCAACACCTGCATGTTGGAAGCAGGGAGATAATGGCTGCTAACACAGGGGAGATTGAGAGCCCTTTGATTGCTCTGAAACATTTTTTATTCTTCTTTAATCAAGATAATTACAGAGTACAATATTTATTCGAGGCTTATACTGTATTTATCAAGGTAAGCCTAGGTGTTTTTAAGATACAGAGCACTTATGCCTAGGTTAAAAAATACAACAATATATCTCTACCAACCCTGGGGCTGTAGACTTTGCTTTCCATTTCAGAAAGTTAAAACCTGGATTAATATTCTTATCTAAGAAAATATCATATTTCACCTAGGATAGCATGAATGTTTGGAATTTGGAAAGACAATAATGACATTTTTATCAACTTAAAAATGACAGAAAATCCCCCGCCTTACATCTGGTGATGTCAAAAGACTTTCATGACATACACCAATATGGGCAACTTTAAATAAATTAGCATATTCATTTTCTTTAAAGAATTATGAGAATTGAAATGGTGACAGTCATGATGCTCATTGGCACAAAAATAAAATTGTTTCTTTATTATGAATGAATTCAATTTTGAGTGTAGTGTGCATTTCGACACTTCTGGGATATCAGTAGAGGAAGCAATGGGACCCATTCCTTTGCATGAAAGTTCAGAGTTTAAATTAGGAAGATTCATTCTTCTATAATTGTGTACTTTAATTACCACTCGATATTATAATTTATGATAGCCACTCACTAAGTACTTTGACAATGCTCTTCTTGGCACAGTAATCTCACAAAGATTTAGAAGAATTTAACAGACACAGGCCTGGACCGAGAGTCATAAGACCTATATATGAGACCTAGTTCTACCAACTCTTCAGCCATGTAAACTCAGGCAAGGCATTTAAAGATGCTAAGACAACTTTTACATGTATGTGAAAATTAATGATGGTGCAATCCTTGCTTAGATCACAGTGCTACTTTATGGACTAAATGGGAAAATGCACTTGGGAAATGTTGGGAAAAAATCACAGCAAAGATATGTGATTTTCTTAATCATTATCATGTATTTCATTATTGGTGACACAAATGGGCAGAGAATATTTGCATCTCCACATTTTTTCATCAAGCCAGAATGGCCTTTGCTTCTTATGAATGGTCCTCATGGAAACCAAAAATTATCAGTATGAGGAGGTGAAAGGCAAGAAATATAGAATGGAAACAAACAATAAAGGGTCAAACTTTAGCCTTCCTGTTCTAAAATTTTTGCACCTGAAAATACGTTGCATGAGTAAAACTATGAAAAATAACAAGAGACCAGTTATTTCAACCATATGTTTTCACTTAATACTTTATTTTACATGGGTTGGTAATGAAAACTAGAAAATACAAACACTAATCATTTAAATATAACGTCATATTTCATTTCAACGTATTTATTTGTGCTTCTTTCTAGCCTTAGAAAGCATGAGACAGATCAAAATTCTAATTTTAAGCGACAGATTTAACTCTTCCCTTACCAAAATTATCCTAAAATTTCCCCAAAAGAAGTAAAAAATAAAACGAAGTCAGAGCTGGGGGCAGGAGGGCACGTGAAGGCAGTGGTGAGAGTGGAAGCCCGGATGTGAGTCCAAGGGAACCAGAGGAGAAAAAGAAAGGAACTTAAAGAGAAGGACTGAGAACAGAGGATTTAAATGGCTTCGAGAGAAGAAGCCTAAAAGAATCCCTGGACACAATCCACACAGGGGAAGGAATGTTTTTACGGAATGCCAGGAGCTGAGCTGTATCCTGGAAAATTAAAGGCAAGAGGCCCATTCAGACTGCCTCTAGGCAGCTCAATAAAATCATCAAATTCAAGAAAGCAGAGGGAAGAAAGGAGTGCCAAAAGCTGAATAATCATACACTGATTAATGATTCAAGAAATAATCAGGATCAAATTAATGGAGCAAATATTTATTGTGGACCTACAAGATGCTAAAAGCACAATAGTGAAGAAAACAGGATTCTCAGTCTCATGAAGCTTATAATTTCCTGGGATAGAAAGGTCTTAATGATGTTAACATAGACATTACTTATGAGGGGACGTGAAGGAAATGAAAGAGCAGGCTCTGATGAAATAACAGGAAGGCAAATTTTAGATGTACAGCTCAGTTTACCTTCTTCTGAAGAAATGGAATTTCAGCTGAGTCTTAAAGAATGTTCAAGGCATGGGGGAGGGCCCTAACATAGATAAAGTCTTTACATTTTTCTTTTCTTTTTTTTTTTTGAGGAAGACTAGCCCTGAGCCAACATCCGTGCCCATCTTCCTCTACCTTATATGTAGGACGCCTGCCACAGCATGGCTTGACAAGCGGTGCACAGGTCTGCACCCGAGATCTGAACTGGTGAACACGAGCCACCAAAGCAGAACGTGCAAACCTAACTCCTATGCCATGGGGCAGGCCCAATAAAGTCTTGATGTGTTCAAAGAACAGTGTGGATAAAGTGCAGAAAATGAGGAGTAGTGCCTCTAAAATATTTTAATCCAGACCTCCTCCAGGAAGCCTTCCTAATTTCTCCTGACTTCGTTGGGTGCCCTTTTTTGTGCTCCCCAATACTGTGTGTGTCTCTACCACTGTACTTACTAGATTTTGTAATAATTATCTACTGAAATGACATTTTCTGCACTGTATCACTAACTTACTTAAAAAGTACAAAATATGTTTTATTTGTGTTCATATACAACATGGCCAACAATAGTACCAAGAAGATAGACACAAATTATCATTAGATAGAAACAATTAATGCAGTTATAAATGTAGTCATTAAGTATAGAACAGTGAATCCAGAAAGCACAGAGTCACCAAAAATTAATAAAACTTCCCATTTTGGACTGTCCTGAGTGTATCATTATTGTAACCATGTGAATATATTTCTAATCCGAAGCCAGTATTGTCTCGTCCGCTATAGGACATCAGAGCTTTAGTGCCTAATTTAATGAACAATCTGAACCTAGGGATGTACCTCATGGAAGGGTTTTTTTCCTCCAATCCTTTTTTCCTGTTCTAATCACGTCCTGTTCAGTTTCCTTTTTTTGAACCTTAAAATTACCATGGCAAGATCCAATGACTTCCCAATAATTCACCCAGTGAAGAATCCAGTTTGGTTAATCAGGTTTAAGATTTGATCTCATATCCTATATAGTTCTCCAATTCTCACCTTCGCACACACTCCTGCATCAGCCAATCCTTTACCTAACGCCAAAGGCTGGAGAAGGCAAATCTCTGCTGTTCCTTTTTCCTCGCTGCTACCTTCCCCTTCTCTTCCAGTTCTTTCAGGGTGGGGTTTAAGAACAGATCAGAGCAAATCATAAAATGTGCTTGCACTTAAAAGGTTCAATTGTAGTCTTCTCTTGGTTAACAACTCTCTCCCTTGGGCAGGAATCCAAACGCTGACTCTCTTGTGGGGTCTGGAGTCTTTGGGAAGACTTGCAGTGTGCTCCCCCTGCTCCAGGCATGGGAAGTGAGATCAAGTGACCTTTCCCAAATGCCCCATCTGGTTCCCTCCGGCACTGCCATCCCCCTGGCTCTTACTCTTTGGGTCTCCTTGCCTGATAGGCAGCTCTCTTGGGCAGGTTATTGGAAACAGAGACCTAGACTTTCTACTTTCTGTACTGTCACAGAACACTGCATCCTGACATAGCAAATGGTGGAAATGCAGTGCTATCTCCATCCACTCTGAATTTCTTTCCAATTTCTTTTTTCCTTTTTAAATAGGCACAGAGGACAGACCTACAAGTCTGAAGTGTAAGCAGATATCCAATCAGGGAACAGTGTCCTAATCTTCGCTTCTTGTCACAATCTAAATCCCTGTCAGAGAGAGGCAATATACCTTTCAATGAATGAAGCATCTGGATCCAGAAAATATGAGGTGGACGCCAGATTCTGACAGGTGATTGTTGTGTGTGACTTTGAGTAAGATGTTTGTCTGTACCTCAGATTCCTCATCGGAGGTAGTAGTCGAGATAGTATCAGCTCTGGCCTCAGGGGGTGGGTGTGAGAAGCAGATGCGTTCCCAGTAAGTGTGACATGATTGGTAGGCTCCCCGGCACAGAGTAAACAATCAATAAATGTTAGCTACTATTAAATTCCTCTTGGATTCTCTGTATTCAGTGGGAGGGTATAATCTTCCTTCCATTTTCCACACAACAAAGGAAGAGAGCAATCCCTTAACAGGAATAATGCACTCCCAGGGACTTCTGACCCTCAAATCCATCTAATTCTTTAAGAAGAGGGTATGGAGTGATGGTTAGGTTGCCATAACTGGGTCCGGTGCTCCTTAATAAGGCCAATCATGATGTGTCTGCTGGCTCTCTTTATTATGTGTCGATACTTGAGTGTAAATACAAGACAATAGGAAAATTAACAGCTAACATCCTCTACAGTTACTTGAAACAAGATACTGCAACTGCCATTTTACATTCACCAAGGAAAGGGAATCCTCTTCTTTAAAACCTTAAGTATTATCAGTAAGCACAGATAGTTTTTAAATGCTCCAAATCTTTTGCATGTCATCATCAATTCTAAATCATACAGCAGACCGCAAAGAAGAGTGATCCTTCCAGGGCCATTAGACACTATGGCCAATTACCATTTCAAAGGCACAGCTAAAATTGAAAAACCTCTTCATTACAGGTAAAATAAAGGAAAAGCAAATGTGAACCAATCACTATCCACACACAGCTCCTTCCCAGTTCAGCATTCTTGCTCTATGAATCATTCATTCTTGTGGAAAGAAAGAAGAGAAAATTCACAGTCATAATTTCAGGAGGGCGGGGGAGAGGAGAACAATATGAATCTGGTATGCTTAAAAAAAGAAAATCGTTTCTGAGAGATTCTATTTTGACAGACCAAAATCACTTTAGATAAAAGAATATTTTATTACATTAAAAGGGCAGACAGGAAAAAATGGCACAACGAAGTGAATATGGAAAAAGAAGCTGGGGAAACTAAGCAAAGAGGAGGAAAAGTCACAGAATAAATGTTTGAGTTACTGAATAGTGAGTTAAATGTTGCTGAATAATCCACTGGAAATTGGCCTTGCACAAACTAAAAAGATAGAAAAAGGAATTTTTCAACAGTGATTAGAAGTGGTGTTTTCCTGGCAAATCAAGTGAATCATCAATGTGGTTATACAGTAAGATTAGCATCCTTAGAGCAGGTATCCTCAAATAAACTACCTTGTAGGGGCTTCTGAATCAACCACAATATTTTTGAGGACAAGAGGCTCACCCAACTCTCAGCCTCCAAAACACTCTTGTCTGTCTCCATGTGTCTAACTCTAAAAAGAGACACTTGACTATCACAAATGACATTTATTTTCCATTATTTGGTTGAAGAATATTGGACACATATGTAAGTTGAGGGTCTGTGTTTTTATTTATGCCATTTTTTCCACTAATGAGGAATTGAAGGTGAAGTAGAAAGAAATTTTCTAATTGGAAAATGATATTTTGGTCTGCCTTCATGCAAAGTTGGGATTGGCTGTCTATGGGAATTTGCTCTCATCTAAGTGACAAAGTGTCCCTAAAATATATCTCTAGTATTAATATCATCACTTCTTCCTGGAAGAAGCATTTGCTGTAAATCTTATGCCAAACTATATTCTGAGCAAACGGAAGCTACGCATAAATTCAGGAAGACTGGTCACCTAGGAATCAACTAGACCTTAATACCTCCCTAGGGCATTTCTTTGTAAACTGATTTCCTTTGTAAACAGTGTGTAAGGACACACTGGAAGGTTTGAAATAAACCACAGTAGTGTATTGGCAGGACTTACTCTATTGTCCTTTCATTCAATGTATTGTTTTTTAATCATGTGTAGCTTTACCTTCAGCATTATTATTTATCAACATACATAAAACCTGCCAAATATATTTTGGGTTTAATTTTAAGAGCAGCTAATTGATGTTTTCGTAATTTTTGTTCTGCAATGTGTAATGTACTATTACCTGCACTCTTAAACAAAGCATAACAACAAAATGAAGCAAAATCTGTTTTTAAAAACAGAAACAGGAGCTCTGCATTGTTGAATTTTCTTGAAATAATCGTTTTGTTTCAATCATTTCAATCAACATCATTTAAAAATATAATAGTAGATTCACATGCAAAATAGAATATGTTGACTATAAATGAAGTTTTGTTGTTGGTATTTACTGTTTTGTTGACTGAAAGTATGTGAGCCCCTTCAGTATCATAAAAGGAAACATCAGGAATCCTGGTAAATGTAGGTATAATAGGTACAGAAATTTGATACCAAAAACTGTCCCTGAACATTCCTTGACAAGTTGATTTTCACACACAGACATACACTTGTACACCCAAGTGCATGTGATTCTATCATTTTCTTATAATTCACCTCTGTCCTAAAAGAGAAGAGTAAAAAAATTCTTCGTTTTTTTTCCTTAAAGATTGGCACCTGGGCTAACAACTTTTGCCAATCTTTTTTTGTTTTCTGCTTTTATCTCCCCAAACCCTCCCTGTACACAGTTGTATATCTTAGTTGCATGTCCTTCTAGTTGTGGGACACCACCTCAACGTGGCCTGACAAGCAGTACCATGTCTGCGGCCAGGATCCGAACCCTGGGCTGCCGCAGCAGAGCGTGCGAACTTAACCACTCGGCCACACAGCCGGCCCTGAAAAATTCTTCTTAATTGGAGGCTCCAAGCAATTTAGAATTTTATTAGGAACACAACTGCATTTTCAGGAGAGCAAAGAGGCTTTGAAGGAAGAATTAAGAGGAATATGTTTTCCAGCTTTTTCAAACCTTAGATGCACATTGAAATCACCTGACCAATACATCTGACAGACTTCTAATCAAAGGGAATTAAAAAGGGAGGGTCTTTCATTTTCTCTCCTTTTCTACAGTACAATCTATTCAGTGATCCACATAAAATATTTTCAAACATATTTATGATCTCTCACACAACATACCATTTGTATTACATCAGCAAAGCATATAACTACAAGAATGATAATATCCCTTCTCATTAATTAAAAAAACTTGAGTATTTATTGCTTCTATTTTGGAACTTCGAATAAAGTTCTTTAAGGGATTTGTCAAAATCACTAGTTTAAAACTTTCATAATGAATGTCATACGTTTATTTGGCCATGAGATTACATTCCCCAACTCCTCAACTACCCCACGCACAGTGGTTTCCTAATTTTAGAACTATTTCCTAAGACTCTTACGAAAGCAATTTTATGAGCCTATAGATTCTCAGTAAAGTAAGTACAACAGCAGTCACAGCCAGACAGTTGTGAAAGACCAGAATAAAACAGCTGATCACATGCTCAGGGAAGCAAGTGTATCTCATCAGCTATGACGTATAGTTGCTACAGGGTGCGAGGAGAAATGGGGCACCACTTCTGTTCCATACTGTTCTTGTTCACAGTGCTACAGCAACTGCAGGAAGGACTGGTGAGGAATGAAGAGGAAAAAACAGGATAGAAGAGAATCACATAATTTTAGAGTCAGCAAGAGCCTTAGAGATAGGTTCATTTAACCACATTTTAAAGGTGCAAGGTGCAGCCATAACACATGATATTATTACATGACCCGCATTTACTTTCTACATCCCTCTATTCACCCCAGGCAGACACTAGTAGAATTTCCAGCAGCCTCAGGTCAGCCTTATATCCCCATCACGTCTGTGACATGAGAAATGCCATCACTGGCTTTGAGAAGATGTATCAAACTAAAAAGTTAATTAAATCTTCATTAATGAAGAATATTCTAAGAGATACTCTTAAATGACAATGACAACACGCAAAACATTATGTAAAAATGTTGCATATACTACATGTGCTATTTTGAAATCTACTTCCAGGGGACAGGCCCATGGCCAAGTAGTTGGGTTTGTGCGCTCTGCTTCAGTGGCCCAGGGTTTTGCCAGTTCGAATCCTGGGTGCGAACATGGCACTGCCCATCAGGCCATGCAGAGTTGGCATCCCTCATGCCACATCTGGAAGGACCCACAACTAAAAGTACACAACTATGTACCAGGGGGCTTTGGGAGAAAAAGGAAAAATAAAATCTTTAAAAAAAAAACAAAGAAATCTACTTCCATTCTCTTTACAATACATTCTGGGTTTTTCACATCTTGAAATGTTTGGGAGTTTTTAATGGTTACATAATATTCCATAGCATGGATTTGCCAAGTGGTTTTCCACCAACCAATATGTATATTTTTGTGTGCCCTTGTAATTATGTCCTTTGGAAAAACTCCTAAAAGAGAAACAACATCAAGTCAAAGTATCCACACATATTTCCCAATCGCCTTCCAGAAATGCACCAATAGCAAAAATGTATGAAAGTGCATTTCCTTGCATCTTTACCAAAATGTGTTTTTGTTATATGTTCATACCTAGCAAAATCTAAGTTAACAAACAACTACTCACTTATACTTCATTTCATATTTCTTTACTACTTTTGAGTCTAAATATTTTTCATGTATGTGAATCCTTCTTTCACAAATATTTGTCTTTCACAAACCACACACTAATGACGTTTCTGCACTTTTTTCCATTGAGTATTTCAATTTTCCCCTTTATTTATAAGATGCCTTGATATACTAAAGATACTTATTTTTGTCATATATTTTGCAAATTTTTTGTTGCTTCATGCTTTGACTATTTAACTCGAAATAAGGATTCAACTTTGCCCCCTCAATAATAATTGCCCATGTTCCGTTTTCTGAAGATCTTATCTATTCTTTTCAGCATCTTCTTTATCATATTCTAAAGTCTAATTGTTTCCAGGGTCTGTTTTCCTGTTACTCAACTGCACAGTTCTCTCTATATTGATAGTTCATTTTAATATTTTTCTTCCTCCTTCATTCCTTCCACCTGCGTTTTTTATCTTGCTCCCTCCCTTTCTTTCTTCCTTTCCTTCTTCCCTCCTTCCTTGTCTCTTTCTTACTTCTCTGTCTTTTGTATGCTGCTTCTTTACATTTTTATTTTAGCTTTCTTCTTTTGTTTCCTCTCGGATATCTCTGAGGGAAATCTAACTCTCGGCGTTGTTCTTGATGTTCCAGATCTCGGCAAAGCATGCAGAATTTTGCTGCTGCATCAACCACATCTGACGGTTACACCAAATTTCAGAACCCATATCAATCCCCATTGAATATGTTGAGAGGAAGGACGACAAAAGGAATGTAAATTAAGTTTGTTGGTGACAAAGGTCCATCCATACTAAATATGTGACAATGACAAGTCGAACTAGGTCTGCCATCCAACTTTCTTTATATATGTTTAATAAACTTATTTACTGAATTCAGATTATCACTGTTTTACTGATTTCAGCTTTATTTCATTTTTTATTAATGCAGATTTAATTTTCTGTTAACGCAATCCTCACTTTCACCTCTGCTCCCACTTACCCTAATTCCTTTGTCAAAATGATCTTCGTTATTTTCTGATTTCTTTTTTCAAATGAACTTAAATTTATTTTGCAAAGCTCCTCTAAAAAACTCCACTGAAATATCCATTGTGATTTGCTAAAAATGTACATTGACTTGAAGAAAAAAAGTTATGCTGTTATACAACATTTCATCATCAAGGCTTATTTTCTGTCCTTTTGAGTTTTTTTGTTTCTTTTTTAATCATTTGAGTCCTACATATTTCTTGATAATCTTATTTCAAGGTACATTAATTAACTTAATAGTAAATTATTAAATGGGACAATTTTCTATTCAATTTTATATCCTACCATATGTAAACATTAATAATTTATCTTTATAGCTTTTATAATTGAATACCCTACTGAACTTTATTTCTAATAGATTTCAGTTGATTAAGCATATTTTTGAAAATAATGATAGTTTTATATTCTTTATTACAAAACTTAAAATTATTACACCTCTTCACTGTTTTATTGCATTACCAAGATATTGTGGAGTTCATGATAATGGGTTTTAAGAATACTTTCTATTGAACAATATGATGCTTTATAACAGGTTCCATTACTCCTTCAGTATGCAAAAATTAAATTTTAGTATTTACCTACACACATTTTATTTCAATTTTCTTATGTGAAATTAGTCAGAAATTTCTTTTTCTTCCATTATTTTTCTCAGATTTTGGTATCATAATCAGGTTGGGTTCATAAAATAGATGGAGAATTGGTTAATCTTCACACAAGATAATCACGCACCATCTGCTCTGTTATCTCCTTGAGAAATTGGCTATTGGAGCTTCTCCTCTTTTAATTTTCATCTCTACCTCTTTCCTTGAGTTCTGGGTGAATTCCTAATGTTGGTTTCTGCTATAGATTGAATGTTTGTGTCCCCCAAAATTCATATGTTGAAATCCTAACCCCTAATGTTATGGTATTAGGAGGTAAGGCTTTTGGGAGGCAATGAGGTCATGAGAGTGGAGCCCTCATGAATGGGATAAGTGTGCTTACAAAGGGACTGGGAGAGCTCCCTTACCCCTCCGCCATGTGAAGTTACACAGAGAAGACATCCATCTCTGAACCAGGAAGTGAGCTCTCACCAGACACTGAATCTGGCAGTGCCTTGATCTTGAACTTCCCAGTCTCCAGAACTGTGAGGAATGTTTTTGTTACTGAGTCAATCCAGTCCATGGTATTTTTGTTATAGCAGCCTAAATGGATTCAGACAGTTTCTAATTGATTAATTCTGCAGTATCTATTATACTTTCTATCACCTCCATTATTTTCTAATTTCATCTCTTGGTGAGTTACAACATGCTTTTGAAGAGTTATTTTAAAATTTTTTTTTCAAGAAGGGAATATGGAAAGTTTACTTTCTGAGCATTAAAACGTATTTAGAAGATTCTGGTCATTGTTGCTTTAGCATATAAAATAAAATGCTGTATATTTGGGTTGTTATATTTTCATCTCATATTTCTTGAAATATTTTTCCAATGTAGTCTGGAATTAAATATTGTACAAACTCAAAGGCTTTATGTCTACTTATAGAACACATTGTATGCCTTAATTTGGATTTTTTTTGTTAGTTCATCCACATGGAGGATGGCACTTGATTGTCCCGTATTGGGGCTATTATGAGGAACTCCTTGAGAGAGTCTATAGACCTCTACTCAAAAGTAACATGCCCACAGGAGTGTCAAAATAAATTTAGATTTGTCTATAGTTTTACACAACCCATTTAAAGATCTAGAGGCTTCAAGAGATAAGGAAAGGGGCCATATACAAGTATAAAAGTGGCATAATTTCTGTAACAAACATTTGTTTTCTGTACTTGATAGTTAGAAATTATGAAGTGCTAGAGCCCCATTCTTTTCCTGGTATTTTGCTGTTGACTCCCTGTTCTACTTCCGTTACTTCCTGGGACCAACATCCCAGAGAAACAATAAAATCAAGAGATGATTCTAAGCAGAAGCTGCTGTACTGGTTTCAGTTCCAGATCTCCAAGAGAATGCTTTTTATAATTTTCTCTGTCCCAGGTATCTGTTTTTGTTTTCCCAATGCCAATGAGTTGAATAATATATACATACAGCTGCATGATTTATTATCTCCATTGATTCGGACAAAGCTGGCAAAACAATGTTAGCAGCACCAAGAAGCTCTCTTGACTATGTATGCTAAACTTTACTCCTTTATATACAACTCAAATAGCATCTTATCATCATTAGTAAGTTATAAATACCTCCAAAAAGCCGCCACAGAAATCCCCCAAATTGGATCCTAGGTATTATGTTTTTCATTGCATGCATCATTAAAATTTCATTACCTTAGAGAGCAAGCTCCATTGTTAGGGCAACCAGGGGTCAGAAATATATTAAACCTTTTGCTACTTTTCTTTCTTTCTTTCTTCCTGAGCTAATATCTGTGCCAATCTTTCTCTGTTTTGTATGTGAGATGCCACCACAGCATGGCTTGATAAGCAGTGTGTAGGTCTGTGCCTGGGATCGGAACCCACGAATCCCAGGCCACTGAAGTGGAGCACATGAACTTAACCACTATGCCACTGGGGCTGCCCTGACCCTTTGCTACTTTTGACTAGACTCCCACTATGTCCTTGGCTCATCTCAATTAGTGGTCACATGAACTTCTAAATTGTCTTTCTTCCTCTCTCTCCATAACATGTTAATAAGTTATACATTTTCCTTTTGATTTAGAAACTTCAAATATTCTCTTTCTAGTAACTAACCTGATACTTTACCTGAGTCAATGCAATAGATTGCCCTTTGGTCAACAATACCCTCTCAATAACGGTTCTTACAAACTAACTGTGGCAATGTCCATGGTTAAACATAGCATAACATCTGGGCTCAATATAAGCTGAGAATAAGTTCCATGGTGGTACATATGTATTTGATGCCACACATTATCTTTTCTGCCAAATGAATGCTAGCTGGAGACTTTTCCCAGGTGTTCTATAGCCTCACTTCCCCATTTTGGTCATGGTTCCCCAGACCAGCAGAATCAACTTCAGTATCAGCATCACCTGGGACCTTCCTACAAATGAAAACACCTGGGTCCCACCCTAGACCTACTGAATCAAAAACCTTAGGCTTGGGGGGGGGGGGTCCATAAATCTGTTCCAGGTGATTCTGATGGATGTGAAAGTTTACGAGCACTCCTCTAAGGATTCAGCTGCGTTCCTCACATATTTGTTAATTTCACCAATGTTAAATTTTGAGTCAATGAATATTTTCTCCAGACATTAGTAATTCTATCCTTCCCTAGACCATAGCACTTACTGATACTTTTTTCCTTAGTTTATTAATTTCTTTTGGGTATTTGGAAGACAAGAGTTGGATACATACACTCAGGCTCCTTTGAGGTCATCATAAAGATAAGCTTGATGCTACATTATGTACTTCTACTGGGTAGGTACGGGAAACAAAATCAGGGCAGGGGAACCCTAGAAAAGTGGCTCTAATAGGAAGTGGATGCAGTTTTAACCTCCCTACATCTTAACCCTCCTATTAGTGCCTCTTTGTACAATTTCTCTCCTTGATGAGGCCCCAGTATTAAGTGACATTTTTATCATATTTTCCACCAGAATCTCTCCTGATAGGAAAATTATGCCTGTGGATCTATCCCTTATTCTAGCATTAGGTTTTACATATTCTAGTATTAGGAATATATATATATATAAAACATATATAAAACCTAATAGGTTTTATATACGCTAGTATTAGGAATATATATATATATATATATATTCTAGTATTAGGTTTTACATTAGTATTAGGTGTGTGTATATATATATATATACACACACCTAATACTAATGTTTTTCCATTGCTTCATGATCCTAACTGGCTAGCTAAGTAGATACATTGATTTAATTTAAGACTTCAAGGCTAAAATAAATCAAATAAAAGAAAACATGAAATTCAGGGTGAGAGAGAGCAGGACTTGAATACGGTGCTGACAATTACCAGCTGCGTGTTGATGGGTGCATTGCCTAGTGTCTCTAAGTCCCTGCTTTCTCAGTTGCAAAAATAAGTTGATGCAAAATTCTAGATTGTTGTAAGAATTCAAAATAAATAAGTACAACATCAAGACTTCATAGAAATTCAATGCATTTTGGCTTTTATTGCAAAGTTACTAAATAGCAAGTCTAATTTATTACCACTATTAGATATCCTTTGTGCTTAAAAGGAGCGTTCACCATATTAATCTAAAGGAATGGGAAAATTAGATACCTGGTTTCAATTATAAACCAGAGGAATAACTATCCATCTCTGTCTATCTGCTTATACACATATTCACACACATATTTCACTATAGGACAAAATTGGTTTCAAAATGTTTGCTTATGGCCCATTAATTTCTATTATTATTAGTGGGAAAATTCCACTGTTTCTATTAATGGAAAAATCATCATGCTGGTAATAACAGTAACATGTGTTTGGAATTACATACCATAGATAACAATAAATTCTTCCTCTACACTTGAACAATAAGCTATAAAAATTCCTAAACTAAACTTGGCAGTCTTTCAGAGGCTGGGTAAATTATAGTAAAATAGTACTGAAAACATCCCCAATATGTTTGAGTGTAATTTTTGCACAAAATGAAGGTGACATTCTAGGAAAAAGTTTGAATTTTGATGCAAACACATGGCATAGAGAGTAGACTAAGCATCATTCACACACTAGGAACAGAAACTGATGAGAGAGTCTACTTTACATGCATCCAAAGGCTGTGAGCTGGCTCCAGGCCTCATAAGAGAAATACATTGAATAAAATAAAATAAATAAATCTTTCCCCAGTAAAACTGGACATATGTTTATGTGTATGGCTCAATTCACCAAAAAGTCACAATAAGAACACTCATAAGAGGGTGCTTCTAGTTAATGAAGGAAGCTTCTATCATCAGTGGGATAATTCTGGGGGAACTAGGTGAACCTGAACCTTTAGTTGGTAGAAAAACATGAAAATAGAAGAAAAATGCACCACTTTTTTTGATGACTTTGCCTGCATATCACACAGTCTGACCCCTGATGTTTCAGGCTCACATTTAACAATTTTTCATCTAACATTTTCCATCACCCTCTCAGCAACCACTGAAAGCCAATTTCTGTTTCAGTTATCTACTGCTACAAGCTACTCCTAAGACATATGGGCCCTAAGCAACTGTGTTTATTATTTGCTCAGGATCCTGCAATTTGGGCAGGGCTCAGTGGACACAGACTGTCATTGCACCGTGTGGCCTCAGCTAGGGTGGTTTGAACGCTTGGGGCTGATGGGAATGACTCAGCTGGTGTCACCTACTTGAGCCCTAGGTTCTTGAGGCTTGCCGGTGGCCCGGTGCGCCAGTTCCTGTATCAGTTGGGTCCTCCAGCAAAAGACATTGAGATGGCATTAGGATTGCAGGTAGTTTTGAGGGGAAGGGTGGGTTAATGCCTGTGAAAGTTAAAAGGGGGAGGAAGCTGAATTGGGCAGAGAATGCCTTCAGACCATGATGCAGATTTGGCACCTATAAAAAGGAAGGAGGTAGGAAACCGAATTGGGCAGGGAAAATTTTGGACTTCAATACATATCTGACAAAGTGTCAGTCAACCCAGTGTGGGACTCCATGGCAAAGATTGTCATGTTGGGCAGGAATAGCCAGACTCTACTATCCCCACTCTGCTCAGTCATTGGTTCAAGGTTGACTGAAAAAAGCACGGTCTCATCTTGAACACTGAGATGGAGCCTGAAGGAGCTTCAGCCAGTGGCTCTGAGCTAACTGCATGCCCTACTGAATAGAAAGTTCCTTCTCAAAGGGAATGCATCTCCATGGCTGCCACAGGAAACTCCATGCGGCCTTTCCAGGTGATTAGCATGAGCTTCCTCCAAGCACAGTGGTCAGCTTCATCCGGGTGCCCCTTCTGCTATGTTCTATTGGTGAAAGCAAGCCAAAAGGCCAGCCCAGATTTAAGAAGAGGAGATTTTACACAAGAATGTAAATACCAATTCATTGATGGTCACCAAAGTAGCTATCTATATGGGAAGCACTGACAGGCCCATCCTCACATTTGCAAGGCCTGAGGGACAAGTATTAATTGAGGCCCTTCTACTCCCCCAATCGTTTATGTTATAGATTGTATCTCTTTTATATATTGAACTAATTAACTATTAAAATATGTTTTGTTCTCCTATCTTGACAAATGTAATCTCCTAAGGACCTGCAAGGCCAGGTTCAAATTTAGATTTCTTGCATTTCTCAGGTTTTCACGCTAGAATATGGTGGTACAGAGAGGCTAACTGGTTATTCCCAACGCCAGCTCCCTCCAGCAGGGCCTCTCACACATATGTCTAGACACCCTACATAACATATCCCACATCCATTCACCTCTTTCACTCTTTATTTCATCTGAAAAAAGCTGTCCTTTGGCCAGATCTCTGGTACAGTTTGCCTTTGGGAGGATGGCCTTGGAAAGAGGCTCACAGAGACCTTGGAGGGATTCCAAGACCCTGCATCCCCTGAGCAAAGTCTAGAAGGGCAGACATGCTCTATCAAAGCACAATCTCCTTGATCCACAAACTGCTTACCTTGTAGAGGTTTGGGGCATGGTCAGAGGAGCGCTCTGCAAAGGCCAAAGCCCAGAGCAGAAACCCTCTTGTCTAGGCAATACTGGCAATATCGACCAATGAACCAGGAATTGTCAAGAGGAGTGGAGCACTGGGTGACCTGATGCTCCCCTCTCCTTCTCAGGTCTTTCTTTGAAACAGCATAACAACTAAAGTAAACACAAGTAGAAGAATGTACAACAACAGGGCATTTTCTTATATAATATAGAAAAGTTTATAAATACATAGTACTATAACTATTAAAATGAATGGCCATGACTATATATGTATTGATCTAGAAGCACATGATATGGGACTGCATTTCAAAAGCATGTTTAAAGGTGCAGTGCATATTTATGTCCCATATTTATAGATAGTGAAATGAGCAAACAATATGTGCATACGTAAATATGTTTTTATAGCTTTGAGCACAGACACAGCCGAGTAGTGACAACCTATTAACGTTGGTCACTTTTGGGGTGGGTACAGGATTGGAAAGAGCGAGTTTCTGAGCTGCTTCTCACACACGTCTCTATCACTTGATTTATTAAAATAGGCATATACTTTTCTTTCTTTTGTTTTTTTCTGAGGAAGATTAGCCCCGAGCAAACATCTGCCACCAATCCTCCTCTTTTTGCTGAGGAAGACTGGCCTTGAGCTAACATCTGTGCCCATCCTCCTCTATTTTATATGTGGTACACCTACTACAGCATGGCTTGCCAAGTGGTGCCACATCTGCACCCAGGATCCGAACTGGCGAACCCTCAGCTGCCGAGGCGGAACGTGCGCACTTAACCACCGCTGTGCCACAAGGCCGGCCCCTAGGCATATACTTTCCTATGCTTTAAAACAATTAAGTCAAATAATTTAAAGTTAAGGAAAATGGCAGCTATTAAAGATAGAATTTTTTAAAAGGTTGTTAAGAATTTCAAAAGACACACAATAGTCAAAGAGAATAAAGACAGGAAAGGTCATCAGATTTGGTGACTTAAAGGTCACTGGACAACAAGCCAGTTAGAGTCATGGAGGTGGAAATGTGACAAAGACTTCAAAAGCAACCTGAGAGTGAGGAAAAAGCAGCACTCTGACCATCCATAGCCCTTTCTTCTCTTAGTATGTTACATCAGTGCTTCTCAAGTTGAATTCTGCGAATAACATTAACAGACATGCCTAAAACAAAGAATAAATACCTAACAAAAGACTATCAATGATCAAATTTCTATTTCAGGGATTCAATTTTCATAGCATCAAAACAATAAAAGCCTCGGAGAAATAGTAAATACATTTTTAACTCTGTTTAAAAGTTTCCTGAACATAGTTGGACGTGGACTTACGCACTTTCATTTTATTTTTCCACCAAACCTATGCAGTTATAACTGTATTATGTTAGAAAGTTCTAAAAAAAAATGTAACATTCTTTTGATTCTACTTAATTCTAAGAAAAACATGATTTTGCAGAGGAGACATAGGCAGAGCCAAGGCCGTTTCATGATTAAAACATATTACAGAACAGTTTCCACCATAATTCAAATTTTGCAAGCTTGTGTCAGAAGGAGAACACGCTTCTATCAATAATGAACTGGCGTCTCTTCTCAAATTGCTTTCAGGGTTCACTGGGTCTGTGGAAATTAAAGAGGCTCATGGTGACTTTAATAACCAGTAAAATGACGAACATCTACATAAGTTTGCTGTGGAAATGACTATCCATTCTTTTAAGATTATAATTTATATCACAATTACAATTTAGAATATATCTGCAATAAGTGACAAAAACTAAAAAAGCAAAATTGAAGAAGTCCACTCTCCAAATAAGTCTTTAGGTCACGACTTTAGTGTCAGGCCTGAGGAACACAAATGCTGGGAGTATTTCTAACCCGAAAGAGGATTTCACTACACACAAGGAATAGAGGAAAAATATAGGAGTAACATTAAACAAATCATAATTTGTAAAACTGCAAAAGTAAAACATTGTTTAAGGACACCAATAACAAAATTATTTTCTGATGTAAGAAACTTTAGACATATAAAAAGGTAAAGAAAAAATTCCTAGGTTCTTATCAATAAGCTTAAGAAAATATAGAAAATATAGTTGAATACTCTACCCTAACACATTCGTCATCCTTGAGCCCAGAGGATGCCGTTATCAAGAATTTAGGGCTTATCATTTCAAACTACTGCATAAGAACTTGGCATTATTTGGAAATACATATTATTTAGCAATATATACTATTTTTTACATATTTTGAAACTTACATAAAGGGTATCATGCTGCACGTGTTCTCTGCCATTTGCTTTTCTTTGTTCTATACTGCTTTCGAGATGTTTTTTCTATTCTAATGCATGTAGATGTCTTTATTTTGTTTCACTAGTGCATATATATAACATTATGTACCCAGAGTGCACACTTTATTATTTATCTATTCTTCCATTCATTGACATTTGTGTTGTTTCCATGTTTACACTTTGCAAACACTGATATGAACATTCTCGCTCGTGTCTCCTTTTGCACACAGCATGAGCGTTTCTCTAAACTGTACAATTGGATTCACAGTGACAGGAAGTAGGGATACAGACATTCAGTTTTACTATCTCTTGACAAATCTATTCCCCAAACTGCTCTACCAATTTTCACCATCACCAGCTCTCTGGGAAAATTTCTGTTGCTCCATATCCTCACCAACACTTACTATTGCCACAGTTTTAAAAATTCTGACTCCAACTCCTGTGTTTGAGTTGGTTTCTCATTGTGATTTTAAATTGTATTTCTATCAGTTGAAAACAAAATTTTATACACACACACACACACACACACCCCATTCATTTCCCTCCTCAGTGAATGTCCTGTTCATACTCACTGATCTGTAATGCTCCACTGTGATATGCACAGTTTACACGCATGCTCAGGTCTGTCGTCAGAGTAAATAATGGTGTTTTATGACAACATTCTATATTCGCAAACTGCTTTGGCTATTTTTTTGTCTTTTACTCTTCCAATAAAGTTTGGAATAAAATTTCCAATTCAGACAGGACATCTCTGTTGGGCTTTTAATTGGGTTACCTGAAATTTGTAGATTAATTTGGAGACAACTAAAATCCTCACCATTTTACACATTGTGTCCTTGTACATAGATCTCTGTTCATTTATATATTTTTTAATATCTTTTCAAATAGATTTTATATTTTTTCTATAAAGGCCTCACGTGTCTTTCACCAAATTTTGTCTTTATTTTAAATGGAATATTTAAATTTTGTCTTATCTCACTAGCCAAGGAAACTAGTAAAATGTCTTATAGGAGTTTTGACAGCAAGTTTTCTTTTATTCTTAGTTTTAGAAGAGTTTTCATGAAAAAGTGTAAAATTTTAATAAATTCTCTAATTTCCAAATTTGAAAGGTGACAGTTAACCTTTTGTGTTAACATTGCTAACTTAATTGTATTCTAATAAGAGAACAAGGTTAGTGCTTACTAATTCTTTGAATGTTGTCAGAATTTGCCCACACACCAGAAACTGCCATTTGTCCCCCAATATTCATTCCCTTCTTCAGTAGAAAGAAGACTGTTGGCCACACTTGTTCTTGCTGAGGGTGATGATCACTTTTCCCAGCCTCCCTTGCAGCTAGCTCCATGTATTGCCCCTCAGCAGACTGGCTTATTTGGACCAACAATGGGATTTCCCACCTTGCATAAGATCTGGGTTTTGTTCCCTGGCACCACTCCCTTCCCATAGACATATGCCCTATTAAAAGCAAAAGTTCTATCCCAAGGGTCTGCTTGTGTGCCCAGGACAGCTGTTAGCTCTACAGCTCTTTCAATTATCTTGACTCATTCTTTTATAACTTATGAAGACTTTCTTTGCCTTTATCAGATTATGCATTTAAAGTGACTTTTAAAGCATAGTCTATACAGTACTTTTAGCTTTTCTGTCCCAACAGAGTGTATAGTTTACCTACTGAACTATATTGTTATAATTAAAGTCAAAACATTGATTTTGTCTTTTTATGTGTTACATAGGTTAATGGTATATTTTTGATGTAGAAAACCCTATAGCCTCAATTAATAATGTGTGTTTCCTCTTTTCCAATTTTTTCCCACTGTTTTTATTTCTTTTTTGTTGTCTAGATCTTCCAGTATAATTTTCAATAAAAATGCTAAAAGTAGGCTTTCCTTGTCTTCTCTTCAAAAGTATGTCCCTATCATGCATTTTCCTATTAAGCATGACTTTTTATCAGAAATGTCTTTGAATGTAACAAACAACATTATACTTTGTGATTTAATAGATACAATATTTAAAAGCAAAATTATTTTTATTCATGATTTGTATCCTGCTGAATTCAAATTATTTGCATTTTATTTAAGATTCTTGAATAGATATATTTTAGCTGACATTGATATGCGATTTTCTTTTTTGTTTGTTTCTGTTATTAATTTCAATGCTGTGTGAACATTGTAAAGTGCATTGGAGATTCTCCTCTTTACAAACCAGAAATTTTGAAACAAATAACCTTTAAATCCGTCTGAGGTCAGGATTCTTATGAAGATAATTTTTTGGTAATTTTTTAATATCTTTCATGGTTAGTGTTATAATCATGGTTACCACTTCTTCTAGCACCAAATTGATAATATATTTTTTCTTGAACAATGATTACCATAATGAGATTTCCAAATATATCTAATATTCTCTTTTCAAAATTTTTCATATTTATGGCTAAAATATTTCTCTTATTGCTATTCTGAATATTTCCTAGTCTTTCTCTTTACTTGATTAGGCATGTAAGAACTATTTTTTATTTTTAAGTTGCCAGATATTTTATTTATCATTGCTATTCTTTGTTTCCTTGTATTTCAGTTAATATCTGCTTCAACAATCACTAAATTTATGTCTTCTTTGTTGTAGTAAAATCATTAGTTCATTTATTTTACTTATTTCTTTTTATAATGAAAGCCTTGAGTCCTTAGTATGATATTATTTCTCTTCTTTTAATAATGTCAATTTTGCTCATTATTTTATCCAATAAAGGTTTCCATTTCACTTTTGCATTTTTAATCTCCAAATATTTTTCCTTGTTTCATTCAGCTCTCTTTTAATCTCAGCTTTCATCTTAGGCAGTTTCCTTTAATCTTTTTTATCACTTTATTCTTTGTAATCTCTTTATTCAGGAATTATGGGCTTAGATTTTATTGAGAAGGCAAAGCAGACCCTTTCTAAATGTGTATGTAATTCTATTTTTTCTCCTAACCCATGAAGTAATTTATCTGCTCCTAGAGTATTATGTTACTCTTTGCATCTTTGTTTTAGATAATTTCTCATAGGCTTTAGAGGGTTTTTTTTTTCTTTAAATTCATTCATCCCTGCATGAATAGTGGACTTAGTTCTTAGGCTTCCCAACTATATTAGGTTATGACGCAGTAACAACCAACCTCAAAATCTTAGTGGCTTAAAACAACAAGAGTTTCTTGCTCATATCACATATTCACAATCCAGTCAGCCCTGGGCTTTACTTCATGTCATCGTCACGAAGAATCTCAGACTGGTGCAACCTCTACCTCATGGAGTATCACCCATTGTTACAGCACAGGAAAGAGAACAAGGGGAATGGACACACCCAGCTTTTAAAAACTTGTGCCCGGAAGTGACATAAATCACCATTGCTTATATGTTATTGGCTTAAACAAGTCACATGGACACACCTAACTTCAAGTAAGCTCGGAAGTACATTTCTACCATGTGCCCAGAAAGAGTAGAGAACTAAAAAATATCCAAAAGCAATAAATGATTACCAGACCAATAGATAGGGCAAGTATACTCTCTATGGTTTTGTCACTGTCGCCCCGTGTGTTGTTACGACCCTTTTCTTGAATCTTAAACTAGAAGGAAATTTTCAAACATAATTTCTAAATATTATATTTAGCCCTACTTTTCTACCTTAGCACTAATTTTTATAGCACGATTCTGTTGGACCGAATAAAGATTTATTACTGCTCCTTATTATCAGTGTTCCTATTTACCTTGCTCCTGTTAGCTATTTCTCTTACTAGTTGAGGGCAAATTCTCCCCCAAATATTTTTAAAAGTCTACAGTTTGTTCTCTTGTAAAAGTCTGGCAAGAAAACTGTAACAGTCAGAGTTTCCTATTACTCTTTTATATTTTCTCCTTCTTAATTCAAGTTATTCTTAAATAGTAACAAGGGTGAGGATGGAGGTAGAGGTATGGATAAATTACCCTGGTTACTTCATTAAGAAATTTTTTTTATAAAAAGACTTTTTTTTTAAAAGCAGTTTTAGGTTCACAGCAAAATTGAGCAGAAGGTACAAAGATTTCCCATATACCCCATGCCCCCACACATGCATGGCCTACCCCATTATCAACATCCCTCACAAGAGTGGTGCAGTTTTTATAATCAATGAACCTACATCAACACATTATAATTACTCAAAATGAATACTTTACCTTGGGGTTCACTCTGATGTGATACATCACATGGGTTTGGACAAACGCATGATGACATGTATCCATTATAATAGTATCATACAGAGTATTTTCACTGCCCTCAAGGTCTTCTGTGTTCTGCCTATTCATCCCTCCATGCTCCCTCCAATCCCTGGCAACCATTGATCTTCTTACTATCGCCATAGTTTTGCTTTTCTCCGGAATGTTATATACTTGGAATAATCTGTTATGTAGCAATTTCATTTTGGCTTCTTTCACTTAGCAATATGCATTTAAGTTTCCTTCATATCTTTTCATGGCTTAATGGCTCATTTCTTTTCAGTGCTGAATGGTATTCCATTGTCTAGATGTACCACAGTTTATTTATCCATTTACCTACTGAAGGATATTTTGGTTGCTTCCAAGTTTTGGCATTTATGAATGCAGCTGCTATAAACATCTATGTTCAGGTTTTTTGTATGGACATAAGTACAAACCCTTTGGGTAGATACCAAGGAGCATGATCACTGGATCCTATGGTAAGAGCATATTTAGTTTTGTAAGAAACTGTCAAATTACCTTCCAAAGTGGATGTACCATTTTGCATTCTTACCAGCAATGAGAGTTCCTGTTACATCCTCACCAGTATTTGGTGTTGTCAGTAATCTGGATTCTGGCCATTCTAATAGGTGTGTAGCCATAACTCATCGATGTTTTAATTTACACTTCCCTGATGACACATTATGTGGAGCTTCTTTTCATATCCTTGTCATTTGTATATCTTCTTTGGTGAGCTGTCTGTTTATTTGGATTGTTTGTGTTCTTACAGTGACATTTTAAGAGCTCTTTGTATATTTCGCATAACAATCTTTTATCAGCTATGTCTTTTCAAATATATTCTCTCAATCTGTACCTTGTCTTCTCATTCTCTTAACATTGTCATTCACAGAGCAGAAGTTTTGAACTTTAATGAAGTCCAGAGTATCAATTATTTCTTTCATAGATTGTGTCCTGGCTGTTGCACCTAAAAATCATATAGCAATTTTCATGTGTAAGAATTTCACTGAGGTGGCACAGTGAAGTCTTCTTTTCCACTTTTTTGGCAAGTGACACTTTTAAATCTCTTGTCTATGGATTTAAAGCGGGGTAAACTTCTCTCCTTCCGTGGTTGAAAACTATTCTCTTTCTTCAATACCTGTTGTCCTGGTTCAGCACCTGGAGCACACTCCACATGTAACAGTTCCTCCAGCAGAGTGGAATATTATTAGGTTGACATTCTTATTTAACAAGGCTGGTCTCTTCACATCTTTTATTTGTCCATTAATATTTCCAAGATAATGGAAAGGAAACTATGGCTCAATTAAATAACTACCCTCATAACCAAGTAAAGAAGAAGCTGCCTATTTATATGGAGGGAAATGGAGGGCCTTGATGTTGGGGCTGATCAGGAATCTGATGCTCTAGCAGGGTGAGGGACCAGCAGTTTAGTTGGAGAGAAATTGTTCATATGCTCCTTAGTCTGGTACGGCCACAATGTAAGGTGAATGGACACAAGATATTTCAGATAGTCAGAGAGATGGGATTTGCTAATAACTGACAGTTGGGATGAGTGAAGAATGGACTTCAGCTCTCTAGGCTAGGCTGACTGGATTTGTAGGAATGGAGAAGAGCAGGTTTACATATAAAGATAATGAGCTAAATGTTAGATATTATGTTTCAGAAGAATTAGCCATATCTTCAAGTCATCTTCATTTTGATAAGGAAAACAACCCACAAATCCAGAAAAAAAGACAAGGCTGTTTGAAATGTTTTCAGAGGTTCTATATAACGTGCATTAGAGCTCCAAGGAGTTAAAGACGATATTCATTGGTGGCTCCACAGAAGGGATTTCTCCATGGAAAGTCACATAAAGGAACTAAAACTCTTTATTCCTTGAGCCTAAGGTTTAAAGCAGAGAGACAGACCCAAGGTTTCTGGGCATGAGAGTTGAGCCCTGAAGAATGGAACAGGGAAGTAAGTGAAAGACAAAAATAATGGCCTCAGAAAAGTCCTTGGGTGAGGAATTATGTTGGAGAGTCTGTTTAATTCGAACAAGCAGAAGCAGAAGGAGAGAATGAAGACAAGTCTGTAATGAAAGATTGGAGTCATAATGCAGAAAGCCTTCAATGCCACAATGAAGACATTAAACTCAATAATTTAGGTAATAAAGAGTTTGATCACAGAGTTGATCACACAACTGGACTACAGATGTAGATTTTGGAAACCTTCTGACAGCAATGGTTGAAAGCCATCCATCTGGAGATGAGAATTGAAGGTGTGGGAAAAGATGTGATTATTTGGGGAAAACATAAGTACTGTGTATGTGTGTGCCTCTGTGTATGTGTGCCTGTGCCATTCATCCAATCACATGCATGTAACACATGGTATTTTTAGGAGAGCATAACACAAAGGAACTTTGGCAGACTCTTCTGCTTCTCATGAAATAGGTATGCGAGTGTTTCTCTGTGTGTGTCTGTGTTGACCTAGAGGTAAGAAGGAAGGTATTTATTTGTTTGTTTAAAAGTTGTATTCTCAACATACCTAGAATTTACTCCCCCTGCTTCTCAAAAAAATTTGTTTTCTTAAGGTAATTTAAACTAGGCCAGTTTTAAGGGAAATACATAAGAGACACGCAAAGAAGTAACATTGCTTATTTGCAGGGAAAGTTAACGACATTACCAAACTCAGAATATGTTTCCAAGGGGACAATTTTCAAAGATAAATGAGACTCTTTAAAGCCAGATAAAATTTAAATTACCTTTAAGTTTTTAACTAGTTGAATCAGATTTTCAATGTATAATCAAATTCTTTTAGGCCTCTTGAAAGCTCCATTTACTCTTAGTTCAGGAGAATAGAGCAGGAGGTAGCATGGTTTAAAGCAGTGAAATAGTAATTAAAGAGCTCTCTGGTGATCCTAACAGTTACCACTACTCCCAAAAGAGTGCACTTTACTTAACGCACAAAGAAAATCTACTTTTAGGTGCCCAAAATACTGAAACAAATGTTAGAAAAGAATTTATTCCAAATTGCATTTTAATCTTTATCTCAGGTTATTACCTCTTTGAATGGAATTTTACAATTAGAAAAAAAGAGAGATCATTTTTTTTCTTCATATAAATTGCATACTTTGTCCATATAAATTCTGAAACAGTAACAGCATAGTCTACCATCCTTGCTAAATAAATTAAAGACAGCCACAGTCTTACAACAAACAAATTATAAGAACACAAGCGCCTTTTTTAAAGAAAGATGGCAACGTTGCCTTGAATTCCTTTAAATGATTCCCAGTGAACAAAGAAGGAAATACAGCTCACCAGGCACTGTTCAGATGTGACAGAGATGGCAGACAAGCCCCAACAGAGGCAGCATGGGAAAAGGCACTGAGACTGGAGTTTATGGATATTAGAATTTATTAAGAGAGGAACTCATGCCAGACTTGCAATGTTCTGCAAAAACAAAGTAGTGGCAAAAAGAGGCCATGTTGGAGAACCAAAACGTGGAGATTTTAATAAGGGCTTACAAAAATATTACCATGCAGAATATCAACTTGAGGCCAACCCATTTTTCATGTAAGGTTCCAATTTTCTCTCAGCAACAGAGCAAACAAATACAGCCAAAATCCTTCTACAGATTGCAAATTAGTAAATTTCAAAAGTTTGCTTAATAATTTAGGGAATTTTGTCTAACTGCAAATTGATTAATCCCTGCATCGCTTCTGTAATATAAGAGAAGACTATAAAGATAATTTTTCCATTTTCTGTACTTGTTTTAAAATACTGCCAGAAAGGAAATAATAACCCAGAAAACCACACTGTGCAGCTCTAAGGGTGCCAAGATATTCCACTAATGGATTTGAAACAAAAAAAGGAAAAGCAGCCCTTGTGTTAATCTCCAGGCTATTCACCATTTTGAATAAGTGCACTAAAATGTGAAAAGGAAGGTTTTTGTCTTTTCTTAAGAAAGTCAGCACCATCTTAAATTCTCTGCTGCTGCTTTTACTTGAAATAAAAATGAGTTTTTGCTTGTAATTATTTACTTATCTCTGCCCTGTACATTTAAAACTTTAATTATTCATGTGGTAATCTTTCCTATAATAAAGCATTCAAAAGAAAGGGAGAAGCAATTATAAATAAAACATTTCTTGGATTTAAGAGGACATGACCTTGTCCCAATTTTTCATTTCTAAAGGTGAAAATAAGGACATCAAACTATTTAGGTCTAGCCTACATACAGAGAGAGAGTATCAATGCAATTGTAAGGTCAAAAATATATTCTGTTCAAGAGGTGAAATATATAAGTAAAGTTTAAAGGTAAAAGACAGGCTCCCAGATAAATCACGGCCAGGTCTAGAACAAAACTAAAATGCTTTTAGAAAGAAAGATAGCTTTCTTGTATTTTAAAGTAATTAAAAGGTCATTGGTGACAGTAGCCACTTATGCTGACCAATCTCACTTTTGAATTATGTCCTATTTTTGTAAATCTCAAAGGTTAATCACTCTTTTGGAAAGAGTATTGTCCATCTCTTCTCTATAATTGACTCATCTATTTAGCCTTTTCACGCTTTAGATTTCCATTCTTTCTACTGCCCATCTTGGCACCTTATCATTCTGAACCAGTCTTGATATCAGAGAGAAAAAGTTACCAATGGCCAACAGGGTAGAATTTTATGTCCCTAGCAGGAACAGACATTACAGGACTTGAAATAAGTAGGAGAAAATCTGCCAATCCCCGATAAAGGCAAGGCGCCTTGATGTCCTGTTTGATTCAGCAAACAGAACCTCCCCTGAGAGGTTAGAGTCTCTTGCATTGTGATAGGAGTTGATCCAAGCAAAGCTAAGCCCCCCAATAAACACCTATGTTCCTCTGGATTTTACACTATATTAAGCACAGTATCATATTTATTTTCACAATATTGGATTGTAATCATTGACCATTTGGGTATAATATAGTGTAGAAGTTACAAGTGGGCTCCAGAAATAATTTCCTGGATTTATATCTTGCTGTGTGAATCAAGTCAAGTAATTTAACTTCTGTGAGCTTCATTTTACTATGCTTAGAACAGAAAAATTACCTTTCCTGCATGACTGTGGCAATGATATGAGGTTTTACATTAAAGTCCTTAGCAGAAAGCCTAGAATACAATGTCATTTTTATACGGTAATCTTCAACATTATTACATAACTAAAATCTTTGAAAGCATAATCTAATGCTTATATTTTGTAGTATACCATAATGTGTTTAATCCATTAGTAAATTTTGAACATTGATGCTATTTCCAGGTTTTCACTGTTATAAATATTACTGCAATTAACCCCACAGTTGGATCACTGATTAGTTGCTTAAGGCAAATTCCTAGACACAGAATTATTGACTCAAAGAAAATTAAAATAAACATCTTTAAATATTTCGATATTAACTGTCAAATTGCTTACTTGAAAAGAAAAAGGGCTTCGAACTTCTACCAGTCATTAGCTTTCTCATCTTACTATAAAGAACATTTTTTCTAATGCTCACAAAACTTGTATGTGAAAATTACACATGTTGTTTCCATTTGTAGCACTTTTAATATTGTTGAGGTGCAATAATTCTTTCTCAGTTTTACTTTCCATTTCTGTATCAACCTATAATATTGTTCATCTACTTTTAATTAACATTTTTCTTACTGATTTGTAAGTACAATTTTTATATTAAGGGCTTTTGTTGTGTTTGTCCTATTATTTAAAAACAACTGCCTCAGCTTTTGATTTTGTGTATGAAGCTTTTGATGTTCAAGAGTTATCAAGTTTTATGAAGTCAAAACTTCAGTCTTTTCCTTTCTAGTATTATACAGTGACTTTATGCTTAGAAAGACTTACTACATCCAGATGTAGATGATTCATGTATTTTAATACTTGTATTTTTATATTAAACACTTTAATTCATCTTGGATAAAATTACATATAGCAAAAAACAAAAAGATAATTTGGTTTTATGTGAATGTGACTATTTTCTTGACATAAGGTGCTTATAAAACTCTGTATTAGGTTGCTTTATATGTTAATATTTCTAAGATTCTATCATTGTAATAACAAATGTATCTTTATAAGCGTTTTAATTTCTGGTAGGGTATGTTTTCCTTTTTATTTTATTTTTAAGGATAGTATCAGGTATATTTACCTGTTTATTCTTTCAGCTAAATTTTGTTTTAAAGCCAAATGTAGGCAAAGATAAAGAAAAACAAATGGAAAAAATTAAGAAAAAAAATCCTAAATATATAAATGTAAACTCTACAAAAATCTGATACTTAGCGTATACGAGCTTGCAATATTAATTGTTTTAAAAAGAGTAGATTTGGAAAGTTCTCATCACACAAAAAATTTGTAACTATGTGAGGTGTTGGATGTGTTAATTGACCGTATTGTGATAATCATTTTGCAATATACACATATCTACAATCACTATGTTGTAAACCTTAAATTTACACAATGACATATCTCAATTATATCTCAATAAAGCTGGAAAAAAGTTCTGGTTTAAGATATGATGCAAAAGAGTGGAGAAAAAGAAGACCATATTGATGCTTTGCTGTCTCCTGATATAATACAAATGCGGTATTTTTTAAAGCTTCAGGAATTCAGATGTGTCTACCACAAAATGTGTCAATTTTTATGATTATAATCCCTGTTGAGCTGTGAAATCAGTATTCCCAGCAGCACTGCCATACACCTCCAATTTTGTCAAGTGGCATACTTACCTTTAGATTGATAAAGGCTGTTAGTTCCAACACAAATTAGCCCTGATTTATGCATTATGCAACAGGACATCACTTGGAGACATTGGAGCCCTGTAATTATATTTTCCTCAGTACCAACCACCATTTTGGACCACCATGCTGGAAGTCTTCACACTATCCACTCACACTCCACTCACTTACTGTGGCAAAACTGCCTAAGTACGTAGGGACTCCATTAATTTGTTATTCATGAAATTCTGAGTCTCTTCCCTTTAGGTTAGGTTTCATGTTTTTGACTTGTGTAGAGACTGTTCTGATAATCAACTTTCCTCTTCTCTTCAGAAACGTTGAGAAAAAATTAGATATGCACAGTAATATGCTGGTGGAAACGCAATTAAATCAATTTTCTCAGGCAGTTCTTATTTTGAAAGCACTCTACTAGAACGTGGAGATGCAAAATTAAAACAGCATTCATAAAAACTCCAACTCTCACAACCTCATTAGGATATAGCCACATCAAGATTTTAAAATACATGAAAAGTACTAAAATTAATTTATGGATAAGTTTCTATTATAGTATGGTGTGGGAGAAATTTATTGAAGACTGTAGTCTAGATAACATTTTTAACACGTCTTAAAAAGAGTTTACAATGCAGACAACATCATGACCAAGAAAAAACACACGCACTAAGACAGAGAGGTATGAACATAATTTATGATCAAATGGAAAGAGAAGATGGATAGCAGGGAAGTGTGTATGAACATGAGGCAGAGTCAGAATATTCTTAAGGGCTTAGAAGGTGATAAAAATAAATAAATAAAAACAACCCAAATGGCCTTGGCAAAAATGGGAGTTTGCCTACATAATTAAGAAGTCCACCATTGGTTCTCACTTCAGAAATGGCTGGATTCAGAGGTGAAGAGGACGTCACTGGGACCCAACCTCTCCCATTCATCCCTGGATTTGCTTCCTCATTTTGACCCTGCTCTCAGACATCCTATTGCTTTGTGGTATTAGAGAGTTGCAGAAGTTCAAATCTGCACTTTTTTTAGATCCCAAGGCCTGCCAGAAATGCCAGTCTCTCTCTCTTTCAGTCACTCTAGCTCAGTGTTTCTCAGGCTCTTTTCATTATCTTTCCCCTAAAGAGACTTTTAAAACATTTTTTTCTAGTTGCCCCTCACCCCCAGGAAATTAAAGAATAAGATTTTTTTCAGGTAGGGTAGAAAGGTTGAGCTCTGGAGGGCCACAAACCATTGCAATATTTAAGATTTTCTCACCGCCCCCACCAAGACAAATTTTCACCCCCTTTTGGGCTTTCTCACCCTGAGAACACATGCTCTAATTGAAGTCTGAGGGGCTTTAGAGCTGAATGGCTCTGTGTTCCATTGCTAAAGTAACCATCATGGCCATTTGCTGATGGGCCAGGCCTGGATCATGTGCTCTCCCACAGGTGGGTGCAGTCAGCCCCATATAAACAAAACAGGTGCTGGAAGGATTGTACAACAAAGTGAAATTTGAAATCCTATGATCAGGAGGAAGGTGAATTGATGTAGAGTAAGGACTAAAAAACAACAAAAAATAGAGGTCTATCACATCTCAATTTTGAAGAAAGGACTGTTAATACAAAGCTACTATGGCAAAGACTGAATTGAATAAGGGAATGACTAGAGGTAAATGATCCAGATTATTGTGACAGGTGATATTCACACAGAGACAATGAAATCAGGGGTACAGGCAAGAGATAAAGGAGAAAAAGGAAGTAGAACCCCACTGAAACAGATCAAAAGGATTCACAGACCTCTTGATATGGAGGATAAAGGGAAAGTAGAAGCTAAACCATGTTAGCCAACTGAGTGGATGGCAATGTCTATGATGAAGGCAAGTCAGGCTGAGTAAATGAAGCTTTGAGGGAAATGATAACTTGTGTATAAAGAATATTTTGATTGCCCTTAGAGATGGTTATGAGGCAGCTGGAAATTCAGGTCTGGCTATTGAGAGAGACTTCAAAGTTAATGTTTATAACAGGGAGACGCTGATCTATAGATGGTATCTGAAACCTTGGAAGAGAATGAGACACCCAGAAGATGGATTATATAGTATACAATATCCAAAGACAGAATGGTATGGAACACACTACCCAGGGAAAGAAAAAGAAAAAGGCTAAGGGAAGATGAGTGAGAGGAGTGATGTCAGCAGACCACAGTATCAGAGGAAGCTGGGGAGAAGGCAAATTCAAATTGGAAGAAGTTGTCTCACTGACAACAGTATCAAACGCCACAGAAGTCTGAACTAAGACAAGGCTTTAAATGACATAGGCCTATGTCGGTGTGTTAAGCACATTAGTGTGATTAAGCAGTAAATCAAGAATGAAACACTTAAGAAATCAAAAGTAGATTTATAATTAAAAAAAAGGAGACTGACAGTATGGGAATCAGATGCTTAAGAATATTTGTTTTGGAGTCATACAGGCCTAGATTTGAATCTGATTTTTGACATTTATTCAGATTCTCTAAGACTCAGTGTGCTCATCTATAAATAGGACTAATAATCGTATTTGCCACACAGGATTATCTTAATGATCAAGCTAAATAATTACTGTAAAATGTTCCATAGACTGTCAGGACATTGGAAGTACTCAGTATGTTCTAGCTATTATTTTTTAACTGCAAGGAAGAATTCTAAGAAAATTACAAATACTGAGAATACTAAGGGTGGAGAATAACTGACACAGTGAGGTGCGAATGAAAGCATCAAAGATTGTATTGAGCACCCAAGTGGAAAGCAAGCTTTAAGGAGGATGAAAATAACTCTTTATCAAATATAAGAGGCAAGATTGAGAAAATGGACAAAGATGCGGGGCAAATTTGATGTGGAAAGGAAAACCGTGAAGAGCGCAAACATCAGATAACCTTGATAAATCAATAAAGAATCAGACAAGTCCATCTCCAGAGTGAAGAGAGTTAGGTCAGAGGCTTGAAGTAAATGGAAAATTATGGAGCTAGCGATGTGGAGAATAAACTAGGAGATAAATTAAAGTTGAGTTTAAGTGTTTCTGATTGAGAGAGGAGCCAAGATGAATTAGCCCTAAGTGAATTGGTGGTCGAATAAACTGGCCCACTGCCTAACATTTTTCAGCAATATTTTGGAAGCAGCATGCAGAGAAACAGATATTAGGAAGCAGGAATTATCCAAGATTGATTATCAGTAACACAAGACTAGAAGGAAAAGATCTCAGGAAATCTCAAATTTCTGAAAGAAAGGAATCATAGCCTACTGGACTGATCATTGTTGAAATGGTAAGAATGGTGAGATATTGTATATGAAATGAAGATGCACTGTGGAAAACACAAGGATTAGGGAGCTGAAAGTCACGATGGGGATAAAGATAAATGCCATTAGAAATAAGAGAAATGGAAATTTGGTGGCCAGAGAAGAAATATTCAGAGGGTAAGTTCTCTAAAATGCATTTTTTAAAAAGATAGAACACTTTGCTTTTTAAAAGCATGAATATTTTCCTTATAAATGATCAAAGAGGTTACCTTAAATGCCTGCAGTGCAGGCTCTTAGAAATTGTTCCATTTCAGAAAATATGCCAAAAATTAGCACAAAGCAAAGCTAAATTTATAACTACCATGCAGCTGCCTAATATAAACACCATGGAAAACAAAAGATGGTAATAGTTTTTTAAAGGCGTATGGGGGGGGAAAGACCAAAACTATATTTTTAACATAATCTTTACTATATGTAAAGATCTTTACAAAGTTTTGTCAAATATTACAGGGCACATTCGTTAAATTAACATTAGTTACATAAGTATCATTTAATTAAAAAAGCTCTTTTGAATGGATATCCATGGCTTAAAAAGTCGCAATTAACACATATGGAATGATACGCAATACTAAGTTAGTTTTCCTATGAAAGGACTTGCTAGGAATTCCAAAATTTGGACAAAATGAATACAAATTACTTAAAAGAATAAAGAAGGCAATACTGAAAAACTTTGGGGAAAGTTGTCAAATGACCATGCCGGACACTAGGAATAATTGTCCTCAAATGCCAGGAACAGGGATATCTCAATAAAATGCATACAGACACTTGCAGTGGCACTTCACCTCACAGATGTCTTTGAGAATAGGATAAAAGCCATGGATCTTTTCCCGCATGTAGAAGAGAAATGTAATTAGTGCAATACAAATGCAGGTTTTTGCTTACGATGTCGGAGGGTCTGCAGATTGCCCTGTGCTCAGTGAGCTCTAGTTTGTGAAACCCTGAACACTGATTCACAATCTCCTCTTGTGCAAAGCTATTCTCCCAGGAAGTAACCAGATGATGTCCTATGAAAATATCCACAAGTCCCCTAATTCAAAAGGACAAGGACAGATCCGGGATGAAAAGGTCACAACAAGTGCAAAGCTGTTCTTACAGACAACTTTCCTTCATTTGGACTTGAAGGAGGTGGTCTTGAAGTTACTTCAATTTCTGACAGACTTTTTTAAATGATAGCATTTTAGTTATACATTTTCCTCTGAATGCAGCTGTTGCTATCCCTTAGATTTTTAACATGAAGCATCTATCTTACTGCTTACTATTTGGAGATACTTTGTAATCAGAGCTACCTTTGACCGCTAAAGGGGCCCCCTGCCCCGGGCACTGTTTTGGAGGACCCTTCACATCATAAAACACACGCACATAAACTTCTCTGCAAGAGTCCATGTGTGTTTCATGCGGGATCTGATGCTCTGCACATCCTAATATCAGAGATGAACATTGTTTTAGAGCTCAAAGCGGATTTGAATGGGATCAGTAAAGGAAAAGACAAATTAATTTGTCCCAAATCCTTCCTTTCTGCTATGAATGCAATAAATTCTTGCCTAAAAGGCCATTTCAGTAGTATTCCCAGAATACTAGATACACTAGAATGGAAAAGTTTATTTTTATTAAAACATTTAATAGAATGAAACTAAATTTCCAAAAATTGATTTTAAGACGTCAGTTTTTTTAAAGAATATTATTATTTTGTCCTTTAATTTTAATAGGTAACTTTAAATATTTTGAAAGGAAAATAGCTTTAACAATCTTATGTGAGTTGATTTTTCAGTTTTTAATATTTACATTTATTTTCATTTTATCAAAATATATTTAAATTTTGTATACTTTGAATATAATTTTTAGTTGTTTAGATTGTCTCTTACTATAACAAAAATTGATGATAATAATATAATTAAGCATTTTGTTGAAATTAAAGCAAGAAAAATCTATTTATGGCAAAACAATTAAATCATGCTATGTGGTTTGGTACATAAGCTTCTGATTTTTATAACAGTTTCATAAATTGCACTCATCATTGTTTAACATCACATTTCATCTATCATTTAATATCACATTGCATTTCTTAACCCTAAATATCACCTTATCCGATACTAACACTCTGATCTTCCTTTGTTTTCTTTTTTTTTTTTGCCACTTTCTCGTATCTTTTTTACCACCACTTTATTATCAACCTTTCATTATCAATTTATGTTAAGTGTGTTCCTTATAAATAACATACATTCCCTTTTACTGTTTCTACAAGTCCATACATTTTAATGTAGGACTTCGGGCTATTTGTGTTTAATATAATGACTGATTATCTTTATTTTATTCCTTTCAGCTTGCTTTATTACTTATTCAAGTGCTATTTCCTAAAGTTTTTCCTTTTCCTTTCATTTGCTGGCATTAACAATTACTATTTTTTTCACTCTTTCCCTTGCTAAATAGAAAGATCTATTGTACTTTTCTATTCCTTTAATGGTCTTCATTCTGTTAATAGCTACAGTCCTCTTATTGAGTGTCTTAACACCACTATTAACTTTTTTCAAAGATTATTATATCCCCTACCTATACGAACTGGTTTTAGCAATGTTATTCATCACTTCTTTTTCCCACTTTTATTCCCCTTGCATCCCCATAAAATGAGATCTTTAGAAAACTCTCTTCTTCTCCCAACTCATAGTTTTTCTCTGAGATGGTTTAGCCCAAATGATCTGGACTAGTATGAAATTTGGTCAGCACGTATATTTTCTAGAGCCCTTCACTCACACTTATATATCATGTATTCTCAGGCAATATGTCTTTACCTGGATCATATATACCATTTCTCACCACTATTTTACTCTCTTCTCTACCTTCCCCAAACTTGCAAACTTGTGCCACTCGTTATTTGTTATTGATAGTCTTTTCTTAAATACTTTCTTCAGACAGGGAATAAGATATATTCTTTGAATTATTTATATCCTCAATTTTTTTTCCATCTAAACAGAGGAGGATATCTTGACTGGAGATAGTAATACTATATTGTAGTCCTTTTCCCTCTGAAGTCTGGACACTCACTCTCCTCTATCTCCCAGCGCTGTAAAGGAGAAGCACAATGAGTCTGACTTTGTTAGGAAATTTGACTGGACTTTGCAGAATTTTATAAGATTTCTCCCTTAACCTTAGACATCAGGAATTTTACCAGTCTACCCCAGCCTTTTCTCCCCAACCCAGCCCTTTCAATCTGCCCAATCTGATATTTTTTCAGTTTAGGAATGTTTTAGTCTACTATTTAATTTTTGTCTTTCCTTCATATGTTTTTTTTTTTTTCTCTCCCACTGAAATACCATTATTTGCATACATTAACTATTGGATAGATTCTCCAAGTCTCTTACAAATATTTTCTCATATGCTATCTTTATCTGTTTTGCTTTTCCATTTGCCCAACCATTCAGTGATTTCCTTCTCCTTTAACTCTTCTCCTGAATTGTTAAGCTCAGAAATAATGTTTGTCAGTTCTAGCTAGGTACTCTTCACGTAACTACTTTTTATTATTCTTAATCAAGTTGTCACCTATCTCTGCTGGAAGCCCTGGCTAGATGTTCTGTTTGTTCTCTTCTGTTTTATTGTTCTGCTTTCTCTAACTGGGATCTGTAGGACTGTAGTTTACAGTAACGGAAAGCAGGCAGTCTCTACCCTCACAGCCAAGATTGTGTAAAAGTCCTCTGCAGAGGAATCCTCTTGGTTCTTGGTCTTCATGCAATCCTACGGCCAGGAAGGACTGGCCTACAAGGAGATCTGGCACAAACATTCAGGCTTACTGTCAATAATTCCCATACCCAGGGCCCACAGGCTTCTGTGGGTCAGGCTCTCCCTAGGATGTACACCTTTCTGGGCTTTGCTCAGGGCTCCATGTTACTGGTTTATAGCTGAGAAAACAGCTGGCTGTTATAAATGAGAAAACATCTCCCATTATCTCTGATACTCATAAGGCCCATTGGGTTCAAGATAATAAACAGATGAGAGTGGGGAATAGAGCAGAAAGTGGGAAAGTGCTGGGTCACAAGATTCCCCCACCCTCTTTGGCTTCTGATCACTACTTGGTTGCTAATAATGCTTACACATTTAGTTACAACAACCATCTAGACTTGAAAGGTCAGAAGTCCAAAACCAGGAGGAGGAAGGGGGAGAACAAATGTGGAATTTAGCAAAAGACGGCTGAATTTCTTACTTTCAAGGGAAGGAGTACTAAACACTGTTTCATTCTTACAGATGATTAAAAATAGATTTTTAAAAAGCATAGCTAACAAAAATTCTATGAAAACTCTTACTTGTGGATGTAGATGCAAAATCATACATAAAATAATAATACATAAAATAATAAATTGAATCTGTTTGTTAATAATAAAAATAATAGCAGATAACCTCTCTTACATACTTACAATGAATCAGGCAATGTACTAAGTGATGAAAATTAATCAACCCCTCAACTATCTAGCACTAATAAGACATTTCACTAAGTTGTCCATTTGTGAAATATATAGAATTTAATGACTCTTCCATATACCAAGAATAGGATTTATAATATAATAGAAGTCCATTCATGGAAGCAACAACACAAATAAAACTAAAAATAAATAACAGAAGTGCCCACAACTTAGAGAAATATACAAATATGCTGACTAATACAAAAGAAGAAAATAAAATGGAAAAGTATTTCATGATCCTATGAGCAATCTCATTTTAACGACTTCAGTTCTCCCAAAATTATCTATATATTCAGTGCAACCCTAATCAAATCCCAACAGCACTTTTTTATGGGATTTGGCAAGTTAATTCTAAAGTGCACTTGCAAAAAGAAATACAAAATATAGCAAGAGCATTTTGGAAAAAGAGATCTTTTACTGTCCCCTATACATCCTGTCCTCCCCTCAACATACGTGCCACCTGCTCAATCCTGCCTCCTCTTTGATTTATCATCACCACTATCTATGCTGGGCATGAGCTTGACAAAATGGTCTTTTTATAGACAGTAAAACACAGTGATTAAAAGCAAAGATCCCAAACTGCCTAGGTTTGAATCGGAGCTCTACCATTTACCACCTATGTGACCTTGAGCAAGACAGTTAACCTCTCCATGCCTCAGTTTCTCCTTCAGTAATATGGAGATAAGAGTTATAGTAATAGTACCCTCTTCATAGATTTGTTGTGAGGATTAAATAAATGAAGATGTAAAGTTCTTAGGATAGTGCATGCCATAGAGTGCTATATAATTGTTAATTATGCTTCTACTATAATAAATTCTGAATGAAAGGAAGTTCAGGTGGTTTGGTCTTGAGTTTTATCATCAAATTGTTCCAGGATTTTTTAAAGATTGGGGTGAAAAATAAACTACTACTTAGAAAACTCCAGCTTCAGCATTTTTACATATGGTTAGGGACGCCGGGGGTGTGGAATGTAACTTTGTTCTTATTTCAGTGGGAAATGGGGACAGATGGGACAGCCCTTAAAGTGATCGTTTGGTTATACAACAATAAAGTAAAAACAATCTACCCTAAACGACAAGTTCTGGAAAACTGTGCTATAAATCTTTATATATTGATACATGTAATCTGATAAAACTGGGTCATCTTGCCCTCTCTTAAGGCCAGTCCCAGTATCATGAGGAAACAAAAAAGAATCACACTTCTTCTCTAAAGGGCTAGTAGTCCTAACTGAAAATGTTTTTGAGAAGTGGCACAGAGGAAATTAACCCAATAACACAGAGCAAAATTTCCTAACAATAATCATTATCCATCTCTTTCCCCAAAGCACCATATCTCACAGTGGTTACATAATCTCCCCCTTCTCAAAAACGGCTCAGACACACTAGCTCCCTTTCCTCTCAGTCTCCAGCTGCCAGCTGCAAAGGTAAATCCATCCCTCTTCCTTTCCTCCCTTCGATTTCCCCTTTAGTTACTTCCTAAAATATGTGGCTCAAATTTGGCTCTTTGAATTTAGACGTTCGTCTGTATCTTTCCTCCTTACATGACAAGGGGCAAGGCCATGAATATTTACACTTTAATTATTGCACCCCTCTCTTATATACATGGGTATGTCCGCGGTGGTCAAAGTTCCTGTCTGCATTGATTACACTGATTTTGCAGTACACTTGAGTCTGAGAGGTGAGAGGGGAAACTCCCTTCCCCAAGCTCTAGAGAAATTTGGGGGCCCAGAATGCCAGTTAGAGGAGAGGCAACACCGTCAGAGAAACTCCTGTGGTCAGTGGAAGAAGACCAGTATCTGGACTCCACAACATAAGCCACTCCATGGGCCACACTGAGAGCCAGCCAAGAGCCCTGTGCAGAAGGCTGTGGCCATGGAATCTGGCTCTTGCATCTCCTAGGCATTTTCTGCATATGGTTTAATTCTTTCCTGTTATTCCCCGTGGTCTGAGGAAAGATTAAAGTCTGTTCTCCTCTCTGCTTTGGGTACTAAAGGAAGAGGTCTGAATCCACATGCAGGGCAAGGTAGGATGGGAAGAGTAGAGAGCAGGGACAAGTTAAAAAGGTGAGAAGAAACTAGCCAAGAGTGGAACATCCACATCAGATGGATGGTCAAGAGATGGGATGAGTAAAACCTGGACGGATTGCTGTTTTAAAAACAAAAGACATTTCTATTTTAAGACTTTTTAGTGAATAAATCTACCTGTTGAAGTGTATTGATGATAGTGTTCAGCTTGACAAATTTTCACACACTAAACACATCCATGTTAGAAGCACCCACTTCAATAAACAGAACACTCCCAGCACCCCAGAAGGTCCCCTTCTGCTCCCTTCTAATCACTACCTGCCCTGGCCAAGGGACAAATGGAATCAGACTGTAATTTTCTGTGTCTGCCTCTGTTCACTCAATATTTGAGACTCTTTCCTAATTTTTATGTAATTGCAGATAGCCCATTCTTGTAGCTTTATGGAATCAAGAAAACATTCTTTAGGAATAGTCAGAAACATTTGAGAAGAGGAAACTGATAAAGTATTGGATTTTCTACCCTAAAGTGGGAAGAAGGGAGGACAGGTGTCACTTGGATACTTAAGGGGACAATTATTTTTTATTAAATACTTCTTTCTTGAAAATGGGCCAGGGACTGTGCTAACCATGTTACATGAATTATCTCATTTTGTCTCCCAATGACCCTGGAAGTTATGCTGATGACGATGATGATGCCACCCATTTTAGAGATTAGAAATCAAGGCTTAGTAAAGTTAAATAAATTGCCCAAAGTCACTCTAATATAAGTAGCAGTAGAGTTGAGATTCAAATTTAGGTAGCCGATTCTTAGAGTCCTCACTAATAGATACTCTGCTTGTAATAAACTGCATTATACTCTAAAACATAATATCAAATTATTCCCCAAAGTTAAACTTAATAGAGTAGGCTGATCTCAGAGCCATATCTAGGCTGGCTTGGTTAATAAATACAGCAGGATCTCCTTAAATCAATGTTTTGGCTTATAAAAGCAACTACATATCATATCACATGAAAAATAATATAGAAAAATTCCAGTGAAACATTACAAATTTATTTTTATTATGTGAACTTTGATCCTGATTCTGCTTGAGAAAATAAGCAGGCCTATGAGAACAAAACATGAAGGATTTTTTATTATTTATTCACACCTATGTCTACATTTATCATAAGGCCGAAAGCAAGTGATAAAAGCAGCTGGAGTGCCAGAAAATAGGAAATTACCTCATGTTCAAACTCCTTGAGCCATTTACAAGGTTCCAGGTCTCTTGGTTCAGGTCATTAACACCTTTACTATAGGGGAGAGGATAGCGGATGGGAATGAAATTCAAATGACTTATTTTTGAACCCTATTTTTAGTTCCTGTAAAAAAAAAAAATGAACGAGAGAAGTGCAGAAATTACTGGCTAAAATAAGGCTTGGAGATTATCTGAGGGTTTCTTTTTATCACTCATCCACCCTTACTAATTTGCAAGTATAATGGAGAATGGGCCACAAAAGTCAATTTGAAAAATGGCTATCAAGAGTGTGAAATCTTACAAGTTGAATAACGTAAGGACAGCTTTACCCCCAGAGTAGGAAAAATAGCATCTTTTAGATGACAATTATTTTAAAATGAGAAACCTAATTTCTAAGTTAAATTATAAGCAGGGAAAAACCCAAAAATGTGAGATTGCTTTTCCATTTCCTTTTGTAACATCCATAGGCACACATTAGCCAACCGACCCTACAGTGGTGGTATTAAATTTGAGGAGACATCAACCCTTCCAGAATGTGATGGAAGTTATTGACCTATCACCCTGAAAAATGCAGATAGCCACATTTTTGTGTATCATTTCAGGGAGCTCAAAGGTTTCTTGAAGCCTAACATGAATTTCCCTCTAGATCCATCTACCCAGTTAAGAATTTCTTCTCCAGACTGCAACCTCCACAGCGCAGGTGGCGCCACATTTTCTTATTTTGCTTACCCGGTGGCAGACTGCATACTGCTTGGCATTGAGAAGAGCCTGATGTGTATTTAAACTGAGCTCCAGGCCAGGGTAAAGGAACCAGGGCTCAGTGACGCTGTGGAGACATAACTTAATCGCCTTGCACGGAGACATAATTTATTGCCTTGGCCCCTAAGTTTTGTAAATGTTGATCTTGTACAGAAAAGAAGGTTGTTAATTTCTTACGGCATTTCTCTTCACTTTGTCTCTGTTTCAATACTTTGAGATATAAAATAAAGAACCTAATAAGTTTAACATAAAAACACGTATCATCTGGATGAAAATCATAAAATGATAAGTAACATATTGAATTGCTAGCGTGTGGTAAGCAGCCTTCTACCATGTCTTTCTTCTAGTCCCTTTTTTTTTGTTTGTTTTGCATTATCTGACTCTTTTACAAATGCCTTTTATTAGGTTATTTTTTTCATCTGATAATTTCTGACTTTTAATCAGTGTTTAATCCACTTATATTCGATGTGATTACTGATCGATTTGGACTTTTAAAAAAAATCATATTTCTTGTTTCTGGCATTTTCCTAGCTCTTTTTTTTTCTTCCTCACTTCATGCTCATGTTGAATTGATGCATTTTTATGGAATCCTTTTTTCTTCTTTTCTACTTTGGAAACTATAAATTATAATTCTGCTTATTTAAGGGATTAATATTAATTTCATAATTCATATTCTTGATTATAAATAGTCAACATAGTTAAATGTTGAGTATTTCTATACTCCTGGTGTTAGCATACTCTAACCATACATTGAACACCTGACTGACTCATTTTATTACTTTTATTCAACTTAAAAAAAGAAAGAGTTAATGAAAAAGAGCTAGCACAAATGTCCAGTTATAAAATAAGTGACTCACATAGGGATACCACGTCTGGCAGAGTGACTATAGTTAATAACCATGTATTGTATATTTGAAAGTTGCCAAGAGAGTAGATCTTAAAAGTTCTCATTGATGAGAATTATTTTAGGTGGGTCACTTTTAAAAACTGTAGAGGAGAAGACTCTGAGGAGTGGAGTTTGCTTGCTCTTTGATGAGAGACATTTGCATTTGTGAAGGAAGTCTCCATCTGTGGGGGCTGTCTCCCTCTCTGCACCAGGAGGAAGGGGGGATGACTTTATCTCTAGAAACTCTTAATGGGGACGGCAAGGACTTAATTCTTATTTATTGTGCTTGTCTGGTAACCTCATGTAGCTGCTCCCCCCACCACCAACATCCTCCTTTGTCTTTAGCTGAAGATACTATTTAAGGTGGTGGCTTCTGCCATTTACCTAATCCGGTTTGATTCTTATCTAAAAGTTATAGGACCACCCAATAACCAGACCCCACCTGCCCTGATACCATTTTAACAACTTTTTTTTAGATATTCTTTCCTTTGTCTTGTAAAGAGATAACTCACATTCCTATGCCTTAAATTTAGCCCTACTTTCAACCCATGTTTGCAGCAGCATCTCCTCCTGCCCGTGGGTCCTGTCCCCATGCCAGCAGCAGAAGCTCTGACTGCCCATGGGTCCTGTCCCCATGCCAGCAGCAGAAGCTCTGACTGCCCATGGGTCCTGTCCCCATGCCAGCAACAGAAGCTCTGACTGCCCATGGGTCCTGTTGCCATGCTATTCCATACTATTCTCTAAATAAAAGAGCACTACTGCCAGACCTTGAGAGTCCAAGAAATCTTTCTTTCAACTCCTCAGCTCACTGACCCCACATCACTCATTACAAGAGAAAAAATTGTAACTACATATGGTGATGGATGTTAACTAGACTTATTGTGGTAATCATTTCACAGTATATACAAATATTGAATAATTATATTATATACCTGAAACAAACATAATGTTACATGTCAACTATATCTCAACAAAAAAGGAGTTACTAATATTTTATCACTTTCTATGCTCACCACTACTTCTCATACATCATGCCTTCCTCTGGCCCACTGTCCTTGATGATGTACATTCCTCAAAAACTCTTTAGTGAGGATCTGTGGATGATAAACTAATTAGATGTTGTTTATTTGAAGATATATTTTCCTTTTTCTTTTTCCATATACCTGAATAATGGCTTAGTTTGGTACAATGATTTTAGATTGACAGCTATTTTTGCACACCAATTTAAATATGTTACTCCATTGTCTGTGACCTCCAGAGCAGTCTACTATCAACCCAACAGTTGTTCTTTCATAGGTAGCCTGTTGGTGCAGTGTAGTTGTTTGAAAATTGTTCCCTTTATACCTGATGTTCTTCAATTAACTGTAAAGTTCCTAAGTATATCTTTACTTTACTATCCTGAATGCTATTCAATGTACCATTCTGATGTGTATACCTGTTTTTCAATTGTAGCAAAAATCTTTGCTAATATCTCTTCAAATATTTCTTCTCCCCCATTCCCTCTGATATTGTTTCCTGGAATTCTTGCATAAGAGTAAATATTATGCAGACCAATACTGTCCACTAGAAATGTAATGCAAGTCACATACTTAATTTAAATTTTCTTATGTGGTCAAATTAAAAAGTAAAAGGAACGAGATAGTAATTTTAATAATATTCTTTAACCCAGTATATACAAGATATTATCATTACAACATGCAATCAATTAAAAAATTATTAATGAGATATCTTACATTCTTCTTTTGGATCAAGTCCTTGAAATTGGCATGTATTTTATACTTATAGCACATCTCAATCAGAACTAGCCACATTTCAAATGCTCGCTAGTCACTTATGGCTAATAGCTACCGTCTTGGTCAGCATGGGTTATAAACCCTCAAACTATCCTCTGTATCTCTTAACTGCTCCTTTGTACGTTTGTCTCCCCATCTATCTGTGCGGCAAATTGACTGAGTCTCCTTTCAAGTAAGCTTAGTCTAGTATTTAGCCCATCTATTGAGATTTTATTTCAACGACTGCATATTTTCCATCGAAACTTTCTAATTGATTCATTTTTACAGGAACCATTCTTGTATCATTTCTGCCTGCTTTTATTTCAGACTTTCATTTTTTAATTTTCAAGGGAAATTAAGCCTGCATTTATCCACGTTAACATTCAAAAAAAATCCTTATTTAAAATCTTTGTCAGACTGTTCCATAAAATCAGTTTCATCTGGAATGAATTCATGTACTTACTATTGGGATTTATTGATTGATTTTATTTGATTTTTTAAGGTGAATTTTTTTTTTTTTTGCTGGGAAAGATTCTTCCTGAGCTAACATCTGTTGCCAATCTTCCTTTTTTTTTTTTTCCTCCCCAAAGCCCCAGTACATAGTTGTACATTCTACTTGTAAGTCCTTCTAGCTCATCTATGTGAGCTGCCACCACAGCACGGCTACTGACAGACGAGTGGTGTCGTTCCATGACTGGGAACTGAACCTGGGCTGCTGAAATGGTGAGAGCCCTGAACTTTAACCACTAGATTTATTTTTTATTTTTCGTTTTTACTGTCTTAGAGTTAGAATTATTTAAATGTGTTAGAATTTAGATTTGCAGGATCATTTAGGTTGGAATTTATTTGTTGTTTTATGTTGTTGATACCTTCACTCCTATTCCCTCCCTTTATAATAGTTTTGAGCTTCTCTCCATCCCTGGGAATCTTAGTTGAAATTTGAGTCTTAGACTAATATTGCAGGGCTCCTCCTCTGCTAGGATGTAAGAGATCAGCTGGTAAAATGTCTCAATTTCTCTTCCAGAGGTTCTCTTGCCACTCTCCTCTCACCCTGGTTCTCCTGGCTAGTCCATGAGCTTCTTTTCACTGTAATGTACACTTGATACAAGCAAGGATTTATGTCTACACAAATGCACACCCAGCATGAGAATAGTGTCTGACACTCAGTAGGGGCTTATGTATTTATTGAATGAATTATTAAATAAATAGACAGTCCAAGTGAATTCTTGCTTTAGAAAGTAAGCCTGCTTCTACTTTGCACTTTTTGTCCCTAAAACCCCATACTACCCAATAGGTTCAATGACCACTCTTAAATTTAGATGTAGATGTCAGAAGCCATGTGGTATCAGTCCATTCGTCTGTCTCTTTTCTGGTCTGTGGCCATGTTTACCTTATTGTGTTGCTATACATGTTTTTTTGCTCTATTCATATTTATATGTACATTTGCTCTATGTATATATTGTATTTATTTAGTTTAGAGTGTTTATCATTTCTTGTTGTTTACAGTAGAGATTTATTGAAGCTTAAATTCCATATGCCAACATTACCATAAGTTGACTTAAAAGCTGACTGTTCATTAAGTATTCCTATGACAAATATTTCAATGTCTTTATTCTGGGCATCAGTGATGCTGGTCATTATTTTTAGTGTATGACATGCTTTATGATCAAAGGGCTCACTTAAGTTGTGCAGTATTAATGGCACTTGAAACCCTATCTCTGTAGGACTGTCTACGAAAATTCACCTAGAAGTCAGAATAAATTAATTTAAAAGAAGCGTTTATTTCTCAAACATCCATCTAATAACCTACCTTGATAGTTTCCTGGTAATTAATATAAATAAATTATTGAAGTTCATAATTGTTATGCAAAGTGATATGAATGAAGCAAATAGAAAATGTTACAATTAGATATTTACTTTAATAGCCACCTGCAATCCTAAGATTAATAAGAGTGTACTATTATTTAATGACATTAAATTATCCAAAACATACGTGTAAAGTAACAATTTTGTCATTAATACTCACAGTTTTATTATCACATCACAAAAATTCAGACCTAGGTCTTTCTAAAACAGGATAGAGGATGTCCTATACAATGCCGAACTTCTATACAAAGAATAAACTTTGTGCAGAGTACTTTTAGCCAGAACTAAGAATAAAATTTGTATCAGCTATTGATTATCAAATTATGTTGCCCTGTATATTTGCTAGGAATTACTTGAGAAGTACTATTGATCCACCTAAGTTTTTCAAAATTCTGTTAAGAGGGAACGTCATTAACACAGAGATGTAATAATTGAATATGTAATTATCAGATTCAAAACTCATTACCATTTGAGTTTAGGTAACTTCTGTAGTAAATTTAAGAATAATCTTGTATGTGGCTTCTAGATACATGCATTTGATTTAAAATTTGTGGGCTAATTTCTCTAACTGCCACTTATTATATTTTTATCTGAAACATAATAGTTTGAACATTTTTAAACCTTTAGAAAATATAAAAGAATAGTTCAGTGAAATCCTCACCAAGTGGAACCAGTTGTTAGCGTCTTACTAGTCATCAGGCTAATAGTGCCATTCACAAATTCTAAAATTCCTCTTGTTATAAAACTTTAACTTTCTATTTATCTATTATGGACTAAGAGAAGATCCTTCAGACCTCATCGTACCAATATGCAGGATATGTTGATTATTTTTGCCCAGCTCCCCAACAGCTGCCTCCATGACTATAAGTTCACCTGAGGGCTAGGCAAATTCCATTTCAGAACTACCACTATAATAGAAGGTTTATTTGTAAAGCTAGTATTTCAGTTCCCAGAGACTAACAGGTTTTCTTCTAGCCTGGCCTCACAGAGTGAAGTGGGCTTTCTTCCTACACATGAGGAAAATTAGCCTGAGCTTCAATGAAGAAATGACTTATGAAAATGACTGCTATTGAAATAAAATACTTTGAAGACTGTTTGGAATTGGTCAAAGGAATAAGACAGTATAGTAGCAAGAAATTATGAAGTGAAAACAATAAAGGAAAACAAGCTTCTATTAGGAGACAACAGTGTGAGATTTAAAAACAAGAGTTAAGAACAGATTACAAGGGAATCAAAAATACAATAACCTAATTAAAAAGTGAATTGGAGGTAAAAAAGAATTTAATTAATTTCGCAGATTATGAATTTAATTTATATGGAAAACTAAGATGAAAATTTAATTCAGCATGTGGAAGCAAATGGCTATGAAATGAAAACAGTGAGAAAACTAATTATATTATGAAGGTGTAAGAATAGGATTCAGACAGAATGTAGATGTTTCTGAGAAATTAACTATCATATTCGAGAAGTAGCATAAAAATATCTGGTTAAACATAGTACTCTATTATATTTATTCAGATTTTTTACCATCTCTATTTTTTTTCCCCTGATGTTTCAGATTTCCTTCTAGCAAGATTGCCCATCTGTGGGAAGAATTTCCTTTATTAGTCCTTTTAGAGAACGTCTGCTGAGAACAGATTCTGTTAGATTTTCTTCCTAAGAGAATGCCTTTATTTCCCCTTCATTCTTGAATGATACTTTTGCTGGACATAGAACTCTAGGTTGGCACTTTTCTTTCAACACATTAAAATATGTCATTTCATTTTAACTCCTGTGATTTCTGATCAGAAATCTACTATCGTTTGAATCATTGTCCCCTTAGAGGTTTTTCTCTAGTTGCTTTCAAGAATTTTAAGCCTAATTTTCAACAGTGTACATGTCTGGGCATGAATTACCTTGGATTTATTATGTTTGGGCTTTTCCCAGCTGCTTACATATGTAGATTTATGCCATTCACCAAATTTAGAGAGCTTTTCACCATTATTTCTTCAAATACATATTTCTCTGTACTCTTTCATTCCTTTCTGGTACTTTTATGACATAAATATTAGACTTTTCAGTATTGTTCCATAGGTCCCAAGCGGTCTGATCATTTTTTCTCAGTCTTTTTTTTTTCTATGTGTTATTTGTGTTGGATAATTCCTGAGGATCCATCTTCAATTTTACTAATTTTTGTCATCTCCATTTCAATACTTAGCCCATCCAGAGAGTTTGTTATTTTATTTTTCAGCTCTATAATTTTCCAATTCATTCTCCTTTATATATTTTCTATTTTACCCAGAGACTTCTTATATTTCCAATCATTTCAATATTTTTCACCCTTCCTCACCAGAGCATTTTTATAACAGCTTCAACTGCTCCTACTGAGAGAACTGCTTTCACACTCCTCAATCCCAAACTAAATAATTTTTAGTTTGTGCTAAAAAATGTGCTAATGCAGACATCCAGGTTTCAGATGACCTTGAGTGCAAGCTGGTAGATATTAAAGAGAAGAAAAGGTAAAGTCACTGCTAGTCGGGTAGTACTACAAATTCTGGTCTTATTCCCCAATCTGTCCACTACGGTTTACTTTTCAAAGTCTTCAAGTAGTTGTTCCATACACTCCCTTCAGCTTTTACAGCTTCATTCAGTGGGAAGGACAAAGTAGACTAAGCTGATTCCTGTTTACCCGGAATAGGAACTCTACACATATTTTTCTTTTAAACTTTATGCGTCAATATATTTAAGGTCTGTCATTTGTAAACTCAAACTGACAATCTTTATTTACTCTTTTTATTATCACTGACACATTTGGTTTTAAAGCAACTATTACCTTAAATATATTATTTTATTTCTATTCGTTCTTCCTGTTCCATGTAACTTTTTCTCACTTTTCGTGCCTTCTTTAGATTCTTTTTAATAATCCATTTTTCACTTTTATTAGCTTTATAGTTCTATATCCTTTTATTATGTGTCTAGTGGCTATCATAGAGATTAGGGAAGTATTATTTACTTATCAAATGGTATTGTTTCATAGGCCCCTAGTGGTCTGTTCATTTTTTCTCAGTCTTTTTTTTTCTTTAGAACACAAACTCCATTTACACTTTCCAAATTTATATATATGTGTATATATACACACACACATATACACACATATACATATATACATATTTACATATATGACTATATATCTATATGTATTAGACTTTATATAGATATAGATTTGACTTTATTTATAAATTATATATCAGACTTTATTTTTTAAAGTAGTTTTAAGTTCACAGCAAAATTGAGCAGAAAGTACAGATTTCCCCATATACCCCCTGCTCCAGCACTTGCATAGCCTCCTCCATTATCAACATCCCTTGCCAGAGTGGTACATTTGTTACAATTGATGAACCTACATTGACAAATCATTATCACCCAAAGTCCACAGTTTACATAACAGTTCACTCTTGGTATTGTACATTCTATTGTATTCATTCAACAAATATTAAGCAGCTTCTATGAGTCAAGCAGATTCCTAGGCACTGAAAATACCAACAATGAATGGACCAAATTTACTGCTTTCATAGACTATTACATTTTATATTCAATATAAAACATGATCTCAATAATACATGAGAAAAGAAAAACAGCCCCTGTGATCCAGGAGCTAGGCTTTGGGTGTGGTTTTCAGTTGGCCAGGCACTCACAAATAGGTCTTATTCTCCTAATGAACAGAAACAATTTCACAGAACATCAACATCAGATAACATCATTCTATGATCATGAAGATTCCAGATAAAAATAAGATCACTCTGTAATGTCTAAACACAGACAAATCATGAACATTGTCAAACTACAAAAATGACCAACCATTCCACTACCCTGGCTAATGCAGGTGATTGTTGCTTCTTCACAATTACAGCATCAGTCAGTCTAGTCTTTCCTCCTTCAAACTCGATTTAAGATACTCAGTCATAGAAACTGCCCTGCTTCCTGAGAGCATCCAATCCAAAGCATAGCCTGCTTCCTTAAACCCTCCTCTAAATCACCAAACAAAAGCCTAAATCCTATAATCAGTCTTTTCTAATACACTCTTATACTCCTTTCTAATATCATCTTACTCGACAGTTCTCCATGTAATATATTCTTCCTCACCACAACAGGTAATGTACCCCAATTTTTCAACCACAAGTGTGTTCCTGGTGGCCTCTGACTGAAGGGCATTGACACACATGAACATATGTGTAGAAATAAACCCATAAGAAAATGAGCCAAAAGGTTTGCCACAGTTATTTCTGAGGAAGATTTTTCTTCTACTTTTATTTTCCAGATTTCTATTAAACACATATTTCTTTGCAAATTAAAAAGTGATTTAAAATTGTTAATTTGTGAACCTTTATTAAATAGTAGTATGTAAATGTGTGAATCTCTCTTCACGTATTGTTTGCCTAGAATGCGGTAACCTTTGTGTTGTCTGCCAAAATGAAAATACTAAGTTTATCTGGGTGGTGAGTTTTTGGATGATTTAAATTTTTACTTTGGGCTTTCTGAATTCTCTAAAATGTACATGTACTCACGCTTCAGACTCCATTAAAACAAATCAATTCTATTAAAAAACTATCCAACACTGATACTATAGATTAAATACACTACCTTACTGATCTAGATTAAATTAAGTAATATGAATGATTATAACTAACCCTCACCTCCAAAAGAACCCCGACAATGTGTTTGTCCCCTCATTGTATAAGGCTTATGTGCTAAAACTGTTGGCCTGAAGTGGAAAGATACAATAAGGAATAAAACAAAATCCAGAAATGGTAAACATATAAACAAAGATATAGTCTGTTGTAATGTAATATGGAACTTTAAGTAAATATTTAAAGTAGAGCGGTCCTCCTAGGGTAATGACTGAAATAGTACTGAAAGTTGTATGATACCAAAACCTAATTTTGTTTTTATTTGTTGGAACTTAAAACCCATTCAACTGTATCAGAAATAGTTTTATGGAGCTGACTAATTCAGCAGTAACTCTAAATTAGTGTGTGCCTTCTGATTTTTTTTTAGGTCTTAATTACACACAGGCTATTTATATACTCCATGTGACTTTTGCTGAAGAAATCCAACTTATTATTTTCAACAGTTAAGTGGGTGACCCACAGAGGAAATTATGTATCTTTATCTTGTCACATATGATGGCTATTTTCCACAGCATATTATCAAGTATTTCACTACGTATCAAATGTTCTTATTTACAACTGGTAAAATTAAAGACAACTCCAGACCAAAAGTGTTTCTATATCATTTTTGTTATAAAAAAAGAAACTATTTTATTACAGCATTCCATGGTTTACACCAAATTTTAATATAATATGGTTAGTAATCTTGAAACACTAAATTTTAATATGTAGAGCCAGATTGTTCAAGGGAAACGCCACCTGTGCCTAAAATGATTTATTAGAGACATAATGGTAATGAGTGACATCCTTGAAACCATCGTGCAAAGAATGCTGTATTTTTTCCTAAGGAAAAAACTTTAGTGTTTGTGAGGAGATATTTTATGCACCTTTAATGAACACCTCTAGCAGCTTTTATTACCTACAATAATTCAAATAGAGTCTTAAAAGCCCGTTCATTTACCTGCTGTTAAACAGTAGAAAGTCATTACGAATTATACATTTAGTAACACTTTGTAAATCACCCTAATGATGTTTTATGAATCACTTCAACATTTGGAAATAAAGCTTAATTTTTTCCATGACATTTTTTTCTAATGTGCTATGCTCCTTATAAGAATGGATAGCTCTATATTTTATTAAAATAAATACAGTTAACACATCCACTTGGTATCACAACTTCCCTAACATGACCAATTAGCTCAACGGTCACAGAAGAATAGACAGACTTGACATGGACTTTAGAAATGTTTGTTGATTTTAGGATGAGATTGATGCTAATGGAAATTAAGCAGCAGAAATAATTAAAAGCTTCTATTTTCTTTACCTTCTTTTTTCCTGTTATATTTGTATGGATTTGTAGCATTTCAAAATGGCAAAAGAGGAAAGGTACCACATTGGTTTTATATTCGCAAGGTGAAAGGAGAGATCTAGAAATGATCAGAGCTATCATTGCCCGGTTTTGCATCCAGTTATTCATTGACTGGAAGGTAGCTGATAGTAAAGAGAGCGGGTCCTTTGACTTTCCAACAACAAACGTTTTGTACAGCAGGCTAACTGAAGAAAGAAAAGATACAGGCTATTTCCCAACTAGAGTTGAAGTTGTCACAGGGCAGGAATTCCTCTCATCCACACATCATTTGTCTCAGAGCCTCTAACAAAAACGTTGAAAGCATAGAAACTCTCACTTCCTAAAATTTGGTTGAAATATTTTTCTAATCAGTTGAGAAACAAAGAGAAGTTAGGAGAAAAGCGACTATTAATACCAAAGAGAACCACTGCAGGTCTCTCTTAAATAATTATCCTAAGTGATTACCACTTAGTGCACGTTTAGTTTCAAATGCTTGACAAAAGCAAATAAACTTTGAAAACTCTTTTCTGAGAAAAACTTTGGTGAATGTATGATTTCTATATGAATTTATAGTTTAGTAATTCAAATAGAAACATCAACAAGTGAGGGAAAATATCTTAGTTGTGCTAACACAGAATTTCATAATACTCTAGTAATTCAAGATCTGTATAGGTGCAGATTGTATTTTGCTGTATGGCAAGAAATGTGAAAAGAGCGATTTTTTTACAATGGCTGAACAGAAATTACAGAAATGTCTATGTAGAGTGAATGGAAATTGATGCTGACTCAGGAATAAGTTTAATATAAATGGCTGTAGCTACTTCTTGTCTTTTCTACTTTGAGAGCTGCTTTCAGAGCACAGGATGTAACAAGATTTTTAGTCCTGAAATGAATTATAAAGCAATACAAAAAGAATGTAAAGGAAACAAAGATAATACGCAGCAAAACAATGTTTTTCAGGCTTTTAAAAGGAAACATTGTCAATGTTTAAATGTGTGTAGATAGAAATAGATATAGATATACACGTTATAAATATGCACACACACATACCTACACGCACATTATATAGTATATGTGTTCTAAAGTATATGTTGCTGCATGCTGGCCTTGTTTGGAAACAGCCCTTCCCTGTTTTGTTTTGTTTTCTATTACTTATAAAGTTCAATCATTTTTGCTGAAACCCAAAAACTAAATACAATAAAATGTTGACACTACAAAACAATAAAGAGATCAAAGTTGCCAAAGTGCATAGCTAGAATATTTGCATATTTCTCATGGTTAAATTGCTATAGTTTCCTATTGTTCATATCATTCTCTTTTTTACTAGCTCCTTCCATTTGATGTTCAGATATAAACAAATGCCTCATTCTAAAAAGAAAAAAATAAAGGTGATTATCCTTGCTACTGTTCTATGATCCATTTTAGTTTCCCAAATGTCTGAAATGAACATTCACCTGCTCGATCTGCTCACTCCAAAGACATCTGTCTTGCACTAGTTTCTGGCCTCAGAATATTTAAACATCACTAAAAATGTCACTAATCACCTCTCATGTGCCAAGTCTCCTGGTAGTATTTGCAGCTTCTGATACTGTTCAACCATGACTTATTTTAAACTCTTTCCTCTGAATCTCTGCTTTTCTGAGTCATTCAGTTTCTCCACACAGCTGTCCAAGCTCTTCTCTATACCCTTTGCTGTTTTTCTCTTCTGTCTTCTACTTACTGTGAACATTTCTCAAAGTTGATTCATCGGTCGCGTACTAATATTTATTCCCCACTCTGCTTGATAAAATTCAGCCATTCTCATAGATTCAATTAAAAATTTCATTTATTATCCATGGATGGAAATAGGATACTACTTGTTTGGGGAGAAATTCAGAATTTTGCTTATCTCAAGATTATTCTTATAAAAGATGGGTTTAAAATTAAATATCAATTATAAGCATGCCTGTTAAATGACTACTTTGACAATATATGAGCTAGGACCTGTGCTAGACGAGAAAAGGCAGATCTGGTTTCTAAAATTAGAATGAATGAAGACTTAGACTCATTCCAAATTTATCTTTTGTATTCTACTCCAAAACAAATAAGATGTGAATAGTACATAGGAGTCACAGATACATGGGTATCATAGGACACATCTTCCTCGTATCTCCCTAGAGCCGCATGAATGTGCACCCACGTGGAGGGAGGAGCTCACCAGCATAAAAGAATCCAGAGCCACAGTCTTTTGTGCTGGTAGGGTAGGGGAAGAGCCATATCAGCTTTAAAGTCTATCTACTATCACATAAAGGAATTCTTTGCTGTGCTACCATGACATATTTCTCCTCCATATTCTAGTTCTTCCTACATTAACAGGTCAACAGCGAGTCCAGACAATGGCCTGTCATGTAGAATAACTCTATCAGCCTTATGGTGACAACCGAGGCCCTTCGAAACAGTGCATCAAGGTATGGTGGATAGAGATCTAGAACAAGAATCAAGGAAACCTGGCTTCTTATTCTAGTTCTAGCAACATTAATGATTTCGAGAAAGTCTTTGACTTTCTTTGTGTTTCCTTTTTCTTATGAGGTACAAAAATGAGGAGATTAAACCTCCTGATTACCAACTTCGCTGCACACTTTAAAATGCTATGATAACACTTTCATCTACAGCAGAGGTCCACAAACTAGAGCCCACAGGCCAAATCTGGCCTGCCACCTTCTTTTGTAAACAACTTGTCTTGGAACACAATCACGTCCATCTCTGACATGTAGCCTATGACTTGTTTGGCTAGAAGGACAAAGTTGAGTAGTAGTTGCAACAGAGATAATATGACCCAGAAGCCCTGAAATATTTGCTATCTGGCCTTTTACAGAAAAAGTTTGCTGACCAATAAATCTAAAGATTCTGCTCTGATCTCTCTGGAGGTCAAGTCTCACATCTTCAACTAATTGTTGTAAGCACCATTTGGATGTGGCACCATCACCACATATCCACAAGGAACCAAGAAATACATTTTCACTGTCTAGATGGCAAAGTGGCATTCCTTTGTCCCCCCTCCGTTACTATTCATTATAAAAGTAAGTGCTACACAAAATCAACATTATACAGAGTTGACAATCATATTTTTTGGAAGCTGTAAAGTGGTGGTTATGAACATCAAATTCATAACTGCCAATGAAATCAAACTGCCAAAGTTAAACTCTGAGCTCTTCCACTTATCATTCACTATCTCCTAATGTATTAGTATACTATAATCCTTAAAACAACACTATTTCATGAAAAGCACTTATATCAATTTCAGACACATAGTAAGTGCTCCATAAATTTGAGCTATTACTATTAATTATGGTAATATGACTGGCTTCTAGAAAAGTGCCAAAATACACAGTAAACACTTAATAACTCTTTATTGAATTAATGAATGAATTAAAAGATTGAATAAATTACTACCAATGATAATTTCATTTTACTAGTTGGGCTAAAACCTCAGTCCTACCTTTGGCTTTAATATCTCCTGCAGATCCACAATCAAGTTCTGCTGATTATTTATTGGTAAACTTTAGGAATCTGAGTCTCTAGACTTTTCTCCCTGCATCTAGAATTGTCTCCTTTGCATTCTACCTGAACAAGTCCATGAGAAACTCACATATTCCCTGATTTCTGCAATACTTTATGACAGAGTTCTGTGACAGCTACCTGAATAGATCTCTGTAGAAGGTTAGATTTTAACCTCTATGTGACAGACAGTTGCTGGAAATTTTTAAGCAAGAAAGGGAAAAGAGAAGCAGAGCTGAACTACTGATTCTGTTCTATTCTCCAAGGGGATTTTCCATGAATGAAGTTAAATCACCAACAAACAAAGAACAGAGAACACAATCCCCTAAATGCTTGCAGAAACATCTTCACTGGATTATAATTTAGTCACATGCTCTAGATGTTTTTGTAAAGAACTTGTCCAAGAGATCTCTGTCTAAAAAGCCTCCAGAGTATTTCAAATCACAATAGAAGATACCGAATAATCTAAAGCTTCTGTGTCTAAGAGTAGCAAGTAGCTTTTGAGTGCTTGGAACATGACTAATTCAAATTGAGACATCCTATTAAGTGCAAAATGTACACCTGATTTCAAAGACATGATAATAAAAAAAGAATATCATATTTCATTAAGAATTTTATATTGGTTATATGTTACAATAATATTTTTTGGACATATTTAGTTAAATTATTAACATTTTTCCATCTCTTTTTACTTTTTTAAATGTGGCTACTAGAAATTTGAAGTACATGTAGTTTACATGGTATTTCTATTTGACTGGAATGGTAGAAAGAGCTGATTCAAAGACCCATCATTAAACCATCACTACAAGTCTTTCACCTCTTTCATTAAGTTTATTCCTAAGTATTTTATTCTTTTTGCCGCTTTCATAACTGGGATTGTTTTCTCAATTTCCTTTGCAGATACTTTATTGTTTGTGTATAGAAATGCGACTGATTTTTGTATGTTGTTTTTGTTTTTTGAGGAAGATTAGCCCTGAGCTAACTGCTGCCAATCCTCCTCTCTTTGCTGAGGAAGACCGGCCCTGAGCTAACATCCATGCCCATCTTCCTCTACTTTATATGTGGGACGCTTACCACAGCATAGCAAGTATATTGATTTTGTATCCTGTAAGTTTACTGAATGTTATTATTCTAACTTTTTTGTTGAGTCTTTAGCGTTTTCTACATATATGATTGTGTCATTTGCAAACAGAGATAAATTTACTTCTTTTCTGATTTGGATACCTTTCATTTCTTTTCCTAGGGGGAGGGTGAAATGGGGAGATCCTGGTCAAGGGCTACTAGTTTCAATTATGACTAGTTATGGACTGTCCAGCTGGGAACAGCAGAACATGTCTGGTGGCAACAGTGTCTGTGGCAGTGCCAGTGGAGCACACTATTGACTATACCTGTGACTTGACCTTGGCCTTGTTCTGTTTCTCTGACACCCTTGGTTTCTGCCTATTTCCTTCACCTCATTTCCTAGGAGGAAATCACACATTGATTGTGTGAGCTACCCAAAATCCTTCTAATAAATTCACACCCTATTTAAGTTGACTAAAGTCAGTTTCTATGCTCGTGGCTAATAATATTAAACAACATGCCTAGAATATTTGACTAGTTTCCTTTTCATTAGAAAACAAGATCACATTCAGTGCCCCTTGTCCAGTGACTCTCACGCTTGAATGTACACCAAGATCACCTGGTGGGCTTCTTAAAACACGGACTGCTGGCCCTACCCCTACAGTTTTAATTTAGTAGGTCTGGTTTGGGCCTGAGAATCTGCATTTCAGCAAGTTCTAGGTGATGCGGATGCTGCTGGTGAAGACTACACTTTGAGAACTATGGTCGTAGCAATTACTATTCCTGCTACTTCTTTTAAATGGTCTTCTCAATAAACAGCATTTTCTTTCCTATTCTTGCTAACTTGTTTAACTTGTATATTTGAGAACATTGATAGGGTATTAGACAATTAAAATCCTAAGGCCTTCATGTTGAAGCAGAGGTCCTGCACAATCTGGCTCAGATGTATATTTGCTGATTTAATCCAATCTGACATCATACTCTTGATTCCAGTAACACCAGTCCAGTATAATCCTTCAAGCTGTGGTTCTCAAGCTTGAATGTGCATCAACTCACCCAGGGATCTTGTTGAAACACGGATATTGATTTAACAGATCTGAGACAGGGCCTGAGATTCTGCACTTCTAACAGGCTCACAGGTGATGCTGATATTGCTGGTCTATGGACCACACTTTGAGTAGCAAGGCTCCAGAGCACGCGCAGTATTTCACAACCTCTGTATTTTTTTTGAGCTGAACAACTGAGAAGATTCTTTCGACTTTTCTCTTTTTATCCACTTTCCATTCATTATTTAAGATCCAACTCAATCCTCCCTCCTCATGATGACTTCTCAAAGGATAGAGATTCATCTTTGTAGCGACCTTACTGCATATACTGTGTACTATTCCTGTGAAGATGAATGGAAAACTGTTCTGTCTATTGAGTTTTGCTGAATTTTTATAGGTGTGTGTGTGTGTGTGTGCACGCACATGCGCGCACACGTGCACTAACTACAGGACTACTAATTCCTCTGATCTCAATATCATCTTTAAAACAAGAATAAAGTATCTATCTTGCAGCCTTTTTTGGTTAGGACTAAATGCATTTAATGAAGATAAACACCTAACACAGTCCTGGCACAAAACAGGTGATGAATAAATGCTGGCTATGTTTCCCTTCTTTCCTTTTTTTTATGGTCTAAGCATTAATGCACCAACTAACCAATTGAAACTTAAACCTGAGTATGCATGAGAGTGACCTGGGGAGATCTTGAAAAATACAGTGGTCTAGAGGTCAGCCCAGTGGCATAGTGGTTAAGTTCATGCACTCTGCTTCAGTGACCCTGGGGTTCAGGGGTTCAAATCCTGGGCAAGGACATATGCACTGCTCATCAAGCCATGCTGGGGCAGCATCCCACATACAAAAGATAGAGGAAGATGGGCACAGATGTTAGCTGATTCTGTTATGGGTGTTTCAGGGACCTTATTTTAAGAAGCAGTAGCTCTAAGCACCCACAAGGTGTTATAATTGTTTACGATCACAGTGGGTCCTAGTATAACATATCCCACACATTGGTATTCAAAAGACACTGGTTATGCAATGCAGTACTAGCTGTAGTAATAATAACAACAATAATAATAGTAATAAATGCAAACCATATTAATGATGATTAAGGCATTATTGTTTTTATTACGAACTGCATTTATGGTAGCTCTCTAATAACTCAATTCTTTTCCTGTCTAGGTAATTCCATTACTACATCATACTAGATGCAGAACAGAAAGTTCCCAACTCCTTAGTTTCCTTACCATAATAAATTTCTTTATTTGGGCTTCAAAAATAAATGCACCTACCTATCTAATGATTAAAAGCTATATAATTACTCGCCTCTTTACACATCAAGTAAAATCTTTACTTTTACAATACCAAAGCTTCAAGTTCTTTTTGTTAACAAACATTGTGGATCATTTTTCATGACATTAAGTGACCACAATGTCCCAAGCACCACTTTAGGCAATGAAGATACACAAAATAGGCATATCCCCTGCTGTCATAGCATTTTCATTCTGCTAGGAAGAAAGACAATAACCAAATAGATACTTAATATAACTTATATAGAGAGGAAATAAAACAGTTACATACAGGAAAGTGGCTGTGTTGTGGGTTCTGTGCTGCACCACCCAGATTCCCCCTGAAAGATTAAACAACTTCATTATTTAGTTTCTACAAGTTCTATCAGCTGACACTCAGCTGTCATATTTGTCCAGTTATTTTGCTCAGGTGAAAAGAGCCCCCTGGCTCAAGATGATGTCCCCTTTTCCAGGAGAGCCCGCATCCAATGACTGGTCAATGTGGGGATATCAAGGCTGGACTCTTGCCCCAACTTTGGACATTTCTAAGAGGCCATCCCAGTTCTAGAGCCCCCCATGGTTTGGCTGAACTCTTTTTGTGACTGCATCATAGTCCAGCTTCTCCCTTGTTCCAGTCCTGCTTTCTTCCCTTATCCCAGACATATTGATCCCCAATAAAATTGGTACACGCTAATCTCCTCCCACAGGTTGCTTCCCATAAAACCCGACTACAATGGACTGGAGATGGAAATTGAATGTCTGCTTGACTCCCTTGGCATCCCCTTGCATACCAGAATTTATTTCACATTTCTTATTCCTGTTAGACTTTACGCTTAAAGAATGACTTAATTTATGAGCCAGGCTCTATAAATTCATATCTACCACTTTGTTCAGCTCAAGAAAAGAGGGTTGACTTTTTGCCTCAAATAAATACTCATTTCTTTCTTCAAAAATATACGAAATACTAATAATGATTTATCGGTTAGAAGAAAAGAGAATTTGGATTATTTGAGGCACTGTACTGGGACTCTCCCTTCATTCTATTCTAAAGTGTTTTAAAAACAATCATAGCAAGTTACATTTATAGAGCATTTTCTATGCATCAAACATTATGTGGAGTAGTTTTATATCATAATCTCATTTTATTCCCAAGAACTTTGTGAGTTTCAAATTATTATTATCCCGTTATACTAATAAGAAAACTAGGATTTATTGGGTGTAAATAAATAAAGCCAATGAACCAAATTCAATAGGTGATGTAATTTAATTTAAACCCAGGCAGTGGACACTTGACCTTTAGTCGTCATTTAGAGTTAGTTGCCTTTTAGATCATTTAGGAACTCTGCTAAGGTTAGGTGCCATTTTATATATTCATTTAAAAATCCTGTTCTCTTTCCTCATCCCAAAAGGAATCCAGCACATTTCCTACTAATCATGAAAATAAAGACAACCAGGTAGTTTTCAAATGTTTAAATTTCAAATACAACCTGATACTTTTTCTTACTTTAAAAAGAAAAAGAAAATTTCTCTTTTTCTCCAGAGTATTACACTCCACTATCATAATGCTCTCTTTTATTCTCTCCTAGTTTGTGATCAGCCAGAAGTTACTATGTTGTTGGGACAATACAAAAACCAAGAATCAACCTGAGGGATTGACTATTTGAGATTTTTAATCCCACCTAATGCAACGTTGAAACAAGAAGTACAATTTCAAGTATTATGGTAAGACATTGCAAAAAGGAAAGTGACATAAAGGAAAGAGATACAGTATATTGTGTACCATCCAGCAGTTTTTCACCACCCTTACCAAAATCTATTTCATTTGCCCTACAGAGCAAAATCACATGGTTTGGTCCACAATACATTTATTCATATTTTAAAATTCATATTTAAACAATGTATTTAATTAAATTTATCATGGATATTCTTTTTTAAAAATAGGTTTAAAAAAAACTACTTACAGTAAAATATATCATTGGTAGCATTGGAACAAAGTTATTTTAGGTCAAACCACCGCAGGGAAGAAAGATTTATATCCCCGAGTTTTGATCTATGCAGTTCTGAACTGAAGTCAAAAAGTCTCTCCTACAGTCATAACAGTAAACTGCACTTGATCTTTGGCCCTCAAAGAAGAAAAAGCAAAGTCGATGCTGAGTCAATTTTAGGAAAGGCTAGCTAACATCAGAAAAACTGCACAGTTTCAAAACAATCAGACATAGCAGTGAAGCTTAGGCCACTTATGGCCCAACGAAATCAAAATCTAAGTTGGAGGCTGAATGAAAATACATTCTCTGACTTGGTAGTGTCATTAGAAAGGTTAGGATAAATTGTCCATCAGCTTATAAAATGATGATAAGGCTATGTAATTTTATGCGTACCATAATAACACAAAAGTCACAAGAGGAGGGAAATCTCAGCTATGAAATCTCGGGAAGAAAACCACATTCATATCAGAGTATACAGTTTCTCAAATAATAAGTTTTGCATCTAAATGAAGGAAACTCTAAGCTTCTTATTTTTACAAACTCACCCACCACTCTAATAAATTTTACAAACTCACCCACCATTCAAATAAATAAGTGATAAAATGGAATGCACAATATCTAGAGCTTGCCTTCAATGTGATTGCTGTGTCTCATTTCACCTAAAATATGAAGAAATTCCAGAGGAAATTGTAGTACCTCCATTTCTGGAATTCTGTGACAACAGCAGCATGTATAGAACCCAAATAAGGTCTACACTTAGAGCACTAATAACATGTGATATGTTCTTTATCTGGAAAATGTCTTTCACGGAGCCTACATTAATAGGAGAAAACAGGCAACTAGTTGTTTAATGAATTTATGAAAAAAAAATATATATATATGCCCATTGTTAAAAAGGCATTGTTATGGGCTGTTATGTCTTCCTAAAATTCACACCTTTAAGTCTTAACCCCCATGGCCTCTGAATCTGACTATAATAGGAGAAACAGTCTTTAAAGAGGTAGTTACATTCAAATGAGGTCATTAGGGTGGACCCTAATCCAATATTACCAGTGTCCTTATAAGAAGAGGAAGTTAGGACACAGACAGAGGGAAGACCATGTGAAGACACAGGACTGACATCTACAAGCCAGGAAAAGAGGCCCCAAAGAAACAAACCCTGCCGATACCTTGATCTCAGACTTCCGGTTTCTAGAACCATGAGAAAATAAATTTCTGTTGTTTACACCACCCAGTCTATGGTGCTTTGTTATGGCAATCCTAGAAAACTAATACAGGCATGTAGACAAAGCGTGTCATTAAATGGCATAGCTACATAAAGTTGTTTACTCTGGTAGTTATCTGAGAGCAAATGACTCTAACCAGAGCAAATTCTGATTGTTACATTCATGACCCAAGCAATTAATCAATCTTACTATCTTACTCATCTTATTAGTCTTCCTATAGGTTAATATTTGGTTAAAATTCAGAAGTCTGTGACTCCTCCTCCAGATTGTAGACTTCTCAAGGGTAGAAAACAGTATTTATTCATCTTAGTAGGCAGAGTACCTAGAACAAAGCCTGAAACACATTAAATGCCTCAACAACGGAGTGAGTCCGCGAAGTATGAATGAACAAATGCTCGTTTGGCTGAATCACAGCAGCCGCAGAACATCAAGTTGAACCTAGATCATTCCAATGTGAGTTACCCATTCACCACAGTCACTGTCCCAACGTGAATAAATAGTGTTATTAGGGGCATCCGTTTTGAAGATTTGTGATTTAGTAGCAAGACTGCTCAAGGTGGAACTAGAAGTTATGAGTTCTAGTGGCAGTGTCGGAGTAAATCTCTTAATTCTTTAGTGGTACTCTGGTGATATCCACCTTTCTGACCTTACATGCAATGAGCATTTACTTCTCAATAATGAAAAATAAACAAGATAATGAAATTGTGCATATTTTGTAAAATATCTTTTCTGAGATTTGACATTTCTTGGATCAAACTCAATGTTTTACTGTTTCTGGCATCCTTCATCTTAAAAAATGGAAGCCATATATGATCAAAGATTGGTGAAGCAATAAATGCATGGGACCATAAATCAAGAAGACGTCTGAGTTCTTATGGAGTTTCCAATGTAATATTTATAGTCTGGGTCCAACCACACTTATTGTGAGAATGAAATGAAGAAGATTCAAAAGCATATTGAGAACAACTAACTTCTATAAACTTCTTGGTATTGCTATTATTTTTCTTTTAATTTTCTGAATTGTAGAGTAGGACATTAACCAATTAATAATGTAAGACATAAACACCCATAACAATGTAAGATAAAAGCAAAAGATTAAGAAACAAGGGTGAAAAAGAGAATAATGCAATTGTGTAAAATGTGAAATAAAGCCTGGCTACAAGTTGAAGGGCATCCACTTGAGTTTAGTTCAATTGCTCAGGATATAACCATAAAATGTTCAATAGAACTTACTAAGGTTCTCTCCTCTCCTATAAATTCATGATTCTCAAGACCTGGATGTCTGAGGCATCTATACCGCTTACCCATGACACTAAGCCAAGCTGTTTATATGCAAATTATTTTTCCTTACTCATGAGTTAGACTAGGAAAAAAACACAACTGTCTTAACATGTTATGTCAATTGTCATTTATAACTGTGTCTCTACTCACATGAAATTCAATATTATTTCTTAAAAAGAAAAAGAAAGAGGTGTATGGTTGGGAAGTATCTCAGTAAAAATTTCTTTGTGCAGCTGACCCTTTCAATTGGCATTGCCCATGTGTTTAAGTACTCATCCTTCAGCCCAAGTGTGGATGATATCTTAATAAAATATTGACTATGAAAAATAGTCCCCATAATTAATCAAAGTCCAAACTATGAGCATTCAGTGCACTAGCCCAAGACAAATCCATTTGTGTAAGCTCTTGATTTGGGCTTGGTAAACCATGGCAAAACCTTCATTCAATGTTTGTCAAGTACACACCGTGTGCAAAATACTATTTAGCCATTATCTTCATAAAACTTGTAATTCAGTGGAGGAGATAAGCATATACTCATGTAACAATACTCGAAGAGATAATATATCTTATAAATAAGGTAAATAGTTTTAGTTTTTCCGTAGGCAATTGTAACTTTCTTTACCGAATGGATCCAGTTCTTGAAAGAGAACCCATTTTGAATACATAAATATCGGATATTTTCCACTGTGTTTTGCCATGTGGGACATGTGTTCTGCGGCCAAAGAAAACAAAAAACACCCCAGCATCCATCCCAACACTTTAAAGATACTGTTAATAGTAATCACTGCTTAATGAGTGGCAGGTGCGCTCTACACCCTGCATGCAACTAAAATCATCCTGAGGGGTCTAAATTATTTTTCACATTTCATTGATGAGGAAACTCGCCCTCAGTGAGGCTGCACACGGTTCCATAACTAGCGCGTATCAGACCAGATTCACTATACCTGCTTCTCTCTGACTCAGCCCGTACTCTTATCCACAAGGCTATGTTGACATCAGCAAAAAGTAATTAGCCTTATTTCTTACAACTGCATGTGTAGCTACAGTTATCTCAAAATAAAAAGTTTAATTTAAAAAAGTAATTAGCCTGATAAACGAACTACCCCGGTTATAAAACAGGAATGCAAAGTAGCCAGAATTGTTTACGTTTGCCACAAAAATAGCAAATTCTGAAGTCCCTGAGATTCTATCAAAATCATCCCCTGAAAAGCATAGCAATATAATGTTCACTTATGGTTTGTCCTTAGACTCCTGTTTTTTAGAACTTTCTGGAAGATTCCATATTTCAGAAATGAACAGTTTGTTCAAAGACAAGGGATATTCAAACTTAAGAAATATAATTACTGAAAATTAACAAGTATAATTGCTAAAACACTTGGGTAAACTGGCTGCAAGGTATTTTGAGTCATTTCCTAGATAATACATTTCAAAAATTCAAATCATATTTTTATATACCATGCTGCGAGATGAGTAGTATACTTGCGATAACTAAGTTGCTTCAAATACAAATATGTCCAAGAACTCTATATGATGAGAGTAAGCTGAAAATCCAATGCCAATAAGGCAACAGTGAAAAATAGTAGTAGTTTAAGACTAAATAAATACCCATCAGCACAAAGCACATTTAAGATGAGCTCACATCTTCAACATAGATTGCAAGTAATGGTACAAACATGGAATTCATAGTCCAAAGATCTAAGTTGCTTCCCTCTCTACCAACAAAAAAAAGAAAAAAGGCGATTCAAAAATCAGATTAAGTATGAGTGGGAGATTTAAGCTGGTTTTCCTCCCAAATATGGAATGAAAATGGTACCAACTTGAAGAGAAAGAAAAGAATTGCTTGTGCTCTTCTCACTGACCTTTAAGTGGGGATTTCTTTTGTGTATATTTTGTATCATTACCTCATATTGTTCATGCAGCCAACATAAAAGGACTGTGTCATGTTTCCTTCTCTGAGCCAGCCACAGACCTTTACACGGAGGCAAGAAAGGAATGACTCCACAGCACAGAGGACATCACAGACCTTCTTCCTCCCTGCAAGGCTGAGAAGTCGGCAATAACTTCAAATGGCAGGAGAGCAGGGAATTTATGAGCCTTATTTTTCCTGGCACATATAAAATAAAATCTGACGAAGAGAAAAGTAAGACAAAAGTTACCAGTTTTCTGATTAAAAAAGGTATGATAAAAGTTCCTTCTAGCCTTCATCTAATAAGCCTATGAACATGTTCAATTACGTACATGCGAAGAGTTCGCTGAAGTACTGCAAAGTGTTTGTGTCAGAGTTTGTACCCAGTAAGGTCAGCAGAGCCCCATTTTCACAACGACACGTAATCCTCTTCCTATGCATGAGGTGATGAGACTGAGGTTTGCATTTTCTGAGGTGAGAAGAGTAATTCACAGCCCAGATGGGAGAGTCATCTTAAAATTCTTGGATTCCAATTAAAAGATTTCTTTGGATCTTTGATTCCTGAAACATAATTATTTCCTAACACATTTTTATAGAAGTGGCTTCATCTTGGCCTGATGAGGACACAGCCAACATCCAGGTCTCTATGTTGTCCTGTCACTAAAGATTTTTGTACAAATGTCTCAAGTCTTAAGTATGCAATATCAAATCGTAAGACAGTCTGAGTTATTCATTCACTCCACAAACATTCAGTCAGTAAAAAATCTGGAGGCATACATAGTTTTCTAAGAACTGCTACCAAATATTTTCTGTTAAAATCTCCTTTTCTATTAGGTGACAGGCTCCCATAATAACATTTCAGTCTAATTCTAGAATCTGAGTCCTTTTCCTTGCTGCAGTCATCCACAAAGCACTGCAAGATTTTACCTCTTGGCCCACTAGCACTCTCTCCGAAATTGCTCCTGTCATATGTCATGACTGCGCTCATGTAGTTGGCCCATCCAAAGACTTGTTCTTTCACTCCTTTAACTTGGAACAACCTTACCTTCCGTCCTACCTCACCCATGTACTATGACCTTAACCATGCGAATAAGTGAATCCCCTCCAAAGTCTCAGACATCTCGCTCTGATCAGCATCTCCTGCTCATATGTTCCACTACAGGACTGGAACAAATTTTATCCCTTCCTACCACATTTTAGTGTTCCGCTTTTTTTGCTCTCATTTTTCATCTTGTCCAATATAAATTCCATGGGCGATCATTTAAATCACAAACACACATGAACTCTCAACTCCCTTACCTATTTCTTGCTTTATCTTCTTTCCTGACTGGCCAAAGCACAACCCTGTTTACATCTAATGATCTCCCTGCTTCTCAGTAGCACCCTCTCTGCTGAATGTGGATGGAAAAATATATATTTATGCTGATTACAGGGCTTTTATATTGCCTGCGTTTGAAAGCCAGATTCTCTCTCTCCACTGCCGTATTTTCTGGCTGAGTAATCTAGGCAACCTACTTCAATTCTCTGTGCCTCAGTTTCTTCATCTATAAGATGGAGAAAGTATTTGTACATATTTCAGATATATACAGTAAGGATTAAGTGAGTTAACATATGTAAAGCAGTGTCTGGCACTCAGTAAGTCTTGATAAATGTTGGCTGTTAGTGTTGCTATTATTAAAACTATTTTTCTGTCCTTTGAAACACAAACTTAATCCAAGAGACACAGGTATATTCCCTATGAAAAATTAATTATTTCTGAAATATCACAGAAATGTTGACCTGAAGGAAATGAATAATTTGTTTATATATTATTAAAACATTATATAATGACTTAGATATCATGGTTTTGATAGTATGACAATATCTATCGGCATGTTTTCTTCAAAATAAACCTTCCTTTATTGGTTTTATCATAAATTTAATTTAAAAAATATAGATGAGGGGCAAGCCCGGTGGCACAGTGGTTAAGTTTGCATGTTCCGCTTTGGTGGCCCAGAGATTGCTGGTTCGGATCATTGGAGCGGACCTATGCACTGCTTATCAAGCCAGGCTGTGGCAGGCATCCCACATATAAAGCAGAGGAAGATGGGCACGGATGTCATCTCAGGGCCAATCTTCCTTGGCAAAAAAAACAAGAGGAGGATTGGTGGCAAATGTTAGCTCAGGGCTAGCATTCCTCAACAACAAAAAAAAAAAATGGAGAGGAGAACAAAAATGTAAGAAAAACCTATAATCAATGTCTCCCTACTAGAAACAATCACCATTAACACCTTGGAATATAGTAGTCTTCTATACCTGTACTGTCCAATATGGTGTTATGGCTATTTAATTTAAATTAAACAAAACTAAATCCTCAGTTCCTCAGTAGCACTAACAACATTTCAAATGCTCGGCTGCCACGGGTGACTACCATATTAGACAAAACAAATATAGAACATTACCCTTATCACAGATAGTTCTGAACAGCACGGTCAAGGCCCTTTATTATACACATATACCTATGAAATTGAATCGAAATTAGAACCTACATTGATTATGATTCCTTTTATTTACTTACAGTGTAGCTAGTGCAATTCAATGTCAATAGATGTATTTTGGCTACTTCATGTATCCATCCTGTTGCTAGAATGTATTTTTAGGTCCTTTATATAGTCTCTATTACCTTGCAAAAAACCATTGCAACTATGAACTTATCATTAAGTCTTTACAGATATTGTAATATTTTCATCAAATAAATGTATTTGAGGAGAAATTCCCATGTGTCTATTTGTTATATCAAATGACATACATACTTTTAAAGTTTTTACTTTAAAAAGGATCACACACATCCTTTCTAACATAGTTACTTGTTATGTATTCCAGTAAAATGACAGTAAGATACACGAAAATCATGATGTAGGATATAAGAAATAGTAGAAAATAGAAGTGTGCAAAAATGAGATAAAAAGAGTGGCAGCTGTTTAAGAGACCTTGAGAGCAACTGAGAGCGAGAAGTCAGTGAGCTTCACAAAAACTTACAGAAAGAAACTTGAGTGGACTCCAAGAAATTAAAAGGAAGCTGGACAGTGTTAGCAAGATGATGAAGATAAAGATCCTCTACTAAAAGAAAGAAAGAAAATCTCCAAGAAAATTTTTTTAAAACCCACAAGAATATCATAATCAAATATGAAGCAAGCTAAAAGGTATTATGACTTTGAATCATCTGTAAAGTGTAACAGAATATTCTTTGTCCTCCACTCCAGGAACAAATAAAGGACTTTTAGCATACACAATATACAACCATATCACAAATTTAACTATAGAGCCTGTTGACAAAGAATAATATATTCCCAAATCATGAAGTATGGAAGCTACAATATGTGACAAACTATATTACAACAAACACATTCAGTAAATTCCTTACAGCATCCTTTAAGAATTATTTCTGTTTTTTGCATCTAAGTTGCAAATACATCCAACTTCTTTCCAAACACATAAAAAACGTGGAATATTAAGAATTCTTAATGCATATATGTATATGTGACTGTGTGAGAACATGTACATGTTTTAAGCAGCTTGAGATTTAATTACTTTGGGTTCCAGTGATTAGCTGGAGGTAGAAATTAAGAGACAAAACAATGCAAATACTATATAACCAAAGTATCTGTGTTTATACATCACAGACACCACTTATTATTGACACTCACTTATTATTGAGCATTTGTAAAATGCTCCATACATGAAACAACAAACTGCACAGGAGGTACATTTGATGCATATGGAATGTAAAATTTTACGTATATTATTGGTGTGAGCATTTGTGTGATTTTTCTTTGTGTATCACTTTATTTCTTAAAGAGTTTTACATAGGATGTGGGGCAGCAGACAGGGAGGGCAAACCTAAGAGAAGTGAGGCGAGGAGGCGAAGAAAAAAGAGGCCAAATACAATGGTATCCTTTCCTCATGGCCGGGGAAACTCCTGTCTTAATGAGATACTAGCAGGCCTTCTATGCTAGAATTCTGTTTCCCAACTGATTATCCTTAAGCTAAGACTTCAAGGAAATGTAAAGATATGGTTGCAAGTGTCAAAATTAGATAGATTAGATAGATAGCTAGATTGGAGATTGTTACGGTTTAATTTCTTAAGAGATGGAGATAGAGAAATATAAGATATATACGAGCATAAATCAAAAATAAGGCCATTCCAAAGGGATATTTCTGAGTTTAGTTCCTTCAAAGTTATCCTCAATTATATATAATTGGCCATATTACAAAGTAAGTCTTTGGTGAAATATTTAAAGGAGAGGAAAAGATGATATAAAGTATCAAGAAGGACAGGTTAGAGTGGTAAGAAAATTAGAGTCTACCATTAAGCGAGCAAAACATTTTCTATCCACACAATGCCCTCTCTCCAGTATGTATAGGAAATGAGATAGCAAGTAATAATAAGGCCTATATTATTGTGAGCATATTAATTATGTGAAAAGTGCAGGAACAAGCATTAGCACATAAAAAGAAAACTCCATCATTGAGATTATCAAGAAGTTCACACACATAATTACATAGTACTTTTCCAGTCTTAACACAATGAAGCTTTCAGATAGGAAGAAAAATAGACCAAACCATATCATTATGCCCAAATCTCTAAGCGAACTTTAAATGTTTTTAAGTTTCAAGAAATACAAACTCCAGTGGAGCCTTAAACTGCAATAACAAGTATGTTAAGAAAAGCATGTGGTTGGTTGTTAACTGATGTTTTCAAAGACCCTCTACTACCTTTCAGTTTGATGCAAGACAGCTAAATTCAACCACTTATTGCCTAGCAATTACTTTCACATTTTAAAAAAATTTTCTTTCTAATATGGTGAGTTAATGGTGACTTTGGAACATCCGGTTTAAAAAGTCTGGTAGGAAGCTTGTAAGTGCCGATATAAATGTTTGAGAGAGCAAGGTTATATTTTCACAGTACTTTATATATGTTTCTATAAAGCACTGAATCAGTCAGGATACACTAGGATATGCTGCAGTAACAAAATCCTAAAATCTTAGTGACTTAACAAAGACTTACTTCTTCCTCACACAACACATTTATCACAGGTCAGCAGGTCTTCTGTTTCGAGTTATCCTCACTCAGGGTCACAAGCTATTGAATAAGCTTCCACCATCTGAAACATTAATGGTCTCTGCACAGGTAAAGGAAACTGACAAATCACACACCAGTTTTTAAAGTCTTCTGTCAGAAGGTGATACATCTTTTGCATTCACATTTTCTTGGTCACAGCAAATAACACGTGATAACTTTACTTCCGGGGGTGAGGAATCGCAATCCTTCCAGGTGACAGGAAAGAGGAAAATAAAACGTATTAGTGAACAGATCTAATCACTACAAGCATTTGATATGCTCTATTTTAATTGTTTATTTCCTCCTTTCCGAGTTAACTTTGAGTTCCTAGAAAGAAAAAGTTGAGTCTTATCCAGGATTTGTACCTCATGCAGTACTGAGCTCTCAGTAAGTATTTGTTGAATGAAAAACAAGGACAGTCAGCAGTAGTAAATATTTCAGCATGTTCAAGAGGAAGTAATATTGAAAAGAGACCTTTGGATTTGACATAAAGTTCATGTGTAATCATTGCAAAGTGTCTCAAAAGTATGACAAATTGAGGTGAGGCAATGATGGAAAAGCATGGAGACTGCCCTTTCCAAAAGTTTGACAATGATTCCAAGGAGAGATTTAGGACAGCAGATAAAGGAAGTTATTCTATTCAGAAAGGAAAGTACAGCAGGTCTGGAGAGGGAGCAGATGGAAGGAGAGAGTGAAGTTTTAAGAGACAGGATGAGTAATTGACGAAATGTTTAGGAGGCACGGGAGGAAGTGGGATCATAAAATAGGTAAGCGGGCATTGGGACAGCAATCCTTTTGAGATAGAGACGTGAATCAGGATGGTTATAAATAAAGATGTGACTGGCAATGAAAGAAAGAAAATTTGAAGATGTGCCTGTGTAATGGTCTTTATTTCATCTGAGAAGCAGAAACCAGATAATATTCTCAATATAATAGTAGGCATTAGACAAGGGCTTGAAATGCTGGACAAAGTTTCAAATGGCCTTTATAGGAAGGCAGCCACCGGGGAGTAGAAGAATGACTTGGCAGCCCTGAGAATGGATGTCCAGTTGGAGCTGAAATTTTAAATGGCAAAAGCAAGCACTCATCGCCACAGTTATTATAACAATCTATATGATTTTGTGACTCAATATCATAATCCTTACAAACCATCTGGCCCAGAACATCCAGGCCCAGAACCCAGGAAACGCAAGCAGAGATCCCTTTCTGACACCCAGCAAAAAAATGTGATGCTTTGAGTCCCTGTACAAAAAAAAATCTAAAACTGTTTGACCATTTTGACTTAATTATTGGGAACAAAATAAAAATGTAATTGTGGAATGACTTCTCTCAGTGGCCATTTTTTGTTTGTTTTGGTTTTTTGAGGAAGATTAGCCCTGAGCTAACTACTGCCAATCCCCCTTTTTTAATTGAGGAAGACTGGCCCTGAGCTAACACCCATGCCCAACTTCCTCTACTTTATACGTGGGACGCCTACCACAGCATGGCTTTTTGCCAAATGGTGCCATTGTCCACACACGGGATCGGAACCGACGAACCCCGAGCAGCCAAGAAGCAGAATGTGCAAACTTAACCACTGTGCCACTGGGCTGGCCCTCTTGGTGGCCATTTTAAATCTACTATCATCAGGTAATGCTAGGAGGCTGGAATTGATTTAACTAGCTTAAAATATATACAGAAATATTATTATGCAACTTCCAAGACATTTTGCTGTCTTTTGTAGAATCTAATACCTCCTTAAAAATGAACTGGTATTAGCTTTTTAAAGAAGGAAAATTAAATCGACAGCTTTTGCATTTTGCTCGAAAAGGAAGCTAAATCTTCCCTGAATATATACAGATGTTCTGCTACCTTGGGCCTATTGATGGAATGTAGTCTTAGTCTCAGTAACAGTGAGATCTCAAAAAGAAATGTAATGATACTAACTTTAAGACCCTTTAAGGTTCCCTATGATTATTAATGTACGATGATAACAAGGCAATCATTATAAATCATTGTAAGTCAAGATTGGTATCTGCTGTTTAAATGTGCAGAAATAGTTAAACTCTGAGAAAACGGTGTTGGTACGGAAAAAAAGAGTCAAGTTAAGAAGTGGAGCTGAATTTAGAGGTGAAATGATGAACTCATTTTGAGATGACAACGGGCATGCCAGCACAAAGGATGGGAAATGATGCCCTATAGAGACAGTAAATCTCTCATTGGTAAGGAAACTAGTTGTGAATCATATATAAACAAATGAATACATAATATCATTTATTGTTCTTGGGCATATGTTTACATAGGTTATAGGAGAGAACTAGATATATGTATTAAAGGCAGCATAATGTTCAATAAACATATTTTTAATGTACAGTTAAGTTCTCAAAATTGTTTATGGGATCAATTTTTCACTTGAATGGAAGGTGAAAGAAGAGCTGCAAACAACATGACACAACAGATGCTGGGATTATGCTCATTATTAAAGTCACAGCCACCTGACTAGCTTTGACAATATCCTCTTTGGGGACATTTCCAATGTTATCTTGGAAAGTATTCACAGTTGAACTCTTACAACTTGCTTCATTTTCCAAAAAATCTCAGGAAATAATAAAGCAAGAGTTAAATAAACCTTTGCAAGATTATTGAAAGAGCATGATTTCTTTCTTTAAAACATGTGCCTGGCAATCTTATTCTTTTAGACCAAACTAGTTTTATGATTTTCCACTAAAGGATGCCAAGCCAGCCCCAAACTAACATCTTAATGACTTCCAAACTACTTTAGTTTGCAGACACACGTTACATGCCCATACACACACAGCCATATTCATGGGATCAGTACCACAATTCTAGTTCCAGAAACATTAAGTATTGCACAGAGCTTGGGAGTATCCTACAGGACATACTTCACTATGTTCTTTATACATATTATGACAGTCAACCAAATTTCAATAATTTATTACCATCATCATTTATTAGACTCTGTTTATTGACACCTCAGTAAGAGTATACTTCCAAGATTCATTGCTGTTTCTCTTGATGACAAAGCAGTGACATGAAATCTTAAAAATTCTTTCAAAATGGAACAAATATCAATGACCTTGTATGCCTGCTCACTGTAGGGGGCACGAGAGGCACGTTGTGTTGGCATACGTTGTCTCACTGTGTGTCCCTCTGTTCACCTTATGCTTTAACTGCTAGAAACAAAGAAACAAGGCTTCAACTTTAATGTCTTGACTCTCCTTTAGTGGAAATTCATGAAATAGAAATGAATAACTGTGTATTCCTATGAGGCTCTGATAATCAGGGTGATCACTCAGTTGGCACATTTCTGTTTTCTTCAGGTTATAAACGTTGAGAGCCTTCTAATATTATTTGATTACGCTCCCCCTCTAGAGATCACTAGCTATTATTACCTTAAACCTTTTATTATTCTGAAACACACAATGCCGATTATTAAAATATTCCATTTGATTTATAAGAATGAAAAAAATATAGCAGCCTTTTGCTGTTCAAAAGAAAACTAGTTGAGATTGCATCACAAACACATTTGGGAAAGTAGTTAAGTTCCAGGTTTCAAATAATCAAAGGGATGAGGTAAAAAAAATTCATTGAATAACACAGAATTTCCAAACTCAGCTAATGGACAAGATGATTCATTGTTCTGATGTGGCAGGAGAAAACGGAAAGCCAGCAACTGGGAAAGTACAAAAATGCAGAGACTGGAAACTTTCAAACTTGGGCATGGAAAGCAAGCAATTTGCTCTAATCAGAATGTAATAGGCAGCATTAATTTATAGGAAGATGCCTTTTGGAGTACCAAATTAGCCTAATCAATTTAGAAACTTATTAATGGTCCTGACAATTTTCCTTAAGGACCACATCAAGGTATATAAAATAACTGTTAAAGTCAGTTTAGCATTTGCATAAAATTAGTTTATCTTCACATCAAATCTGAGTATGGTTATAAAGACTATCTTGGAGTGCATTCCAGAGCAATTTTCAAATTAAAGTTTCATTAGTGCTCCCTTAATACTGTCATTTATTGATTGTTCTCATCTCTATTCCATTCATACACTATCATCGTCCCTCTGTAAATCATTCCAATGTACGATAGACTTAACAGAAGCTATTTCCCTGCATATATGGAAAGAAAAGGAAACTATCCAGGGTAACAGAGAGAACATCAGCTTTGAGTCAGACGTGGCTGGTTCATGATTCAACTTTACTGCCTACAAGTTACTTGGCCTTGCAAAATCAGTAGACCTTTCTTACTTTTGTTGTCTTACCTTAAAAAGTAAAAAATGTAAATGTAGCTAATGGTAACACCTAGTCACACAATGTGTGGGAAGAAACAAATAAATTGCAGATGTCATTTTTGTATCCTGTGAAATACTATTTCAATATAAGATTTTAGTATGTGCATTAGTAGGAAATATGAAAACAGTTTTGCTCTAAATGGACACAGAAATGCGAATTTTATCATTTGTAATGGTAGCCTTTTTTATACTGAATATTACTTAATTTTTTCTCAAATTTTCTAATGCATGCTAAAAAGTCTTAACTAGGGAAACTTTTACTCTTATTAAAGCAACCTTCTAAGAAAGAAATTCTTCTGACTTCCTCAGAGTTCTGAGTAGTTTCTTCTCAACTTCTGAAAATTAAATTAAGAAGACACATTCTAATTTATGATCTAAAAAGAGAAAACATGTTCTATTTTCCCAGTATCATCTCTTCAGATTAACTTGTACTACTTTTTTATTTATGAAGACTCAAAGAAGTATACATTGTCATCAGGCATAATTTATTTTTAATAAATAAGAATTATACCACTAATTACCAAGGAATTCTTACAAATACAAAGCGCTCATGAAAGTTCATAGAAACTAAAAAATGGTATTTTGAAAGCAATTTCCTAAGGTTAAACTCTTCTTTATGAGGTACCAGATATCTTTACTTGACCTACTACAAGCCATCAATTAACCAGTAATTGAGCTGTGTCTACTTTATCCAGGAGACAGCAAACGACAAGGTATATCAAAATCTGATAGATTATTATGCTGTTTTTAAGGCAATTTTCAGAATATCTTCAGATTCTGATCGTTATTTAGTTCAATATTCTACCAATTCTGTGTTTATCACATAGTAGAATTTAATTATTTATTCATTAGACAAATGTTTTGGGACACCTACTTTGTTTAAGGCACTCATAAGCATTGCAGGAGGTAGAAAGGTTAATAAAACATAGTCCCTGCCATAACGAGTTTATTTTCTATGGGATTATATCTATTATCATCTAGATTATTGATGCTCAGGGAGACCTATGAAGAATTGAATTATCAAGGAAAATCCAACTTAGTTCACTGTACCCTGCTTATTTTTAAGGTAAATATGGATCTTGCTTCTACTTCAGAGATATCCCTATCATTTCTGGAAGGTATCCACTTTCCCAGGTTCCCCAAGAGTCAAGTTGACTCCAGCTTTCAACTCATCACAAAGAATGTCAGCCCTCAGAATTTGTCAAAGTAAGTGGACTGAAGCTCACTGCCACACAACCATGGCCAAAAGCGTCATTAGAGGGAGCAAAGTTTATAAAGCATTGTCTACAGGGTACATAGCCTTCCCATCCTTCTAGAAACTTTGAAATGCTTGAAGTTAAGCCAGACCAGAAAACATCCCAGTAACTGCTCTGCTCTGTACTTTGTAAGAGAGATTCCTATGAAAGTCTCTGCTACATTAACAAGGATGTTGCTCATTGAACCGACCGTTCAGTTTCCTCTTCACGAAGACTCATGGGAAAAATTCTCTCCAGTCTCAGTGCTAGGAATGCTTTTTTTCTCTCCTGAACAATGGAGTTCTGATGACATCTGCTTCTACAGATCTGATAGTTGTTTAAAAACTCAGGGCCAAATTTAAGTCCTCTGGATGGATACTCCCTAAGAACACAGGTTAGAGTATTTCTTTATACGTCTTTCCTACTCTTAAGGAAATTTCTCTTTGTAATGTGTTTCTCAATGATTAACTGTTTTGCAGCTTTTTTGAAGTATAATTCAAATACAGAGAAGTGCATAAATCACATGCACAATTTGATGTATTTTTACAAGTGAATAGACCCATATAATCAACACCCAGACCCGCAAAACAGAATATTTTCAGCACCGTGCCCCATGCCTAACCCATAACCATGATGTGTTCATGAGTTAGCTTTGCTTAATTTTGAACTTTATGTAAATGGACTCATGTTTTTTGGGCTTTCGGACTTTTGTTGGGTAACATTACATTTGTGAGATTATTCATATTTTAGTCTGTAATTGTAGTATATTCATTCTCATTCTAGTCCCTTATTTTTTAAATTTAATTTAGTGCTATTTCACATTGTTTTTGAAACATCTTAAACCCATTACTAAAAAGGTAAAGAATAGGCACTGATTTCTTAGATATAACACAAAAGGCACAGGCAACGTAAGAAATAAACAGACAAATTGGACTTTTTGAAAATTTTAAAAATTTGTGCATCAAAAGACACTATTAACAGAATAAAAAGGCAACCCCCGAATGGAAGAAAATATTCCCAAATCACACACCTAATAAGGGATTAAGACCAAGAGTATACAGAGAATTCCTAAAACTCAACAAACAAAAAAGCCAAACAACCCAATTCAAAAATGCACAAAGGACTTGAACAGATATTTCTCCACAGAAGATATACAAATGATCAATAAGCACATGAAAAGATGTTCAACACATTAATCATTACGGAAATGCAAATCAAAACTATGGTGCGATACCACCTCACACTCATTAGGATGCTTACTATAAAACAACAAAACAGAAAATGAGTGTTGGTGTGGACTGGAGAAGTTGGAACCCTTGTGTACTGTTGATGGAAATGTAAAACAGTATAGCCACTGAGGAAAACATTATGGTGGTTCCTTCAAAAATTAAAAATAGAATGACCATATGATCCAGCAATTCCACTTCTGGGTATACTCCAAAAGGACTGAAAGCAGTCTCAAGGAGATGTTTTTACACCCATGTCCACAGCAGCATTACATTAGGAAACTTTTGAAAGCAACCCAAGTAAGTGTCCATCAATGGATGAATAGATAAGCAAAATGTAGGATATACATACAACAGAATATTTCTTTCCTTAAAAGGAAGGAAATTCTGGCATATGCTACAACATGGATGAACCTTGAGGATATACTACGCTTAAGTGAAATAAGCCATTCACACAAAGACAAATATTGAATGACTTAACTTACGTAAGATTCTTAGAGTAGTTAAAGTCAGAGAGAGAAAGTAGAAGGGTTGGGGGGAAGGGGGTGGAGAGTTATTGTTTAATGTATACAGAACTTTAGTTTTGCAAGAAGAAAGAGTTTTGGAGATGGATGACGGCGATGGTTCCACAACTGTATGAATGTACCTAAAACCACTGAACTGCACACTTAAAAAGGGTTAAGATGGTAAATTTCTGTTATGTGTATTTTACCACCATTAAAAGTTCAAAACAAGTAAAGAATAAATAATTAAATAAAATGTCTAATCACAAAGGCCAGAAAATAGACTAATGCCTTTTAGAAAAATCTGTAAAAACATAAACAAGAATTCCAAAGAAAGGTTCTTAACTTTTCAGTTAAACCAAGTCTAGTGAACCAGAACATCTTATTAGTTGATATTTCTAATTAACTACATTAAGTGGTTGATGAAATTCTGTTTATCTTTCTAAGAATTTATTTTTATTTATTTTGTTAAATTTTCTCCTGATTCTTCATTTTATTCCAAAGTGTGTATAGTGTAACCAGAAGGAAGAGAGTTCAAAAGTTGTCTCTTCCTAGCTGTATATTCCTTATCTCAGTTCTTTTTCTCTAAAGTGAGTTAAATAGGAATCCTTTGCTCCTAAAATTTTGAGTTTAAACATAAGGAGTCAACTCTATTCAATAAAAGTGCTTGTTACAAGTTAGTAGTTGTCTAGAGTCATGCTATTATTTATACACTAGACACTCCAAGAGCCCAGGTTCCTGTCAATGATGATATTCCCAGTACTAGCGCTCTATAAGCACATAGTAATCACTCATCAAATATTTATTGACTGCTTTTGTTAAAGTGAAGTGAAAGAAAATAATTAATTGCCCTGAAGCCTTTGATCCAAAATCTAGTCAAAATTTGAACATAACTCAAGACAATGTACTTTAAAAATACATGAAATTTCTGATCCTTTCTGCATTTCCTGCAATTTAGTTATGCTGGTTCTGCTATCTTTTCATACATTTAACACAGTAGAAAAATACGAGGATGATGATTGGAGTAGGCAAAATAATGTGTACACACACCCACAATTCATCAGATCCTAATCTCTGGAACCTGTAAATCCCTGAAAAGAGTCTTTGTAGGTGTGATTAAATAAAGGATCTAAAATGGGAGATTATCGTGGATTATCAGGAGAGACCCTAAACACAATCACAAATATCCTTAGAAAAGAAAAGCAGAGAGACAGTAGACTCATGGAGGAGAAGGCAAAGGGAAGACAAAGGCAGAGATGGGAGTGATGCCACCACAAACCAAGGAACACCAACAGCCTCCTGAAGCTGACAGAGGCAAGGCTCAGATTCTCCCCTCCAGCTTCCTGAGGGAGCACAGCGCTGCTGACAGCTTGATCTCGGCCCTCTGGGGCTGATTCCAGACTTCTGACCTCCAGAACTGAGAGAACACATTCCTGCTATTTCAAGCCCCCAAGTTCGGGGTAATTTGTTTCCGTAGCCACAGAAAACTAATACACTTAAAAATAGCTAACATCTATGGTGTACTCGCTTGGTACTTATGCTATCTGAAGCACTTCACATGTATCATCTGATTGAGTCTTCAATAAACGTATAAGTTATTTATTGTCACCATTTTATAGACGAGGACACTGAGGCAAAGAGATGTACCATAAGTTGACTAAATACTCACAGCTTGTACTCTAAGGACGTAAACCCAGGCATTCTAGATCTTGAGTTCACACTCTTAAATGCTACACCATGTTAAATGACTATTTTGTCTCTATGACTGCAACGTCAAATTTTACTACGAATGTAAAATTTATAACCACCTGAGAACTCAATCCAGTACCTACAACTTCTATTCCTTAAATTCTAGGTGACCCGGATAGATTTGATACACTGAGACTAACTCCTGGAAGTTGTCCTCTACAAAAATGCAGTGTTAAAATCTAGATTTTTCAGGATGCCTTCCGGAGTTTCATGTGTATTCCTCTGTTCAAGTAATAGTAAAGTAAAGACACTATAGAAACATTTCATTGATTTTTATTTCACTTCAGTTGAGGGTAAATGAAAGAAATCTCTAATAATTTTTAATAACACATTATAAAAACAGCAGTGAATAACTCTTTAGACTTAAAAACAGAACACATGACAAGATCATGAAAAAACTTCACAAAGAACGTCTGACACCAAGTTATGAGAAACCCTTAGGAAAATCCTCAAATGGACCTCCCTCACCGCACCGTAACAACATTTTTTCTTCTCATGGAGACAGACAGGTCTAATGGGTAATCAAGACAAGCCCCGATCAGCAGATGGGCTACATAACTGCATGGAAGAAGAGGAAGAACTCCCCTCTACTGCAAATCTCTCATTTAAAACACCTTTTTAGGAATGCTGCATACTTGCTCGTTTAGGAAGATGTAATTCCATAAACATCAGGAAGAAGAGCCCCTTTGTGTTCCAAATAAAGCGAAAAATTAAGCACTTGATAGGATGACACTATAGGCAAAGTGATAAAGTCATTAAATGGTCTAGTGGTCCCTATCTCATTCTAGAACTGTGTTCTAACATTCTTTACTTACTCATCTGTAGGTTAGGAGTAAGATACTCTTCAGAACCCATCCTCAATCTTGGAAAAATATTAAAAGTGGTACAGAATTATTTGGATATGATTAAAACCACATCTAAAATGAGCTAAAGACGTTATGAAGGAATTTGATTGATCTCTGTCTCTCGACATTGTGAAACTTCTCTCTCATTGCAATTCTTTTTTTTAAAGGTTAAGACTGTGTCATTTCAGAAAGAGGAGTTATTGCTAATTTTAGCAAGCACTAGAAGATATAAATTAACACACTTTTAATGTACTTGAATTTTAAATATAATCTCCAATGTGTTATCCACTTGTTCAAAAGATTAACTACACTAACGAATTTTAGGCATGGACCCTACTTGAGCGGCTCTAGCTTTCCTAAGAGGCTATTTAAGTGCTTGCTTGATTTTCAACCCACAAGCTTTATTTTATTCAAACTCTCACTCTAGAGCCCTTGTCAAAAAACTGAGAAGTGTCATCCACCTTGAGTTCTAAACTCTTGAAACATTCAGAATTACACATCCTTCCCCAATATTAGTTTCTTCAATCTGTGATATCAATGTGACTCAATGGTCTATAGAGTTAAAATCACTTTTCAGAGATCTGGTCGTTCCAATCATGAAATAAAATGAGACAAACTATTAGTTCTATTGTGCAAATATGGAGCTTAAAAATTTGTAAAATACAGTAGAACATATGTTCATGTGATTATAAGGCTAAGCCATTTACAAGACTCTCATTGTCACAAAATATTTTGCAACTCAATTCAAATTTATAATTAGTTTCAATACTTTACTACTAAGGTTAAATGTAGTAACCACTATAACAACTTCATTATCCACTTCCAAAAGATAAACAAAACCTCTAGGCAAGTTATTCCTACGCTATTTTTATACTTCTGCTAAAACGCTTACATACTCAAAAACGTATTGTTTCTGGTAGGCAAAACACATTGTTTTTAGGACTTCAACTACATCAAAAGAAAAGATAGAAATTTATATTTCATGCAATGTTAACTTACTACTTGAAAACACAATTTAACTCTAAAAAGAGAATTCAAGACTAGCCCTGTTGCCTAGTGGTTAAGTTCGGTGTGCTCCACTTAAGAGATGGCCCGGGTTCAGTTCCCAGGTGCAGACCTACACCACTCCTTGGGGGCCATGCTGTGGTGGCGACCCACATACAAAATAGAGGAAGATTGGCACAGACGTTAGCTTGGGGCAAATCTTCCAGGGCAAAAAAGTAAAATAAAAATAAAATAAATAAGAAAATAAAAAGAATTCACAGCAACAACATTAGTTTAATTGGGCAGGGAAATGTGGTTTTATTTGAAAACAATAATATACCATGCAAGTATAATGAAACATGGTAAAATATTTTTAACTTCTCAAAAATTCTCTATTTCCCAAAGCTGCTCTCACATCTGGGATATTAATATCATTAGTGTCCCAATGGATTTATATGCTTTTTATTTGATAATTCCATTCAGGTGCAGACCTGTGACATAAAATAGATCACTATTCCCAAAACAAGCATAATTAGAGCTTGTAAAGAAATATGACAAATGCATCCTATCTGCCATTCTTGCTCTTAGTTTTAAAACCTCAAAATCTTTAGACAGGCACCAACATAACTTATCTGAAGAATTCATGAGTAATAAATTCATAAAGTTGGAGATTACAAGAAAATAAAGGAAGATGTGTACTCAGCTACCTACACACACTCCGCAATGAGAAATGCAACATCTTAATTAAATTTCAGATAAAATAAGCCCTAAATTAGATGTGAATCTTTTAGCTGGAGTTGTTATTGTAGATGAAACCCCATGTTTCATTGAATTGCAAACATTTTTCATTATTAAACTTTTGATGCACCTAGTAAATGGCAAATCACAGCAGGAGGTATAATTATTTTGAAAATACCATTCAAAATAAAAAGGAAATTTTAACACAAGCTGCTAGTATTATCTCTCAATAGAACTTCCATATTCTGTTAGGATCGGAGAATTACAAGCTGGCTGAAATATGAGAGTGTCCAGGTAGACCTCGGGATAACTCGACAGAGCCATACAAATGTGATGTTATCACCTGGCACGTTTGATGTTACAAATCACACATTGTTAAGAGAAAGGCTACAATATAATACTATCGATTTACAATAAAGGAGCTCAAGGAAGGAACAACGTCAAGAGGAACACCAAGACCTCAGCATTTAGCCGTCTATAGGGCTGGCAGGCCGAATTACATAAATGCCACACAATTTTCACTTGATTTCAAGTCTCAGGGTCCACTTTTCCGTCGCATTCAACATCTGAAATAGTTGTAGATGAATCAGTCTATGATATTGTCATCACCATACTAATTTTTCATGAGATTTAGAACTTAGAGAGGTCAGCCTTCCACTTTTCAAGTGAGGCTCAAAGAGGTTGTACAGTGGTTAATGGAACTGAGTTCAGAGTCCAGCAATCTTGGGTTCCAAAACACCAACTCTGGAACTTTCTCAAATTTAACATCTCTAAGGCTCCCTTTCCTTATCCACAAAATGGAGATGGTAACAATGCTGCTTTCTTGGGGCTGCTATGCATTGATAGGGGCTGCAAAGCCCTTAACACACTGCTCGGTGCACAGTGAGTGGGAAACAAATGTTAGACGATGCTGTTTTGTTGTTGTTAATGTTACCATGATTAAATGATCCAAAACGTCCTTCAGCCACTTTGTCATAGAGCAAAAATAGTCCCAAAGTCCTACATTTTGGCTTAGATCTCTTTCTTCTAACACAGAGAGCTTCCAGAACCTCATTTACTTAAATCTAAGATAATACATTAACTCAAGATGTTTGCCCATTCCCCCAGTCTATATTTTAGCTCCATGAAGAGAGGGCTCAAGTTAATTTCTCAGGAACATCTGGAAGGAAATGTGAAGAAATTGCAGCAAACTCCAGACACGCTGTGCTGCATCAATCTACATAATTTGAAATGACCCATATTTGCCTTTCAGGCTTGGAGACCAGAGTATAGTCACTGAATTACCCAGTACAGCACAAGGGTGGCATGAAAACCCGGAGGGAGACACACCTTTCCACTTGATTTCAGGGAACATGGTGAACCAGAACTGAGTGGACTCAGGAAAGGCACATTTAACAGACCAACTAGCAAATAGCCTCAAGAGAAGAGAGAGAAATTTCCCCCTCACATCCCTAGAAAGCACCACAGGAATGTCATAGAAAAGTGCCAGCTGGAGGGTCCTCTGGTTACAACTACAGAATGAAGGGTAATTTCGAAGTCAGCTCAAGGTTCCAGAATTTGGAGATGTTCAAACACTCGGGAACAGCACATCACTCGTTACTTTAGCCACAGCTCAGGCTAAACCAGACTTAAACACAGCCTCCAGAAATACATTATATGAAGTCTGAATTGTCAGCGGAATTGAGCATTTCACAAGGGGTGACAACACAGTGGGGTGGCAGGTTTCCTCTGACCCCAGTTCGCACCCACAATAAAACTTCTCCCAAAATGCAAGAAGTCACAAGGTGACTTCGGCTCTCTCTTGCAACTCGGTACTCCGGCCCAGGACGGTGATCAGATTCAGGGTGACTAGTTTAACCTTAGCCTTCCAACCCCACCCTACATGATTCCCCTGTAAGGTTTCTTATAACTCAGTAATTTCTCACGCTGCCTTCAAAAAATCATGAGCATCCCGAGGAGAGATTTAAAAAAATAAAATAAAAAAAGAGGAAGAAGAAGAAAAGAAAAGACAACCACAAAGCTGGCACCACTGTGCTTTCTTATCCCAACAACTTCGCCAGGTTTCCCGAGGAGGGAGCGCGCCCCGCACACACCCAATAGGAGACAGGCAGCAGGGCGTCCATCCTTGGTGGCCCAGCCCTCGAATGCGACCACAGCCAGGCTGACCAAGTCCTCTCCACCGCTGCCTCCTCCGCCCCTTGGTCCTCGGCAGCGCGTGGTGTCCAGAGACCCTCAAGCTCTGCGCTCTCCACTCCGGCCCCCACAACCTAACAGCTCTGCTGGGCGCCCAGCAGAAGAGGCAGGGGTGCGGACTCATGGTGTGGAGTCCTCGGGAGAGGGAGGTCCCGGGTCCGGACCTTGTAAATGCCCATTCGGTGCGTCTCGCACCCGGCAGGGGCGCAACCCCAGCGCCGCGCCTGGCACCCCAGCCAACTCCACCACCCCAGCAGAGACATCTCTTCTGCGCTCAACTTACCATGGCTGGGCTGAGCTTTCGGCGCCCCCTGTAGCTTTTCTCTCCTTCCTCCCACCGAGCCCTTCATCCTCCTGCTGGCGGCCGCCCGGCGCCCTGGCCCTGGCATCTGGGAGGTGCAGCCGCCGGGCTGGCTATCCCCGGCCCGGGGGCGCACGGCTGCCCGCCCGCAGCTGCCGCGGGGATCGCCACCAGGCGTGAGCGGCGGCCGTGGAGAATGGTCCCCGAAGCTCTGCGCGCGCTGTCCCTCAGGCGCGGGCTGGAGGTGGCAGTCTGCGCGCCTCTGCCTCCGCCGCGCCGCTCCGCACGCGTCCCGAGCCCGCGCCAGCCTCAGGTGCACCCGGCTGGGGAGAGGTGCAAGTCGGCTCGGAGGGAGGGAGGGGCCGGCCCGGGGGTGCCGGGAAAGAGGGAGAGGGACGAGAAGGAAGAAAGAAACCGGGAGGCGAGCAACTGGCTTTAATGAAGTGAGTGGATCGTGGGTGTTAAGGGGAAACGCGAGGAGGAGAAATGCATCCAGAAACTAGAGATGTTGGAAATGAGCTGGAGTGAGCTGCTTCTGAAGGCTCCGGAAAGGGCTTTCCTTTTGTGCTTAGGTCGTTTATCCTCCTGGTTTGGGTACAGTTACCTGACACACCACCACTCACACACACACACACACACACACACACACACACACACACACCACCTGTTTTCATTTTTTTTAACAGTTAACCTCTAACCTCAGAGTGCAGATAACAAAGTGATCGTCAAGTGAAGCTACTGAAAATATACACGGAAGTTCCACCGCCACAAAACGGCGAGCGCTCACCCAACTTGAGAGACCTATGTTCTACTGAGATTTTTCTTCCCTTGACTGATCTCCGTCTGTCTGTCTGTCTGTCTGTCTCTCTCTCTCACACACACACACACACACACACGTTACAATACCCTGGGGATGAAAACATACCCTCTGTTGTCCCGTCCTATAATGTAGAGGGGTGTTTAACTTTCAGGTTCTGACCCAATAGGTCTGGAGTGGGGCCTGAGATTCTGCATTTCTAATGGTGTGGCAGAGGTTGCTGATCCAAGGGCCGCGTTTTGAATTGCAAAACACCAACAAAACAAACCTGTTTTCTAACATCAGCTCAGCCACTATTTGTAAGATGATCTGAAATTAAGTTGCGAAGGCACTGTTTTTCATGGGCATTCAGGATGCTATGGAGGCCGAACAAATCATAAAGCGGAACACAGTGCAAAAGGATAAACTGCCCTACAGATATGAGAGTATTGTTATTGTCGTTGTAATTACTATTGATAAAATTAATAGAAATTCCAATGCTGATGAAAGCATAGAGAGATATTGATAATTCGCTGGTCATGTGTTCTCAAGAGAAGCTCCAAAAAGAAATTAACAGTGACCACCCCACAAACACGTCATCATTCAGAAAGAAAATGCTCAGTAACGTCCTCTAAGGGGCAGTCTATTCCTCCTGTGAGCCAGTTGTTGACTTCTGCAGATGCCCAGCATTGTTCTGTAGTTAAATCGCTTGTCAAGCTAATAGATAAAGCAAATCAAGAAGAGCAAATGCCAAGAACAAAGAAATAAAAAGAGAAATATAGCCAACGTGCCAAAAGATATGTTGTGTTTTGACTTAGCATGACTATCTTAGCTTCGTTTGATCCTCTCTCTATTGCTTCCACCTGATTTAAACACTCACCCCACCATGTCAATTCAGCCAGTGGTAATAAGCCTTTACTATGGGAAAGGGCTTTCCTGGAGGAGAAGAGAATCTGACACAGTTCCTGCTTTGAAACAGCACTTTGACAGTATTTATACCAATATAACAGCGTATTAGACAGCCTACGGTGCCAGAAGAGAACATCAAACATATTACCACAAGGAGCTCAAAAAAACAGTGAGGTCTGGAGAGAATTCATGGAAGGGAGACCGTTTGAGATAAACCTTAAAATGTGGTATGATTCCATCAGACAGCGGTAAAAAGGAGGGACATTTAAGGTGAAAGAGTAAAGGCAGAAAAGTATGGGGAATAGTGGACCCTTTTACCCAGGACATACAGTACATCGAAGAAGATAGAAGAACTGGCTTGAAAGATAGGCAGGTGCTATGATCGCTGGCCTGAGCAGTTTGTACTTCACTTCAGAAGGGTTGAGCAGGGAACCACCAGGATCAGAAATATAGCAAGACGATTGGCCTGATGTAACAGGTTAATAGGGTGACCTAGAACCGGAAAACAGTGAAACTGTAGAAAGCACTTAGGAGGCAGTGGAAACCACAGGTAAAGGTCGTGAAGGTAGGAACAATGATAACACCTGCAGGGAATGAAGTGTAAAGATGGTTAAAAGGAGACATTGCTGAGACATAATTAATGGTATTTAGCAGTCGTGGAGGAGAGGGATTTGTTCAAGATATCTCTAATATTTTGTGCCTGGCAGACTAGAAAAAAGATGATACCATTAAGAATTGAGAAGTCAAGAAGGGAACAGACGGTTGGTTTTATGTCGACATTAATTTGGGAAAGGCGATCAGATAATGAGTTCTCTTTGGACATTTTTAGTTAGGGGTTTGAGGGAGATGTTCAGGTGGGGTTGTTTACACAGCAATCCATGCCTTGCTCTGAGGGGATGGGTTCTGGGTTAGAGCTGATGTTTGTTCTTGTGTTTGCGAGCCCTGGGCATGTATATGGAGGTAAATTGTTGGGAGAATGTGAGCTTAGTAAGTTAGAATACATAAAAAAACAGAAAGTGCTTAGGACAAAAGCAGGGAGCTGTGTGACCTCCCTGTTCCTCAGTATCATCATCTATAAAACATGGATACTAGCACCGTCTGCAGAAAGCAGCTGTGAGGATTAAGTGAGATAATGTACTGTTTTCTCATTCCTAGTTTTTGCACTAACCTGTAGGGTCTGAGAGGACGGGACCACATGTATCATATTCACTGTTGTAGCCCCAACGCCTAACTTAATGTTTGGCATATAGCAGGTTTCAAAAATGTTTATTAGCTGAAGAAATTAATAATAAGACAGAAAGAAGAAGAGAAAGCAAAGCACAACCAAAAAGATGGGAAGAGATGGTTAAGTGGATTCTGCTATGTCAATGTCATGGAAACCAAGTCAGGGAAAAGTTCTCTTACAGGGATGCACATCGGTAACAGACAGTACAGAGATTAAAGGGGAAATATTAATACACATTAAGGAAGCTTTTGGGTTCTTTTGGAGGAGGATCTGGTTTAGAAAAGTTCCTTGATGACATTCGAGAGAACTGTTGTACTAGAAAGGTATCACTATTAGGAGTGGCAAAGGAATCTAAGGAAGAATGTTAGACTGTTCTTTAAAGAAATTTGACACTGAACTGAAGATGAGAAAGAGAGACTAGGGAAGGGATGGTAGCAGAATTGAGGAAAGTTATTCCTCTTTAGTAAAGGGAAAGTCCAAACATACTTTGTGGATGGGGTTAAGGGGCCAAAAGTGTGGGAGAGAAGTTCCAAATGAGACAAGGGGAAAATTTATTGAGGAATATCTGAGAAAAGTAACAGAACTAGTGAACCAAGAGTCTAAGCAATCAATCTTAGCAGAGAAAAGGGTCACCTGTTCCTTGGAAGCAAGAACAAAGGCATAGAAAAAAGAAAATGTATTGGGATTCTAAAGTAGAATGGCTGGAAGTGAGAAAGGCTCATGTTATTTTGCCCCTGTATCTCCAGGGAAATAGACAGACCTTCTACTGATGCCTTGTGATCAACAGGAAATAGCATTGTGAACTAGGAAAATGTGGAGAATAGTTGCAGTCTTAACAGAGATGTCACAGTGAATCCACACAAGATGGGAAGAAAGATCACCAAGTGATCCCACCAGCTGGGAACCCACCTCAGGGGTAAAAAATAGACATGTATTATAATGATGACAATCACTACTTTTATTTGTTTCTCTCCCAGTAATATTCAAGGACATAAGGACAGAAACAAATCGTGCAGCAAATGATTAAACTTGATTACCCAAGTTTAGTAATCAACGAAGTACAAATTATGGGAGAACAAACAAGTCAGGGATTTCATGGAGTATAACTTGAAAGGATTAACTCTTAAATCTTTCAGACCTGGGGTTGGTTTGCCACGTTGCCATTTGCAATCTGTGAGACCTTGCACAATTTACTGAACATCTGAGCCTTAATTTCCTCATCTATAAAGCTGGGATAAGACTATTTACCCTTAAGTCTTAGGCTTTTATGATAAAATAAGATAATATTGGTAAAGCAGTGGTTTTCAAACTAGAACATTCATCAGAATCACCTGGGGCACTTGTGAAAACACAGATTGGTGGGCCCCACCCCCCTAGAGTTACTGATTTACAATATCTTGGATGGGTCTCAGAAATGGAGTTTCTCATAAGTTTCCCAGCAAAGTTGATGCTGCTGGTCTGGAGAACCACACTTTGTAAACCCCTGTTGTAAATCATTTAACATAATTCCATTACATAGTAAGTACTAAATATATGGTAATGTTACAGGCTCTTAACGTCAGCCCTGATATCAGTTCCCCCACACTGAACCCAGCGTATATGGGGTTAAAACTAAAACCCACCTCCCGCTTTCCTGCTTCTCTAACTCCACTCATATGTAAATACCTGTTTCTTTAAACTTGGACTCCTTGAGCTTTACAACTAAATGGGAGTTACAAATTGTTAAAAGCCCAGGTGGCCTGGAGTTGGAGGCACACTAAAGTTTAGCTAATCATATGTCCTTGAAGTTTGCCAGGAAAGCCACTGTCTCAGGAATATCAAGGAGTGGAGGCTTCCCAAATAAAAATCCCTACCCATTCCTCATCAGGGAGCTAGCAATTTTTGAGGCATGAGCCCTTGCTTTGCTCCCTGTGCCTGGCATGGTAAAAACCTTTCCTCTTCCACTCAAGACTCTATTCTCGTTATTTGGATTGGCATCGGGTTCAGAGACCAAACTTTCGGTTACAGCAACTGGTGTTTAGTGTTGGTGGTCAACTCATGGTGTGACAGCTGAAGATAGGGTTCAAACTGCAAAGTTTAGAAAGGAAACATGAAGGTGAGTTATGGACACGGACTATTAGGAGAGATTGAAATTTGAAGGTCATAAAACTGAAGATCAGATTTACGGTGAGAGAAATTATGGGAAGGATTAGAGATCAGGAGATTTTGGCCAGGGAGAGAATTCAAGAGTTCAGAATCTTGGAGATCGATTCTTGTTTAGCCTAACATTTTCTAAAAGAGTAGTTTATAATAAAATGCCCAGGCCATAACAATAAAATCAGATCATAAAAGGAGAAAATTGGATTGGGGGAGGACAGCAGACCTGTCAAAAGAGTGGGTCAACTCCGTTGCCGTGACTGAACACAGAGCCAGGCTCTCTGCCTTGGAAGCCACTGAGAAGCAGGAGTCAGGTGACGTTACATAACTGTCGTTGTATGTGGTGAAGATTTGTATATCCCAGTGTCTCATGCTGGAAAAATTTTCCCTACTCTCAAACTTGGAGGAAAATCTCTCACCGCTGGAGCACTGAGTAACTTGGAATCCATGTGGCTTTTTTAAAGTAGGGACCTTCAATACAAATCAGGCCATAGTATTACAACATAATGAAAAGAAACACATCTGGGAGGAGTAGCGATGAAGTGCTGTAGATCCTTAGCCTTCTAGTGATTCCGCTTTACCCACTTAGAGGCCTCCATGTTCTGAGCATCTGTATTTTGTCAAATGCTGTGGTAGTTGCTTTATGTGGACTGTCTTTCATCCTAGCAAGATCGCTCTTAAGAGATGACAAAACAGGCTTGGAGAGATTAAGTAGTAATTTCTCCCAGATGATACCTGATAAGCTCCAATCTCTCTGACTATAAAGCATACACAATTTCCACTCTAAAGCACTGTCTCAAAAAAAGTAAAATAAAGTTAATAAATGTGGTCAGTCCATACTCCTTTTGTCTTAGGTTGAGTTCTTCAAGAAGCATTCTCTGGAAACACAGAAATTTGTGTGCGAGAAGTTTATTGGTAGAACCCTTGAGATCCAGACCTGTGACAGAGTATAGGAAGCAAGATTGGGTAAAGGGAGAAGTTGAACTTTAATGCAGTCTCAGCAAAGGCCTCAGCCGATCCCGTGGGTGCTCTGGGCTGAATTGGCCCTTCAGAGTTATTCTGAACTGAGGACAGCGAACTAGGTCTTTCTATCCTCCCCTCAACCAGTCATTCCTAATAAGCAGAGTTTAGTTCACAGAGAAGCCTGTAGAACTAACCTGCTCAAGTATTTAAATACTTTTATCATCACTGCCTTATAGCAACCCAAAGACAACGATCTTGAATGCAGCGATTATTTTAATAAACATAATTATTTGCAAGGTACTGTGATGGGTATTTTAGGGAACACAAATGTGTTTAAATCACATGTTTGATGTCATGTAACTTAAATTTAGAAATAAAATGAACCATACAGAAGTAAATTGCCTGTAAAATGGCTGTAATAGTAGTATCTGTCTTGTAAGGTAGATCGGAGGATTAAAAGGCTGCGATAAAATAAATGCTGTAAAAGTAGTTAGGTTTTTTTTTTTCCCCAACTATAATAGGCAGAAATGAAAGGTTTTGCAAAATAAAAATAACAACGTACAAAGAAATATGTAGTAAGTTCAGGATTAAAAAGTTATCACTGTAGGGGCTGGCCCCGTGGCCGAGTGGTTAAGTTCGCGCGCTCTGCTGCAGGCAGCCCAGTGTTTCGATGGTTCGAATCCTGGGCGCGGACATGGCACTGCTCATCAGACCACGCTGAGGCAGCATCCCACATGCCACAACTAGAAGAACCCACAACGAAGAATATACAACTATGTACCGGGGAGCTTTGAGGAGAAAAAGGAAATAATAAAATCTTTAAAAAAAAAAAAAAAAAGTTATCACTGTATCTGAGAAAATTTAATGGAGAAGACATTTAGTTGAGTCTTCAAGAATGGGTTGGACTTTGAAGGGCAAAAACACTGGTGAGAATAAGAAATCATTCCAGGAAGAACAAGTAGGAGGAACAAATGTTAGGGCATGAAGGCTTAGAATTTTTTTGAGGGCCAAGAAATGGACTAGTTTGTTAAGAACATAGGTGAAAGGTTGGGGGCACTGCTAATGATTTTCACTTTCTGGTTACTTATTACGACTTTATTTAGAAGAAAATGAAGAGTGGAAATTTTGAGCATATTAAAAGTAGGAACAAAGTGGTGTTTTGTGAAAATTAACCTGTGCACAATTGAATTCGAAATAAATTGGAAGCAAAAAATTTTTGTTTCTTGTTCCTTCCTAACACTAACCTGTTTCTGGAAGATGTTCTTCTCTCTAAGGCCACGGTTCTCAAAGTGTTGTCAGCGGACCAGCAGCCTCACCTGGGGACCTATTAGAAATGCAGATTATTGGGGCTGGCCCAGCGGCGCAGCGGTTAAGTTTGCACGTTCGCTTCTCAGCTGCCCGAGGTTCGCTGGTTTGGATCCCGGGTGTGGACATGGCATCGCTTGGAACATCATGCTGTGGTAGGCATCCCACATAGAAAGTAGAGGAAGATGGGCACGGATGTTAGCTCAGGGCCAGGCTTCCTCAGCAAAAAAGAGGAGGACTGGCAGTAGATAGCTTCAGGGCTAATCTTTCTCAAAAAAAAAAAGAAGAAGAAAGAAATGCAGATTCTTAGGCTCCACCCCTTTGACCCACTGAAGCAGAAACTCTGGGTTTGAGTCTCAGCAGTCTTTGTTTGAACAAGCTCTTCAGCTGATTCTGATACATGCTCAAGTTTCAGAATCACTGCTGTAGTGTTTCTATAATACATTCTTCTCCTGGAGCAAATATGCTTCTGGAATATCCTGAAGCAGTCCACTTCTCTAACTCTCTAGAGAGTGTGATTGCTGTCTACTAACATCTTTCCAGACTGTCTCTGACCAAATGAGTCAGCATGGAACTATGCTGTGTTGATATATGCATCAGATTGTTTTTAAACAGTTTTTCAGAATAAATCTTTAATACAAAGTTCCTTCCATTTGTTCTGAATGTTGGAATACCTCAGCACCAGTGGGTCTATTCTACTAGAAGTAAGATACCAAAAAAATCCTCAGAATCAAACCTCACAGAATATCAGAAAGGGGCCACTGATTAGTATATTTTTCCATGACCAAAAAAAACAGGCAAAACAATTTAAAAGTCCTTTCCCATTACTAGTAAAACTCTGAAATGGCTAATGAAAATATACATGAATCTACAGCAAAAAAAAAAAAAATCAAAATAATTGGAGGTTGGACATTGAGGAGGAGACTATGGTTGATAGAAAATGGCTCTGATTACATGTTAAATAAGAAAGATCAATGTAATGGCCAAATACAGAACATATTTGTGAGTCTCTGGGGATCCTGGATCTTTTTTGATCAATGGATGGGAAGTTGAAAGGAAGGGAATGAATTGACAAGAGAGTGAACTTACATTGGAGGGGGTCATTAAGAGGTCTTGACTGCTGGTTGACCCGAGAGCTGGACCTGGGCAATCAGAGGCTCCCCACTCACTTCTCTGTCCTTAGAATGTACGTTCTGCTTACTGTTTCCACGGTGGAAGCTGTTGCAGGGATGCAGCCTTGAGAGAATAAGGTGTTGTTGAGACATCTGGACAGTATACGTGACTGAACCCAGTTAAGGCCTCCATATGAACTTTTAAGATTCTGGCAGGCGGGTACTGAGATCTACTGGTCTTGCAGTTGCCCAAGACCAGCCTCGTCTGTAAGTTCCTTTGCTTATTAAACCTACCACCTACCAATCTGGAGCGCTCTGCCTCTTTCTTCCATCTTTCCTTGCTCTCCATGAATGGCAGGGTTGGGGGCAGTTTTGGATTTCACCTGCGGAACTCCTGAGTTTTCAAACCAACAACTTAGTACTTGGTGCATCCAGCCCAGAGGGGATGAAGCCTTGAACTACACAAAGCAACCTCATGGAGAGGTGTGGCTGCAATTAACTCAGCATGTTTTGCAGATGCAAAGAAATCACAAACAAGCACAGTGTGCCACATATATAATCCATTCATGCTTAAAAACACTTTTATTTTCCTGTCCAAACAAGCATCTCTCCTAAAACTAATGTATTGATTGCTATATAGTTATACAAGTTAGCAGAGACTGAAGTTTGTCTTAAACATATAAGCATAAATTATATGTATTTCAGCTTGTTCATGGAGCTGTCTTCCCAGGGAGGTTTACGGAAATTTGCATTTTTGAATTTTAGAGAACAGTGCTATCCTGGATGACTAGAAGGATAAATATGGTAAACCATAAATCCCATCCCACCTCAAACTGTGTGTGTCTCTTTCAGCAACATCTCCTTGCCCGGGATCCTTTTTGCTGACAGTGGTATTCCCATTCTGTCAGACTTGGAACCTCACAGCCATTTTTAGTCAATTTCTGTCTTCCACCTTACCCTCCAGCTGTGTGGATTTCCCTTTCTCAATAGGTGGGATTCTTTTCTACTCCCTCATCGTTAGAATACCAGTGCCTTGATTCAGGCTCTTGCCTGGATTACTTTATAAGTCTTTTCTAACTGAATTCCCAGCCTGAAATCTTGATCTTCTTCTAATTAAGGTGGATCAGTGTGAGATAAATCTGCCCAAATGATGCTTTTCACCATGTTACTCCCAGTCCTCCATATCACATCTCACCATTGCCTTTAGAATATAGTTACAACCACAGCTCAGCATCTGCATCACACCCTGCCACTCCTGTCCTTTCATCCATGACTTCCCTAGAGCCAAATGGTCCCCACACTGTGACTCATGTGTGCCTTTGAAAGCTGTTCCTGCTGCCTGGGATGTTTAGTCTTCTTTCTCCACCTAGTAAAATTCAATTCATCTTTCATGACCAAGTTAAAAGCATGGCAGGTAGGAAGGAAATAAAGAAAGGAAGGAGGGGAGGGGAGGAGGAAAAGGTAGAGAAGAAGAGAAAGAGAGAAGGAAAATAGGAGGAAAGACTAACAACGTGGAGAGAAACAAAGGCAGAAAAATAACACTTTTTTGGCCCTCAAAAGGCAGGTGCCATCACCCCTAAGTCTCATACAAGGAAATTAAACATCAAAGAAGTAATTAAGTTGTCTGAGCTCACAGTTAAAGATCAGCAGGGCAAGGGGTGAAACCAAATATTTGCCTGGTAAAGTGAGTGTGCAAGGGATGGTGAAAACATGGACTACTGGGCCTCAGACAGAGTTTCTGAAAAAGGTGGTCTGGGGTGGAGCCTGAGAATTAGCATTTCTAACAAAATCCCAGGTGATGTTGATGCTGCTGATCCAGAGATGGCAATTTGAGAACCACTTGCCTAGCAAGTCCCTCCATTGCTATCACTGTTAATTGAAACATAGTAGTCACTCCATTACTATTTATTGATTAGATAAATATCTATGAAATTCACAGTTTGGGATATATTCTGAAGCCTTCCTGAATCGCCAAAGTTGGCAGTGGTAGCTCCCATCTCTGAAATTCTCTAACACATATGATCTATACCATTCAGTCTACACCTACCATTCCTTAATGTCCTATAGCAGGTTCCCCAGGAGGACACCTTGAGTAGAGAACTGGTGTGCAAGTGTTTTACTACGGGAATTCTCCAGGAGAAACCAGTAATAGAGTGGGAGAAGCAGGAAAGAAAAGAGGAGGAAGCGAGTGGAGTGTGTGATGTCAGGAAAAGTCCCACAGAGGTTGGCTTCAGGCTCATCCTGCAGGGGAGCCCCGGACAAGGAGCTGGGCTTTCCTATTCCCACACCCTTCACTCCACACTGGTTGAAGCTTCCCAGGAGGATGTACATTTTCAGGCACTTCCAGCTCTCTGCATGGGTGGGCAAAATGGCTCCAGTAGCCCAAGAGTAGTCCTCTGAAAGTGATCCGCAGACATTGGCTGTTGAAAGTGAAAACATTCAAGTGGTAAAAAGGGAACAGAGAGAATATCAGTGGAACACCAACATATACGCTGACTTGAACTGGTGATTTTTTTTTCATAGGTGTATCTTAGCTCCCTAATTGGATATTAAACTCCTGGAGACTGAAGTCTATGTTGTATATTTTTCAGGTTGAACTATATGAAATTGTCAATATTTGAACATTTTTGAGATATAAAATTGGCAATTGTATATTACTTAACTTTATATATTAGGTCTTAACTGATCACCATCTATTCAGTGAGATTGATAGATTAATTAATAGCCTTCAATCTTTCAATCCTGTCAGATGCCGCCTCTCTCTGAAAGTTCCCAGCAAGCTGTGGTTACTTTTTAGCGTGCCTGCAAAGGCTGTTCTCACCAGTAGTGCTGAATGTTTACTAGGATTTAGCCAATTTTGTTGCACTTAATTATTGTAGTTGTGCATTTTAGTTTAAAAAAATCACATAAATAATGAAATATGAGTGTGAAAAAGAAGTTGCCTCTATGAAAATTAAATTTAATGGTTTGCAAATTTCCAAAAAAAATGAGTTGCTTAAAAAGAAACAAACAAACAGCAAACAAACCTGCTCTTGGATTAGTTGTCAGTGAGACAGCTGTAAAGACTGGAAAAATCACAACAATCTAGAAAGATTGTTCACAGGGAATATCTTCATAAACGTCTTTAATGTCTCATTGCAAACTTAAAGAAACTCAAACCAGAAATTGTGGTGCTTTAATTCAGATACTTTTGGATTTAAATAATAGAAATTCTACTTGAAAGACAAAAGAATGATGGAATCATCATTCCAGTTAGCCACAAGTCCTGAGGCAGAACAACTCCAGGGTTAACACAGCAACATAGTCAAGCCATCCTATGTCATTTCCACCTTTTTATCCAACCATTTATAGTTTATTGGCAACCTTCCTTCAAGGAATCAAAATGGCTTCAGCAGCTCAAGGTATCCCATACTCATAAATCAATAGCCAAAGGCTGAAAAGAGCCCCTTGGGTCCCCTGTGCAATGCCTTTTAAGAGCAAAGATATCTTTCAAAGAAGCTCCTTAGGTTTCTTTTGTGTCTCATTGGCCAGGAGCAGGTTATATACCTAACACCTTTAGCTGACAAGTAGAGAATCACCTAATTCATTTGGGAAATGGGAGGACACCAGGGGAAAAAAGAAAAGGTCTAGGCAGCTTGGAAGAGGGGAGTAGCTGTTAGACAGGAAACCAATACTGTTTGCTTCATGGGTTAGGCAAGATAGATGACAATGACACTCCTACTGAAAGGAAGGTCTCTGCCCTACATTAAAAAGTCAGTGAATGAATATTCATTCATTTGTATTGTCAAAAACAGAAATGTTTAATTCATCTATTCCCTGTTTTAACTGACGTTTACTGACCTGCTGATCCTGATCACACCAGATGAAACAGTTCCTAATAAACTTACTGTACTTAATTGTATTCTTTTAGAGTAGACAACACAGGGTAACACATAGTATGTAGTCACTAGATGTTAACAATAGAGTTGATTTACATGTTCAGACTTTTTTGCCTTTAAGTTGATTATTCCTATTAAAAATTTTGAAAGCTAATGGTGGCAGAAAAACGCTGTATGTTCACCAAACCATCTGCTTTCCCTCCTGGGAGCATGGAAAAACTGCTTTTCCCAACCCCCTCACATCTACATGAAGCTTTATGATTAGTTTTGGCGAAGAAAATGTCAACAGAAAACATTGACCCCAAATATCTCCTGGGATTTTTGAGCAAACACCCGCTCACTCCTTCTCTTTCCCCCTGTCATCTGTAAATTTGAAGCAAAGGGACAATGGAGGACTACAAGTTTCAAGGGTCTGACAGATTTGCCACATGCCAAACATGCTGTAGGGATGTGCTCTTCTATTGCTGAGTTCACGAGATGATGTGGTCAGGGTGCTGTGTCTTTTTTGTCTGTTTGTTTGTTTGTTTTTCTGAGGAAGATTTGCCCTCGGCTAACATTTGTGCCAATCCTCCTCTATTTTGTATGTGGGCTGCCACCACAGCATGGCTGCCAACAAATGGTGAATGTCCCCACCAGGGAACTGAACCTGCACCACCAAGGCAGGAGTGGACGAAACTTACCCACCAGGTCACGGAGCCAGCCCCAGGGTTCTGGTTTTTAGCATGTCTCTCTACTTACTTCTGAAAATTTGCCTTCCCCCTCCAATTTTCAGTGTCTAACTCTGTATATTTCACTTCAAACACCTACAAACACTTTCATTGCCACGTTGAGAAAAAAAGCCATCTGATATTTGCAACCACTCTAAATTATAAAGAACTTAATTTGGTTGTACTCTTCCATATGCATTTGCATTTTAAAAGGCCTACAGAAAGACCACAATGCCTGCACCTAGAAAATGAATCACTAATGGTTCAATTTCAATAATCAAGAAGGGAAAAACTATTGCCATGCAAATTTTACTGTATAGGCTATAGCCTACTTCAACTAGAATTCTAGTCCTGAACAGAAATTACGTTTACAAGGTTTTTTTCTGAAATAACGTACCAAAAAAGGGCAATTTGTTCTCTTTAAATCTCTTTCTCTGTAGAGTTTTCAGCCCACATTTATTTTTGTATACTAACTAAAATTCTGTAAAGCTGGAAAGTTTTTATTGTATTTATTGCTATATCTCATGAATTTTAAAATGTTTAAAATAGAGAAAGATAGTTAAGGAAAAGATTGCATACAATTTAATTGTGAAAATGAACAATATTCACTAACTGTGTAACGAATTCAGAATTGCTTTACTTATATTCAGAAATGTTTATATCAATATTAGTTTTCTCCATTTTAGACTGTAAGCAATTCTATGGTAGGGACTTACACTTCACTTTGTACATGTTGTGTGGTATCATGAGTAAATTCCTATTAGAATCCTAATAGGTAATTCTAATAGGTAAGAATCCTAATTCTTACCTTTTGGAAGAAATGGCAAATTCTACATATGTGTTGAAGTTGAAATTCATACCCCACGATTAAGATGTGTAAAAACAAACACAAAAAAATAGCTTATCTGCTTCTCTAAAATCCAGCAACTTCCTGATGAGCCCCCACCTCTGCTGATGGAATGTGGGGAAAGGTGGGCAGAAGAGCAGAGAATGGAAGATTTAAACTTAAAATTAACGTTAACTACTCTGTTATAGTTTCAAATAACCTCTTTTGAGTAAATATTCTGTCAACTCGAAGTTCAAATTTTCTTTACGGTTGATTTCCCCCTCAAAATAGCTCCCTGTTCCATACTCCTTCCAGAAAGTCATCTGGCTCCAGGGCAAAGCTGTGGTATTTTCATGGCACTGTGGGAGATGAGTAACCAATGGGGTCTCACTCTGTCTACCCTGCAGTTGACGAAAAGTGTCATCCTCCTTTTCAATGGAGGTAGTCCCATGCCAGGGCACACGTCTGGGATTTCAGTCTCCACTTGTCGCCTAAGCTGGCCACCTTTGGGCACATTTACAATGGAACACAGCAGTTCTGAACATCTCTTATCAGTTGAAAAGCTACTTTTAAGAAGTTCTTAGAGATAACTCTCTAATAGCCGGTTGTCATTCAGGCTTGTTGAGAGGCAATTTATGACCACCAAGTAGTATAAAACAGTAAAGCTAATTTTATTTTTATATTGCCCTGAAAATGGAGGAGAGGGAAAAGATAAATATCAATTACAAGCATTTGTCTGATATGTTGTGCATTGAGTAAGGAGTTAAAATTCCTAGATTTGATTTTGTTATGTATTAATTTGGCCTCTTTAGATTTATTAATTAACCAGCTGGATCTTGATTTTTCTGTAAAATGGGTGATAATGTGTCCACTTCACATTATCTTAAGTATTGATTATGCTAATATAACTGAAAACTCTTTGGAAATGGTGATATCTGATAAAGATGGAAAGTAGTCTTTCTCATACTTTGTGTGCCACCTCCTATCTAGATTGTAAACTCCTTGGGGACAGTAGCAATATCTCACCCTTCCTTAAATTCTCACAATGATCTGCATGTAATAAAATTTCACTTATTGATACACATAACCAATAGTCAATTTATAGAATAAAAATGAGGTGAGTTTATTATAGGAGCCAATCTGAGGACTTTGGCCCAGAAGCATGATCTCCACCATGGGAGAAAGCACTCTGGAGATGTGAGGTGTACTGCATGGTTATATACTATTTAGGAACAAAGAACATTCATCAAAAATGACAGGTATACCTTTGTTCTTTCTTCTTTTTTTTTTTTTTTGTTATAGTCACAAGATGCATACACAGCACACTGGCCCTGGTTTCTTGGGAAGAATGCTTATCTTCAAAGAAATATTGATATGGGAGGCAGGCATTCATCCTAATCTTTAAAGGCAACATTCTTTGCTTTGGAATACTGTCTAATATTTAAAGCAGATGAACAATGCAGGCTTGACAGGCCATGTCAGGCCATTCTGGAAAACGAGGTTCAGGTGGAATCAGTTTCAAACCAAAATGGCTTCCTCATATACCTCAACATATTTACTTTCCTTATTAGTTTTATTGCTTTTCATTTATTCCATCACACTAAATATCCCATAGACTGATGATTGAATTGCTAAGGAGCAACTCAGATAACTATGCTAGCTGTTATGGAGAGTCTAATAAAGGAACTCTCTACAGTGGAGAAGAGTTTTAGAAATCCTTTTTTTAAATGTTGGTGAAACACTTTAAGAGAGCAATTCAAAATCAAATAGTGATTTCTGCTCATATTAATTAAATAAAGTCATAAAATGCAAAGAAAAGAAAATCAGATTAACAATGGTTTAAACCAGGAGATCTCAAAATGCACTACCACCACCACCACTACCACCACATAAGCATCACCTGGCAACTTGTTAGAAATGCAAATTCTCAAGCCCCTTTCCAGATCTACATAATCAGAAACTAAAGTTAGAGCCTGGCAATCTGTATTTCAACAAGCCCTACAAGTGATTCTGATGCATGCTAAAGTTTGATAATCACTGGCTTCATGATATAACAGTTATTATCTGATTTACAAAAAGATTAGGATAATTGGTTGCAAGCACTGGTTCAGCTGCTGAACATACTCAGCAAGCCCTAAGCTCTTTTTGATTATTTCACCTCTGTGGGCTTAGCTTGCTGACTTTTCGCCCTTGAACTCATCATCTCAAGGTTGCAATATGGCTGCTGTAGCTCCAGTAATCATGTTTCTACTCAAAACAGGAAGGAAGGAGATAAAAGGAGATGGGACAATGCTGGTTGGGAAGGTCACTTTTACTAGGAAACTAAATGCTTTTCCAGAAAGTCTCCAGCTGAGTTCTCCTTACATCTCATTTGCCTGAACTGAGTCTCATGGCTACCCTTAGTTGCTATTCACACTTTATTTCGGAAGCAGGTAAGGGAGAAGAGAGTTGAGAATGAATCTGTAGTAAGCCAGCCAACAATGTCCTCGAATAAATGGAGGATTAGAACATAAGCACAATAATTTAGAAGATTTATCCTAGACATGAGAAAACATATGGAAAATGAGATATCTATCTTTAAATACTTATTTGAAAGCCTGCCATGTAGAAGAAAGCTCAAATGTTATATGGAGTTCCATGAAGCAGAAACAATAGGTAGAGGTTAGAGATCACAGATGTTGACTTGACAAGAAAGAATTTTCTAATGATTACAGCTATTCAAAAGGAAATAGGATGCTTATGGAGCAGTAAGCGACCTATTGCTCTATAACCATTTCTCAAAAATATAGTGGAGAGAATTTCTGCAATGGATCTCTTCCAAGTCTAAGACTGTATGTTTTAATTGACTGCAATTAAAGTATGTTATGGGAAATAGTAATTACGAACACTTGGTGCATGTTCACTCTATCCTTGACACTGTAGACACTGAATTAAGTGCTTTACATGCATTATCTCATTTTCTACCACAAAAACCCTATGAGATAAGCACTAACGTTACTCCTCTTTAAAGAAACTAAGACAGAAGTAACATACTTTGCTCTAGGTCATGGAGCCAAGGTGTGAGCCCAGGTAACATGACTTCAGAATTCATATTCTTTATTCTTGCAACCATCTGGGTTTAAAGCAATCCACAATCTTGAAAATTTCAGAAATAAAATGCAAATTCCTCATTTAAAGTGTGGTTTTGTACCTCACTCTTTTCTAGTTACTCAGAGGAACAAAAGCCATGGATTTGAACACTACTATCTGGCATGCTAGCATTCCCACATCTTCATTTTCAAAGCTCTCACTTCTATTGCCACTTTTCTAGAACCCAGTTCAAACAATTAGAGAATCTGTCCTGGTGGATTAACTTGACTTCTCCTCAATATTTTTCTTTTAGAAAATTGTCCTGTGGGAGCGATGTTCCTCACAGTTTCTGTGTACTTACTTTGGAGTAGAAGTCCTGACTGCTAAGAACACTTTCAGAGAAGAATGCATCTTATATCTGACTCCTGGACTAACCTGAGAATAGTTTTGGCAACTTGTCCATTCCTACTCCCGGTTTTCAACGCCCATAATGGCTGACATGAGGTAAATATTAACTGCAAATTTGTGGAATGAACGAATGAATTCATAGATCTTAATCACAACAGCTTTTTTGGAAACAATATGGAGTCTTAGACATGTAAACCTTCTGGTCATTTTTTAATGGATGTGCACTGCCCTAAAAGTAATGGCAGGTTGTTCTGTATGTGTTTTGTAAAAACAAAATGAAACTATTTATTTTTACTATAGAAATACTATCAATAGAGAATATTTCTATCAATACTATAAACAGAGATACTATCAATAGAGAATATTTCTTCACCAAGAATTACCATGTTGGGATCACGTAAGCAAAACAGATAATGTGAGGATGCATGCCTGAAAACTGATGCCAATCTGAAAGCTGGACCCAATCTTCCAGAACCACACCCACACACATAAAAGGAACTCAGTGTTCAGAAACTAAGAACTGAACATAGTTTCACTGATTTCCAAATAAAGAGTAAAGATTAAAATGAAGACAATGGAGAACAGAATCCCTAAGCTTAACAAAAGAGGTGGGCAAGACTGGAAGACTAGCAGTCCCAAATGTGAGAGAGGTCAACCAGACACCCCACAGCAAGAAGCAAGGGCAACAGCGTCCCAAGCACAGTCTCCTGAATTCAACTGTATTTGGCGCTAAGGATGTCCCATTTGTAACACTGATGCTGCTGATATCCCCATTAGGACCATATATTTCACCATTTAATTAGAATATTTCTGAAAATAAATATGCTGAAAGAAGAAATTTATTTTTGCAAGAGGAAGCTTATCCTCATGACTTATAGCAACAATTATAGATGTCAAACTCATGTCCCTAAAATAGGTACAGTAAAAATTATGGTTGGTGTTATCAAGAAATGAATACCAATGTGAATTCATAAAAGTATAGTTGTTGGATCATTCTGCCTTTTGGCATCAAACACAAGATGAACTGGATTTGTAGGTTATTTCTGCCAGATTTCAATAAAATGCATTTAAAAATAAATTTGCTAACTGATGATCTGGTTTAAAAGTCAACGCTTAAACGCCAACCAAAATCAAGTGCCCTAGACTTTTCAGCAAGGACTACGTGTTCTCTCTTTTCTATGTACAATACCAAGAAGGTAGATGAAGCACTTCAAGAACATACGAAATCCTGAAAACATTCAGGTCGACCGCTGAGCACTTGCAGCAGACCATCATTTTGATGTACAGAATCAGAAATAAGATGTTTCACGATGAATAAAAACTCTGCTATCAATTATGCAAAAAAGACAAGTTGTGAGTAGGAATTTCAGGCATAGAAATAGCTATTTATGAGCATGAAAGTGGAAAGGGCTGCAGGTGATGAATCCATCTCTGCAGTGACATCATCGACCTTAGAATCTTAAAGCTGAAAGGGAACTTCTGGTCCAATCCCTTCATTCAGCAATTGAGGAAACTGGTTATCCAAAGAAGCCAGTAAATTATTTAAGGTTATGTATCTGATTAATGACAAAGCTAGAATGAGATCCAGTCCAATCCGCCTATGTTCCTCCTGACCATTAGGGAGATATTTTTCACCCAATCACAGACTGAGAACAGAGGCAGACAGGAGAGGAGCTAATTAATTTCTCTTCAGCACCGCCATCATTCTAATCCACACACATACACTAGAGCTTTGCTAGCACAAGGGGACATGCAAAGGTAAAAGGCATAATACCTCTCCTTAAGAAGCTTATATTTTAATTAGGGAGTTTATGATTCAATGGAGGGAAAATATACTTTCTTATAGACTAGAAAGCTACACTCTGTCAACATGGAACACCCAAAGATCAAGTCTCCTCTCATTCCAGGCCTTCTATGACATGGATTGTATTGTATCTCCTGTTTTAACCCTTCTTTATTTTTTAAACTTGCTTTTGTTATGAAATATTGTCACAAATGCAAAAGAATAAGGAACAATCTTATAACAAATATCTATGTTTCCTCCATGCATGCACCTTAAGAAACAGAAATTTTTGAACTCCCTCCTACGTCCATTCCCACAGGCTTTGAATATATATATATATTCAAATATATAGTTATATATACATACATACAAATGTGTATGTGTATATACAATATATCATTAATTTTATATATTTTGGAGTTTACAGATGGTAACATATTGTATACATACTTCTATGATTAATATATTTATTCAACTTCATATTTTCAAGATTCAACCATGTTTGCAGATGAACATTCATTTTCCCTGTTGTATATAATTACATTGTATGAGTATGACGTGATATATTTATTTGCCTAAGAATAGGTTTTTAGTAGCTTTTTATTGTTTTATTATATTACTGCTTTTACTTTTACTATTACAAACAATGGCCACTATTTTACAGCTATATTATTGCACATATACAGGAATATCTTTTGGGCGTGCACAGGATAACACCACAATGCTTTCCTAAGTGGCGATGCCCATGTACCCTCCCAGAAGCAGTAAGGAAGAGTTCCTAGTGCTCAGTATCCTCCCTGCACTTGGTCTCATCTGATTTTTTCAATTTTGCCAATCTGGTTAGTGGGAATTTTATCACAGTGTGGTTTTAATTTGCATTTCTCTGTTACTGATCTTGGGCATTTTTTTATATGTTTATTAGCCATTTGGGTTTTCTCTTCTGTGAAATGCAAATTCATGCTTTTTGCCCATTTTCTATTTGGTTGTTTTTCCTTTTTTTATTGATTTGTAGCAATGTTATTCTCAAAATTAATGATTCATTGGTTATATGTGTGGCAAATATCTTCTCCCAAGTTATAATTTGGAGTTGTAGTTTTTTACATTGTCTTTTGATAAATGGAATGTTCAATTTTAATATAATTATGTTTATGATCTTTTAATTTATGGTTAGTGAGTTTTATGTCTTGTTTATGAAATCTTTCCCTACAATGAAGTCATAAGGAGAGTGATTGATCCATTCCACCAGACCCTGATTTAATTCTAGTCCTTATTCATCCCTGCCAAATGCAACAGTATTCCAAATGACCTCTGCAACTCCACTATTCTCTGTTCCTACATCTATAATCCAAACTGTAGTCAATCGCATGTGTAACATATTGCAATCCTACAGTGAAACCCTGCCTACCTTTCTGGTCCTAGGTCTTATGCCCCCTCAGATTCTTGCCTTCACTTCCCTGCTTGATCTGTGTGATAGTAGATGAGGGCTGATTCCTTAGGAGCATTTCCCAGGCTTCTACTGTTTGTTCATTGGGAGAAACTGACAGAGAATGGAGGACTCTTTCTCTCCCGCAACCTCCTGCCCTAATGACTCAGCAGCATCTCTGGCAACAGTTTCATTCCCCCACCCCCAATAGGTCAGGCTTAAATGGATCAAGCTTCCACCAATACTTATTGGTCCTGGGGTCCAGTAACACCACTGCCTTCCTTTGTGCCTCTGACCTAGGGGACTACGGCTTCCTGCTGTGATTAATATCTGTATTACCCACTATGCCTTGTTTGGCTTTCAATGCCTACATTATCAGTGTGGCCAATTCCCAGATTGAGTTCCTGATAGACATACTTCAGGTCTATTCTGTTTTCTTGATTCCACTTCCAAGCGATGCTCTTCCCGTAATCCACATTCTAATCTTCTCACGTTGCTTACAAGACCCTTCAGAATTCCCTCTCCAACTTCATCGCCTGCTTCTTCCTGCCCTTAAAGTTTGTGATATTGAAAAGCTAAACTTCATTTTCTTCTTTTTTTAATCCTTCCTTGACTTCTCTGCCTGGAAGATGCCACCACCACCACTGCTCCACCTTTATTCTTCTTATTTTCTTGGGGAAACTAAATTCACTCTTCAAAACTCTGCTCAGTCCTCTGTGAATCCATTCCTACACCTCAGTCAGACGGAATTAATCAATGCCTGTTGTTTAAGAACACATAAGAGCTTCTGTTCTGCATCATACAGGGAGGAGGAGGGGCTATACTATAATAATTAAGTGCACTGATGCTTGGTTCAAAACCAGCTCTTCTGCTAAGAGCTGGGCAAGTTACTCAATCTCCCTGAACCCCATCCTATCTCATGAATAGTTGTCAGCATGTAATGAACTAATACGTAGGAAGCATTCGATAAATGGCTACCTATTAGCATAATTTGTTATTGTCTTATATTTTGGGTTTAAACACCTCTGAACATTTTTATGAGTGTGTCCAGGAGCTCCTTGAGAATAAGAACGACAGCCTGTTGTTGTCATTATTATTGGGTTATTGTTCTCGTTTTGTACAGCAGCCCTTTAACTTAATACTTTGCCTCACACCTAATAAATGTTCCATAAACATTTGTTAAAAGGTACAGTTCTGTTCCAGCCCTTGGGTAGGGTATGCCTGGGAGGTTGGATGTCAGGAAGCATTCTCCTCTCACCTCATCTTCCACTTGTCACAACCTTTTCACAGAATTTACCTGTTTCTTACACATTCAGTCTCTCAGTGACCAAATGCATGTAAATAACAACAACAACAAAATATCAGATAATACACCCCATTTACCTCTCTCGAAGAGTGGACAAGTAGGAGATTCACTACATCTGTGAAACCTTCACTCTCTAGAAGATACACAGCAACACCATTTACAAAACACACATTAGTCTCAGAAACTAAGGGAGGATTTTTTTTCCCCTTAACTGTTATCAGCAGGGAGTGAGAAACTCAGCAGGAGCTCACATCCCCAGTGATACGCCTGGTGCAAAGGGGAGAACCAAGCTCAGCCTTTCAAGACAAGAAAGTGATGCATTTGGCAGAGGTTGTATAAGGTAGGTCACCGGAAGAGCAAAGCAGCGCAAGAGCAGTCCAGATGATCAGTCTCTACAAGTTTCTACCCACACCAGGTCTGCTGAATAGCAAACTTGCCTCAGCACAATACCCCAGAGCGTGGAACGCTTCACAAGTTCCTCTTAGAATAGAGAGGAGTTAATAACTCAAAAATTTTAGATGCAAAAAATTAAGGATGACCATTCCTTCCTATGAATCAAAAATCTATATCCTTAAAATAGGTAGTATATCATTCCTAAAGAATTTGCAGCAACAACTACAGGACAACAGAGATACATTAGGTTGCCAAGATACCAGAAGTGTTTTAGGCTTAACAACGTAGGGAAAGAAATTATCCAAGTTAGAGTTAACATATCCAGGTTTTGCTAGTTCTAAAAAAGAATCTTGTCACTGCTGAAGCATAAGAAGAGTCTCAGCTCTTTAGTTACTCTCTGCAGCATTGGGGCATCTTCTTTCTTCCAAAATTCTGTGTGTGATGCAGCAAGCGCCAAGACAAATCGTTAAGTCATCTTGCTCTTAACAAAAAAAAAGAACAGAGTGCTGTGCTACTATAAATCTTGCTAAAAATTTAAGAGATTAAATATGAAAAAAACCTCTGTACGCCTTCCCTTAAAGCTTTTGCATATGATATACTTTACAGAAATGATGCTGATAAAATTCACTACAATTAAAGGGAGAAAATGAAACAGCCAAGCCAGCCTCAGAACTTATACCAATATTACTGACCAGCAAGTTTTCCAGCATCAGTAAACTTCTATGGAAAATTAATTTCATGCTTGTCTGCTCTGGTAAAACCCCTTACTGAGTTGTTATGAAAAGAGAAAATTGAGATCGGCCGTGGGAATACCAACAAGAGTGGATGCAGCTAAAAAGAATTGTGATGTTTACATGTCTTATTGCTTTAAAGCCTACTCCCACTTAGAATCTTTAGTCAGGTTGCCTGTGACATCAGAGCTCGAAAGTATGGCCCACACGGGTCCTCACAAAAACTCTGGAAAGATGCATGAATACCCAGAGTAGTAATAAGAAGAAGAAATAAGAAATTATTAGCCCATTTAAAGAACAGGTAGATAAACTTTCTATGTGAGAAACCAGCCAATCATTGGCAAATCTGTATAATGTTTACTGTACAAAAATCATACCTCTATTCTCTAATATTTGTGTTTGCTATAATTTGTTTCACAAGACTAAGTCTAGGGTACACCCGTCTAGATCAGCGAGCTGTGGAACTTCAAATTCTGTAGAAAAAAATTCTTAGCAGAAACTAAATATACTATTTTGTTTATCTTAGGAAGCAATTTGTTTCAAGGTGAAATTTCAAAAAATTCCCCTTCCAAATGATTTCACATTTTTTGTCATCATGCATTTGAAAACAGCTTGGGCATGACATACCACACCTTCTGCTCTTCTAAATAAGACTGAGGAACAGATGGCTACTGACCTTTTTCTCCAATCAAGTTCTGCCTGCCTGCATATTATCTTATTTGCAAAGATTAATCTTCTTACCTTCCAATATTTTTCAGATTGAAGCAGTTGATTCAAGAGCCTATCAGTAATCAACATAATTATTAAAAGCTTGACACACATGCATATTCTCCCATGAATTCCTGTTTAGTAAATAAACCTTTCGGTATTTTAACAGTCAAAAGCCCAAGTTGGAGATATAAAAGAATATTTGCAAACCCAGTGTGTCCACTCTACAATGCTCTGGTATATTTAGCAGACTAATGGGCAAATAATTTAAATATCAACATAGAAAAATCAATTTTCAATGGTCCAGTTTACATAGAAAAAATTACCACTGGGAAAAAAATGTATTATCCTCATTCTAAAGCATGTAATCACTAACCAGATAAGGAAGGCGCTCTATACATGAAAACTCTTTGTGATATATACTATTTATTTAGCAATTAGGCTCTTTTTTTATGAAGATAGAATATTTTCTATGAAGCACATCAATTTTAAGACTTAAAGTTTATGTCTGCATGCCCAGAGGCACACACAGACCTAGGGCAGAGTTAAGGCAATGATAACTGTATGGTTACTCAACAGGTTACAAATTCTTTAGCATATATTTTCTCATTTCATCTTCACACCTTAAGTGGTAGATACTATACTTTGTTAGGGAGCAATCTAGAAAACAAGCATATATTTAAATATTTGCGGCAACAATCTATATATTTCAGAGGACATTTTCTTAGAACTGAAATATCCAAAATTATCCAAAATTGTACTTTGCATATAAAGACCAAAGCATCATGTGGCATATTCAAAGAGAATACAAAATGATAGTATAATATTTGAAGAAAATGACTGTTCCAGAATTGTGTGATTGTTTAGCAAATTTTGTCAAGTAAGTTTTGTGATCAGAAAATGATCTTTCCCAAATTAACAGTGACTACTGTTATATAAATGGCTACTAGAAAAGGACTTAAATTTTTGCTCTTTCTATGCTAGTATATTTTTTATAAAACAAGTCAGGCTAAAATACTTATCTCTTTGCAAACAAAAGTCTTAGTGTTACCTATACAACTTTTTATGTAGTTGTTTTTACTTTTTTAATGCTAGCATCATTATCCTGATATCTTCTACTTTAAAGGAAAGCAAATTTTCAGGGTGAACATTGCCACGGAAGTTTAATCTCTTACCAATGTGCTTATAGATTCAATTCTGTATGACAATTTACAAATAACATGAAATAAAATGGTACTCACTGTATGGGAGTCTGTTGGAGATTTTCTTTTGATTCCAAAAGTAATTAAAATAATGAAGACGATAAGGTCAGAGTCCAGAATTTGACCGACCTGAGTCTTCATGAGAAGTGACTATAAACATTCAAATACTCTTTGAAAAAGGAAATTATAATTGTTCACCTACCCTGGCTTATTAACAGCTTAAAGCAAAACCTGACAATTCAGGCTGCAATTATAAAAAAATATTGACACTAGTATTTCCCTAAAGTATTACTGAAAAATGAGTACTAGTTCATCATTAAAAGTATACAATGGAATAGTCAAGATAATTAATATTTCTATGGGTAAATTTTGTTTAATTGTATTTAAAAAATCTAACAGGATGGGAAGGGTTTTAAGAAAAGACTCAACACATCTTAATATCACGTTTAATATCCTGAAAAACAAACTGTGCATAAATAATATATCTTAAATACTTATTTTATTTTAAAACTTTTTAAATGTAATTTATACTAAACCATTTTAAAGGGGTATATTTTATAAACAATAGCTAATAATATACTCATTTGTTGATAATGAAGCATCTTAAATGAAAGTCATTATTGAAGGTGTATAAAGAGAGAGAGTAATAAAAACAGGCATTATAAAATCAATAAGTTTTAGCCCTGGAGGTTTGAGACTTCTCAAACTTCCTCCATGAAAGTGTATGTAAAGGTTTGAGATGCACTCCAGCACAACTGAGGAACTAATCCACAGGAGCCAAGGCGTTAATTCCAAATTTCTAAGTTACATATTTTCATTTAAAATCTGATAATATATTTATCTTACTATTATTATTCACATAATGTGTCTCTTCCCCAATATTTGAGTAAAAATGTGCTCCAGGAGTGTGCCCATATTATTACTATGGATTTGTTTAAACTCATAGTCACAGCACCCCAAAGTTCTAGCAGGTGGGTGTACCTGAATAAAAAGCTTAGTTTGATCAAATCTCCACCTAGACCCAACTAGGTTGAGCTGAACTTGACCAAGGCCAGCAGTAACATATGGTAGCTCTAATAAGAATGCTGTTTCTTGACTCCCAGTCAATTTTTCTATCTTCTACCTCACACCTTGCCCCAACCAATCAGTGTTTGTGGCTACAATTCAGGAACAATGGATTCTACTTCCAGTTTTACCTGGAATCCTGTTTATAACACAGCTTTCTGTTAAATAAATCCAGATATTTATGTTAAAACTAATCCCATCAACATCTTTCCCATGAAGAACAAAAAAATACATAAGCACGGAAATCATTTTTATCCTAAAGAGTTATCCAGTGCCTTGAAACTTCTGGAATGGTTCTTAATATAAAAAGTAAACAATGGGAAAAGAAGAGAAGACATACTACAATAATGGAGGGAAAGGGGAAATCTTTAATAATTAAAATATAAACTAACATTTATTGAAACTTTACTCCATTCCAGGCACTATGATGAATCCTTCACATGGATTAATTTCATTCGTCCTCACCATAACGCTATGAGGTTGTTGTTATTAACATCCACATTTTTGCAAATGGGGAAAAATGAGACTTCAGGGATTTAAATAAAAACATGTCCAGTTAAGTAATTAGAAAGTGGTAGATATAGAATTTAAATCCAAGCCATCTGGCTGCAGTGAGTATACTCTTAATCGCACCATGCTCTAATCCTTACAAAACAAAAATGGATTGCTAAAACATGAAGGTTATCTCGTTATGTACTATGAGTGATTCATTCACCAACTAGAAATTATGGAACGTTCAGAACCAACGCCACTGCCCATCACAAGGCAGTTGACATGGAAACTCAGATACCTTGCAGACTGAGAAGAAAAAACAGAAAAGCAGACGTAGGATGAGAGAAGTTAGAGAAGCAGACTGAAGCAGTAGCAGGTAGAGAAATAGCAAAAGTGGTAATTAAAAAATCAGAAGTCTCAGAGAGAGTGAGCATGGAGGGGAGGTCAGAAGTGCAGGATCATGAGCATCAGACTCTGCAGCAAGAGAAATAGGGACTGAAAATTCAGAAAAGACAAATATTTCTGCAGTGAAGTGATCCATGGTGGTGGTGGTGTGGCGGGTATATGGATTGCTGGGAGGTAGGAAGAGGAGAGGGAGAGAGCAGAGAGGGTAACATTTAACGCCATTCATAAAGAAGGTTAAAAGCAAAGTCAGTCAGTGTGAAGTTCCCTAGCGACAAGAGCAAGAACAACACTCAGATCTACGGCTCCAGAGCCTGAAAAGTGGAAGGTGTGGGTTGTATACTACCAGAAGACATATCAGGAAAGGAATAGAAAATTGGCTCACAGAAAATGCATGAGTGTGTGCTTTTAATTTGAACTACTTACCACAATTTTATAATTTGGGATTTCCCATAAAAATCCAGATTTTACAGGGTTTTATTAAAATAATAATCTTTGGCAACCCTAGGCCCCTTAGGGTAGTCCTCTTTACCTTACTAGAATACACACTACTCCTATGTCAACACTAATGTCAGTGTGATCTTCTAAACTGCGTATTCTTTGTCACCCTTATACCTGAACTCATTCAAAATCCAAACTCTAGCAAGATACTCCAAGTCTTCTGAGCCTGGCACTATCAACTTCTCTAGTGTCGCTTCTACTTTTCCATATGCACCTCCACCAAAAGAAATGACTTACAGAGCTTTGAAAGCATAGTACTCTTGCTGCCTGCACACATTCACACAGGATGCTCCCTCTGTCTTGAGCACCTTTGCTCCACCCTCCTTGCCAAACTAACTCCTTCAGATCCTTCAAGCTCAGGAACTATCTCCCCTAGGAATCCCTCTATTACGCTAGTCTTCTGCTTTTCTATGTCATAGCACTATGTCACCAACAATTATCACCTGTCTGATCATTTTGCCCAAATTGCCTAAATCTTGATCTCCAACTTGAATTGCTAATTTGTGTACCATGTATGTCCCATATCCTTATTCATAACTTCCATGTTCATAGTTCCAGTTTGTCTACTTGGATGTGCCTCAGCCATGTACAAGCCTGAATGCCTCATGTCCCTAAGTATCTCCCCAGGACCTGAACCAGCTCCTTCCCAATTATTCCCTATTTTAATGAATGTCTCAGAGGCTCAAGGGAGAAACCTGGCTGTCATCCTTGATGCTACCCATTGTGACCATGAAAATGCACTCTCAGATCATCAACTACTAGGTTACAGGTGATGCACTTTGAATTCCATCCCCACGTTTTTACTGAGCCCATGATTCCTGAGAGACAATGATGGAATGCATCAGGGATACCATGATAGAACCATTCCTGGAGACAAGAGACTCTTCAAATGGCCAACTTTAGCTTGAGGACTCCCTAAGAATTTTGCAGAAAATTTGTTAGACTGCATGGTAATTTAGGACACCTCCACCTAACTTTCTCTCTCTATTCTTCTCTTGGGGTCAGACTTGTATTATGATCAGCTGGCTCTCCCAACCTTATCTAGCTCCCTTCCTATTTTCTCTTACACAGGTACTTCCTCTAATAAAATTCTTCCACATTTAATCCCCTGCTTACTGCTGCCTTTTGGAGTATCTGGACTAATACACTATCTTCTCCCTCTTACTAAGTCCAGTTGAACCTTTTTCCTAAATATGCCCTGAATTTATTCTCATTGCCATTAACGTGCAAGACGAGGCTACAAGCAGCTTATGTGTAGTTTTTTTTTAATATGACAGCTTTATTTAGATTAATTAACATGCCAAACTATTCACTCATTTAAAATGTACAATTCAATGATTTTTAGCACATTCACAGAATTGTACAGTTATCACCACAACGAATTTTAGAACATTTTCTTCTCCCCCAAAAGAAATCCCATACTCAGCAGTCACTCCCCATTTGCCCCGAATACCCTCAGCCCTAGGCAACCACTAATCTACTTTCTATCTCTACAGATTTGTCTATTCCAGACATTTCATATAAATGGAATCATAAAATATGATCTTTTGTGATTGACTGCTTTCACTTGGCACAATGTTTTCAAGGTTCATATATCTTGTAACATGTACCAACACTTCATTTCATTTTACTGGCAAATAATCTTTTATTGTATAGATATACCACAGTTTTTTTATCCATTCACAAATTGATGCAAAGTTGCATTTTTTTCTATTTTGGGGCTATTATGAATAACACTGCCATGAATATTCATGTACAAGTTTTTGTGTAGACATATATTTTCATTTCTCTTGGATATATACCTAGACGTGAAATTGCTATATTACATGGTAACGTTATGTTTAAAATTTTGAGGAATTGTTTTCTATAACGGCTGCACAACACTATATTTGTACCAGCAGTGTTGAAGCATTCTAGTTTCTCCATATCCTCACCAACAGTTGTGACTGCCAGTCTGTTTGATATATCTATCCTAGTGGATATAGAGTAATATATCATTGTGATTTTTTTTTTTAACTTTTTCCTTTCGGCTGGAAAAGATTTGCCCTGAGCTATCTGTTGCCAATCTTCCTCTCCTTTTTTCTATCCTCCCCAAGGCCCCAGTACATAGTTGTATATTCTAGTTTTAGATCCTTCTAGTTCTTCTATGTGAGCTGCCACCACAGCATGGCTACTGACAGATGAGTGATGTGGTTCCATGCTGGGAACCGAACCCTTTCTGCTGAAGGGGAGTGTGCCAATCTTAAACCACTAAGGCATCATGGCTGGCTCTTATTGCGATTTTGATTTCTATTTTCATGATGGATAATGACATTGAACATCTTTTCATGTGCTTGTTGGCTATTTGTGTATCTTCTTTGGAGAAATGTCTATCCAGAAAACCCTTTTCCCATTTTTAATAGGTTTCTCTTTATATTAGTGAGTTGTCAGAGTTCTTCGTGTATTCTAGATACAAGTCACTTATCAGATAAATATTTGCAATATTTTCTCTCATTTTATTGGTTGTCTTTCCATTTTCTTGGTGGGGGTCCTTTGAAGCACAAAAGTTTCAAATTTTGATAAAGTCCAATTTTTCTATTTTTTTCTTTGTTATTTGTGCTTTCAAGGCCATACTAAGAAATTATTGCTAATCCAAGGTCACAAAGATTTAAACCTATGTTTTCTTCCAAAAGTTTTAGAGCTGACATTTAGTCTTTAATTTATTTTGAGTTAATTTTTGTATATGGTGTCAAGAAGACATCCAACTTCATTCTTTTGCATGTGAATATTCAGGAAATTTGGCACCATTTATTGAAAAAACTATTCTTCCCCCCATTGAATTATCTTGGCATCCTTGTCAAAAATCAATAGATCATAAATTTTATTTATGCACTTTCCATGCTTTCTATTAATCTATGTCTATCCTCATGCCAGTTCCACACAGTTTTAATTATGATACCTTTGTATTAAGATTTGAAGTCAGAAAGTGTAAATCCAGCAAATTTGTTCTTTAAAAAAAGAAGGGTTTTCTTGGCTATTCTGGGTCCCTTGAATTTCTGTATGAATTTTAGTGTCAGCTTGTCAATTTCTGCAAAGAAGCCAGCTCAGATTTTAATGGGGATTGTGTTCAACCTGTAAATTAATTGAGGAGTTCTACCATCCTAGCAATATTGAGTCTCCCGATCCATAAATATATGATATATTTCCATTTATTTAGGCCTTCTTTAATTTCTTTCAACAATATTTTGCAGTTTTCAGGATATAAGTTTTATACTTATTTTATTAAATTTATTCATAAGTATTTTATTTTTTTGATGTTATTATACATCGAATTGCCTTTTTAATTTTATTTTTGAATTATTCACTGCCAGTGTGTAGAAATACATTTAATTTTTGTATAATAATCTTGTATCCTATAAACTTGCTAAACTCACTTATTAGTTCTAATAGTTTTTTACTAGATTTGGCATAAATTACTGCAATAGCCTTCAATCTTGTCTGTATTCTTGCTTCCATCCAATCCATTGTTCAGAGTATATCCAGTGATCCTTTAAGATACATGAACTTACAGTGCCCCCATTTAAAAGTTCTCATTGCTCTCCATTGACCTTAGAATAAAGTTGTAATTGCTCAATATGATTTACAAGGTTTGACTTCTTAACACAGTTTTCATACACTAGCTTCTCTCTCCCTTCCATGCTTATCTCTTGCCATTCCCTTCTTTGCACTCTCTGTACTAGTCCTGCTGATTTTGTTTCAGGACCACAAGCACACCAGGCTTTCCTTTGTTCCCAAGTTTTCCAATATGTTTTTCCCTATATCCAGAGCACTATTTTTTTTTCTTCTTTTTCAGCTACAATATTATCTTATTTTTCAGGGCTCTGCTTAAATATGGTTTCCACTAACCATCAATTAGCCTTGAATAGGAAATTCTGTTCCTATCACATCACAAATTTCCTACTAAAGACCTTATTCTTTCTAATTTTTCTTTGTGTAATTGTCTTCCATGGAAAAGTGTTAGCCCCATTGCTATTATTCCACCTTCATCACTAAATTATTCAATGAATATTGTAGGTACATGGACACTTGTGGTTTTAAACTCACAGTGTTTACAATCTAATATGTTAATAATTAAACAATCAAAATAAATGATTGCAAATTTTAATTAAAGCTATGAAGAAAACAAGTTACTAGAATTAAAAACAAACATTTTTCTCTTTAGTTCATTGCTATATTTCTAGTGCTCAGGATACTCCTGTCATATATGAGGAGTGCAATAAACATTTATTGATTGAATAATGTGGAACACAGAGAGAAGCAAAGAACTGAGAAGGAGACTAACAGGACGTTGTGAGAGACAACAACAGGGAAACCTGAAGTTAGGGGATGAGAAAACCCTATTGTGAGAAAAGAATGAGGCATTTAGACTGAGAACTAAATAATAAAGAAGACTGCTATTTAAAAAGTGAAGGGAAGAGCATTCTAACTAAAGAAAGTAGCATGTGCAGAATTCCTGAGAGATGATGGATGGATGCATACATAGATAGAGAGATAAATAATAGATAGAGAAATATTCTCTCCATTTATCAGGAATGACTCACAAATGACTGGTCTTGAATTCTTGAATTTGGAGAAGGGCTTTAGAAACTATACAAGCAAAGTTAGACTTGTAGAGGATGACATTAGGCTCCTACCTCACCCCCATAGTTAGGTCTAAAATAAGGTGTGTTAACCAAATTTATCTTGTTCTCCTCTGGCCTAGAGACCAACAGTGATTCCCAGTGTCTTGTCTAGCTCACACCTGCCTATTCCATTGTGGGACCAGATTCCATGTCCTGAACCAGTTTGTCACCCTGCTTTTGCCCATTTGAGGTCAGTACCTAGAGTCTCTTACTCCAGTGACCCACTCACCACATAATATCTAACCATGTCTTTTCTGGTATCAGCCAAGTTCTAATTTACCATACCCTTTGAACACTGTATATTAGCATTACGTAGAATCTTGTTAGAAATGCAGATTCCCAGACCTACTGAATCAGTATCTGCATTTTAAGAGGATTCCCCAGATGATGTGCATGCATATTCAAGTTTGAGAAGCACCGCTCAAATTCCACTTGTACTTGTGTTCAGCATCCTGATTCTTCCCATTGGCAGATGTATGCAAGTACCAGAGTGACTGATACTGAACCTTTCTGAGTTTTGGCATTCGTATAGATAATTTCTCTTTTTCTTTCATTAACGAAAATTGTCTGTTGTCATGGTTGGTGAGGGCAGGGGAAGGGCTCAATTCTAGGATGTTGTTACAGGAAAAAAAAGTACTGTTTTGATGACAGTTTGAACAACCCATGTTAATCTGGTTGGTAGTATGATCCACATCTGCAGCAAATGAGGAAGGATCATTTTAAAACTAAAAGGAGCTGGGGCTGGTACAAGGCTTTCTCAAGCTCTATAATAGAATCACTTTAAGTAAGACTTCAAGCCTTTGGTCCATTCTGCATTCACGTGAGTTGCTTAGAGGATCATCCTTTATTAGAACAGAACCTCAAAGCTTTGTCCATCTTATCAGCATCATAACATATTCGCCATCCAACCTTCACTTGGAAACAAGATATTTTATGGACTTGTGAAATTCTAGATAATCTCTTCACCAATAGCATCTGCTGTAAGTTTTAAATGCCACAAGGAAAACCTATAACCTGATACGAACATAGGTATTTATAGTAAAGAGCCAAGCCATCAAAAACTGGTATCAGGACTCACTACTCTAGCCCCCGTACTCATCAATCAAACTTACAGCCCTCTAGGATTCAGGGACAATTTAGAGGAAGGAGAGATCAGGTGACTCACAGACGTTGATTCATTTCTCAACCACGCATCATCTATCAGCACTATGAACTCAAACACAACCCTGGTCCAAGGCTGAATAAAAGAAGACACTAAAGATTTTATAAGCTTCAGTTTTGCAAAATAGTCTTCAGCCCCCTCCCAATTCCTTCTTTCTGACCTTATCACTACATACAAAATAAAAAGGGAAGAAGTGATGTTTTGGATATTTATCTTACTCAGGGGCCTTATTCTGTCCTTTGGTTTCCATAATTTACACCACCAAGGAGTCCTAGACAGAATCTTCATCACCTCAGGTGATAAATTCAAAGTCCTAAGATATATATACCAGCTGGGGGAGGCATACATTCTTTGCCTTCCCCAAATCATATCCTTGCTCATAGCATGCCAAAGCTGATTCTAGGTATCATCTGAAGGAGAACTTTGTGTGTGGAAAATAATCTTTATAATTACTATGCTTAAGTTCTATTAAAATTACAAACACATTTTTTTCTTAAATCCCCTAAGCTCAACTTATAAATTGTGCTATTTTATTTATAAATCTAGTGATTTAGGGATTACAATTAAAAACACTCATTTTCACTTTTTTCTTTGATTAGCTTAAAATCTGACAGTTCTATGTTCCCCAAACATTTGTAACCGTTATCATATTTAGTTGATTAAATTCCATTAGATAATTTAAACATTAATTATAATTTTACTAAGCAATTAAAACAGCTACAATTCAAGTCGTGGTTTTTAGGGATTAAAAACACCTTAATAAGCAGAAAAAAATCTACACAGAGTATAAAATGTTTACAAAAATTATTAATATAATTATAATTAAATCAAATTAGTTTGGCTCATTTATTCGTCATCTCTATCCTTTATACTTTCACTAGGATTGTAAAGTCAGTTAATACTCAGAGAAAGTGGAATTAACAGTACCAATTTCAACCAAGTCTTATCAACAGAAAATTTAAGAGTAGGATACAATTACAAATGTGGGTTATAAATCAGAGAGCTGTAACTGGGACACAGAAACCTGGGTACCTTCCAGGATAATTTGAGTAGAACTGGCTTTTCGGGGCTGGTGCCCTTATAATTGGTTTTTCCAAGTACATATTTTTTCCTCCAAATCTAGCATCACACATCCCCTGGATGTTCTTAGGTTTTCATCTTACATAATTATTACTGTGGCTGTGGTAATTTTTACAAATTTATTCTTTAAACTCTATCACAACTTAATGTTACTTACTCTGACTTCCAAGCCTTTTGTACTCTAAAGCTAGGTTACAACCCTCTGTAGCTGATAGTGGCCACAGTTAGTTGCCTATCAACCATTCATTACACCATCCTTGTTCCTAACCGAATCTGTTCAGGAATTCATTCCAGGTAACGAGAGGAATCTGCCCCATCCTTAGATTCCAGGATGTTTCCTAATGAATCTAAGTATATTATAGCACAGGCAGACACCTATAGGCTCTTGTTGGCCACCCAGAGGTAAGCACAGGGCTAAAGTTGTCCTGAGCAGATTGAAGAGAAGAATGGCTGAGAGTTTCTCCTTCTACTTACTGCTGGGAGCTTTCTTATGTTCACTTATGATCATTAGGCGACAAGCCTCATAAGGAAGCCAACACTGTGCATGAACAAATGACATGGAAAGGATGGGGTCCTTGGTGACGTGGGTATTGGAGCTTACTCTACCTCTGGATGTTCTTTCATAAGAGAGAGTTTTTGTTTTGTTTTGTTTTGTTTTAAATAATGAGGTGCAATGGAAAGCTATGGAATTTCGCAAAGAGACTTTAACTTCAGATACTTAGCAAAACTTGAATGTAGTATGCACACAATCCTGCTTAATATAAACCCTTTCATGATGACTTATTGGAAATTTATGGCTGCCTTCTCTTTAAAATACATCATATAATTCACCCACTTTGAGTATTATTGAAGACTCATAACTCTGAGAAATTGTTTTCTTTACGATGCTCAAAATGTAGCATCTTCACCTGTGGAGGCCACTTTAACTGGGCTCCTTCATCATTTTAACAATAGCCCTCTACTACTCTTTTTTTTAAAAAAAATATTGTTTATCTCTAGAAACAACAAGGTCCTGGATCATCCTGAATTCCCTGTCACAAGGAGCTCTGGTTCCTTTCAGGCAAAGGACTGTATTAGAGACCAAAATCTGAGGGCAAATAGTTGTTTCACATGATTAATGGTAGCTTTTTTAAAAAGTAACACCTCTTGTAGGCCCATTTACTAATATAGCTAGAAAATATTTTTAAAGGTGATAGATTCATATTGATATTTCTGATATAATTCTTTTAAAAAAAGTCCTTTTAAAAACCTTATGCCAAAATAAAAATATTTACAACATGCTTAGATTTTTTTTTTAACTCCTCATCCAAATTGTACACAGAGTCCTCATCTTTTAGAACCCTTATCTGTCCCATGAGACTCAGTGTAGTCACTTTAATAACAGATAGTCTAAGGTGATTATTTGCAGGCAAAAGTAAGAATAGAAAGTTCATTTTGTAAGAAAGGACCTTTTAGCTTTAGAAAATGTCAAAGAATGAGGGAGAGAGTTGATTCAAGCATTCTGGCTATGTGAGTTCATTCCAGGTATCCAGTTGTTTGGATATAAGGAGCTCCTTCTGATTAGTATTAGGGCTCTGTACCCATAATTCTCATCTTAACTTACTACCACTCCATCATACCATATGTATAAACCCTAAAATTTAGGGGGTCCATAAATGATAAACTGCAGGCTCCACTTGCATGTGGAATTTACAATGCAGCACTCCAGTGATGCATCTCAACTGACATAAATACATTTATAACATTCCGTAAAAAGAACTAGGCAGTAAGGCTGTGTCTTTATATGCCAGACAAATTTTAAAAGTAGCTTCTACTATACTCGTGCAATAAACAAGCATGCAAACAGATCATCTAAAATGTGCCTTATTCTTGAAGGAAGGAAAGTGAAGATCAGAATGTTGGAAATACGCCCTTTTTAGTATCTCCTGGATACAGCAGCCCCCATGCCTTCCTTCTGGTTTCTAAAAGGCAAAATATATCCTCTGCACAAGGAAAGGATAATTTCAGATACTAGACCTTTCAAAACTCATTCAAAATTCTTAGACAACAGCAGTTTTACATCACATTATAGGATACAATCATTTACATGGTAAACACACGAATTTTAGAAATTCTGAAAGAACAAGATTCTAGAATACACGACACCAATGTGTAATGTGGATATTGGTCCATGCTATGTTTAACACAACTTCTGTATTTTCTCAAAATAAGCCTTTGCCCAAGTGACTGGACACACTGTGTGTCCTTGAAAATATCCATGATCAAGATGATGCGGTAGCTGGGTGTTGTCATGTCAATATGAGGCAGGACTTTTTCACAAGGAAGACTTCACTCATCGCAGCGAGGGGGAGCGCAAATGGGGGAAAAGAAAATAGTTCAGGAAAAGAATCTGAGTACAAAGCGTTTTACGACTAAAACAGCCTGACTGAACCTGTCAATAGATTTAAGTTACTCTCAGAAGAACTGAGGACTTTAGTTAGACGAGGAATCCAGCATGATTCCATCTGGATCCAGTCTTTGCACTAATTTACTTGAACTCTAATAGCCAATGTGATGCTTGAAGAAATAAGACTGAGGACTGCTTTGAGCCTCTAAGCAAAGAAGGCACGGTTCAATCAGTCACGTGAGGAAATTCACTAGCACACATCCCAAGAATTCTCTCCATCTTGAATGCTATATCTTTGAATGCTTTTCTAAGGTGGGCTTTATGAAGTCCACAAAAGCATAATATCCTTGAGCAGCATAAATAGTTTAATAGACTTTAGAACTAGACATATCCAGATCCAGATACTTACTCTGCTAACACTTATTAGCTGTGTGAGTTTGATAAGAGACTTAAATCTCTAGACCTCAATTGCAATGTCTAAGTAAGCATGATAATAGTGCTTGGTAGCATGGGTGGAGGAAATAAAAGATACAATATGCAGAAGCAAAGGGTGGAGTACCTAAACAATTAATGCTATTTATAAAGCCAATATAAGTTATCTGTCCAAAAATGATAGACATATTGGATGTTTTTCAAGGGAGCATTTATCATACTACCTTAGCCATACTCTATGGAACATATCTAGAAATTCTTAAATAAAATTATTTTTTTCAAGTTGCACCTGGTTCGGATATTGAAAAGAGTATCACAGAGTATAGCACACATGTGTATTTGGCATAATTGATGAAAGTCATCTAAAATAATAGTCAAGAATTCATCCTGAACTTTATCAGTATTAAAAGCAAATAATGAGGTATTCTGAGATGCTCCTTAATATCTGTATTAGTTATCTATTGCTGCATAGCCAATTACCCCAAAACTTAATGGCTTAAAACCACATTTATTATCTCAGCTTCTGTGGGTCAGAAATTCTGATAGGGTTATTTTAGATCTCTAAAACACTGTTTAGAATATGGCAAAACTCAGTAAGTTTCATAGATGTCAATGTTAACGTCATTGTGTATCCTCCTACAAGTTGGGCAACACAGGGAGAGTGGGGCTTTGCACTTGGTCTTAACATCGGACACAAGATACCAAGAGAAGTCACGATCATGGACCATGGGACCTGCCACCTGGCTAGTCCTACTGCTCACTGCTTTATCCTCTAGACAGGCCTCAGGGTCTGTAAGATAGACAGACTGCCTCACTGCCCTTGGTAGTTCCCTTAAAACAATATTTTAGTTCAGGTAAAAGCTGCTTGGGCTGGATGCTTACTCATCCGTACAAAAGTATACTAGAGCTAAAAGTGATTAACTTACTTTTAGGAAGTAATTTTAACCCGGGAATACTGTATTTCTCTACTTCACTCTTTGGAATACGTATATTACCCCGGGTTTCATTGTGGAAGGATTGTGTACAACTTCTAGGTTACCAATACATGTTCTCCCTTAAGAGAAGAAGGAAAAAATTGAAGTCAAAATTTCACTAAGGAATTCATAGTTAATACAGCTTTGACTTAGGCCTTCTGACAATTTTGTATTTAGAAAACGGACAAATAGAGATTCACAATCACATAAATTATAGGAAGTTCTCACGTACAAAGAAACTTGCTTCATGGTAATAGTACAGATAAAAAATACAATATTTTAAAAGGATACCCCTCCAAAGCTTTCTTTGACAAGCCTCAGCTCACTTTGGTTTTTACTTTATTTCCCTATATCTTCAACATTAAATTAGTAGGCTTTTCCTCATTTGTTTATTTTTAAGTGACTTAAGCCTTTTCCCTGAGGTAATGTTTCTCACGAGATGTAAACCCTATCCTTTCGGGCCCTGTTACTGCCTAAAGAGCACTGAATTCATTTTGCTGACTAACTGACTATGAGTTTAAATTATTACACCAGATTTTCTCATCCATAAATTATGATGTGCTCATAAGTTGACCAATTCATAAGGTGCATCAAGTTGAGTAGGACACCAGAACCTCAGCTAGAAAATTACTGTTAAAATTTACGTAGCTTCCAAAATGCCCAATTAATTCTCAAAATACAATTTATCCCCTGGAAGAATCTATCTTATTAATTTATGTTTCTTCAAATTAAAAGATTATTTTAAAATAAAGAATATTGCACACCCAATATCTCTTTGCTCTCCAGATTAGATATCCCAAATGTGATTGTAATTAGCTTAGTAATACTTTTCTACAGTGCTTTATAGTTTTTAAAGTACTTCCACACTTGTTCTACATACAAGTCCTGTGAGCCAACCAGACCCAGAATTTTTTACTTTATCTACCAGTGAAAAACATGGTGACTTGGAGAAATAAAGTGGTTTTTCTCAGGTCACATCACTAAATGCAGGCAAAGCTGACACCTGTTCCAATGCTTTTTCCATTATCCCACCCTGCCTTTCTCCCATCAATATTTTTTTGTGATTTTATGTACTCCACATGAGCCTCCACACCCACACACAGTTTACTCATAGGCTAATGGAATGTCATTATTTTAAAACTCTCTTTTTATGGCAAGAGAAAGCACCTGCCTCTACTGTACATATTTCTTCTACTTCAGCAGCAACCTTCCCAAAGTAAAGATGCATTTAATGACGCCCAACGGAATAGGGTGATGGAAATAGTGGGAGGAGGGAGAGGAACTCTTCCGCCAGTTTTAAGGATACTCTTCATTACCTCTTCTCTTCACTCCATTACATACACCTTGGGGCTTGAGAAAACGAATCAGCACAGCTCACCAGCAGCCAGCATGTTTGTAACTGAGCAAAAGGGGAAGGGAATCATTGTCCTCCAGAAGTTTAAGGTTGAAAAGTTAGACAGAAAAGAATGGTGAAGCAAATTTCTGCCTCTCTCACAAGCTCATATTCTATTTGTGTTAACAATGACTATAAAGGTAAGGGAACAAAGACAGCTCAACAGAACTTAATCTGAACTTGCCTTGTGAGTCCTGTCAGATCAATATCTCCCGATGGGATGAAAAATAAGTGGCAGAACAAATGTGACAATTACCTTCTGAGGCCATAGAGGTAGGGACTATCAGGCAGCTGTTTTTGACTAACATTTTGAGTTGGGACCTCATAGAGTTGAGCTCGCTTTTTTCGGTAACTTTATGTTTTAAATTCTCAATTAGAAAATGGATAAAAAAAATAATTGTAAAGAAATGGGCTTCCAACCACATTATCACAACCTTCCCAAAGTGGTCCTGGAAGCAATGAAGAAACTTATTAAATAATAATACGGCAAAGAAACCCACTTAGGAGGTTTATGTTCGGAATAAAAAGTAAATAAGGCCCCAAAAATATAAAGTTGCATTTTTTTCTTATGAATGATTTTTCAACATCTGCCATTAGGAAAACATTTTTAGTATAATTTAGCTGTGCAGGTCACTTGACCTCTCTGGACCCTAGTCCCCTTATTCCTGCGTACTTCAGTGAGTTTCCGTTAGAGTTAACTAAGGCGAGGTAGGTGAAAACATCTTCGATATGTCCTTGCTTTACCTTTCAGTCTCCTGCCTTTTCAAGAGAAGAGCACAAATATAATGGGTGTACAGTCATATGATCCAGGTCCATCATACTCTTTCTCAATAAAATATTTATGTTATGACAGTTACATACGCAGCTTTTCTGGTTTACTTTAAAGTTTTTGGCGTAACTTGCATTTTTTATTTTAGAATTTTTTAGCGTAGAGAATCTTGACTCAGTCAAATGTGTGACTCAGATGAGCCTATCATCCTACCTTGTACAGTTAACTACAACTGCTCTCGGTGGTCTGTAGATACACTAGGCAGACAGGGCTCCATAACCAATTCAGAGATATTTAAACCTCCATCAATACGTTATGATTTATATGGGGCCCACAATGATTTGGATGGGGTCCACAGATCCAAGATCTGGGGGAAAGATCTTGAATTTCGTCCAGAATTTAGATTCAGATGCATACAACAAGATTAACTTGGATTTGGAGAGGTTTAATTACTAAGGGCAGCCAAGGAGAGAAACAAAGAAGCCCCAAAGAGGAAAATCCCTGTGGGTGAGGAAGAAACCTGACAGAATGGACTAGAGTACACTGTGAGGGTATGTGCAAACAGGACTCAAACCAGCTTTTCCTACCAAAATGCCCATATACCCTTGGAAAGTAGAGAACTGTGGTAGAAATGAAAGCTGTGTCCTCAGGAGCACAAGCAGCATTGCTGGGAGATTGCCCTCTAATGGAACTTGACACAAGAGAAGCAAAGATGTTTTAAATTATTGTATTTTTTTGGTTTATTTTTCTTGTTGGCTAAAAAAAGGGGTATGCACTTAAGCTTCATGGATAAATTCTCTCCTGAAAAGCTCTGATGTGACAGCTTTAGTTTATCTAGACAGTTCAGTTAAGGCCCACAAGACCATAAAATCTAGTGAGCTCCCCCCTCACAAAGGCCGCATGTGTATGTCCTATTCCTACAAACATCTGTTATCCTACTCATAAGACGTAGGAAAAAGCAAAGTAAAGGAGTTTTTAAATTTGGTGTCAAAACAGGCCTCCCACCCAAAACCAACTCCAGCTTGGATGGAGATACCTATGCATTCACGTAGGAAGTAAGTTTAAATAAGGAGATGGAGTCCAGCGTCAAAGAATTAGCATGGAAGGCAGCAAGCTTCAGGCAACACCTGTGAATCTTTTCAATAAATTTTGTAGTATTTTTTTTTCTAGTTCCCTGGCACACAGGTGGGCCCACGGGAGCCATCCACGGCAAGCTCCGGAGGCCCACCGGCATGCACGCCGTTGCGCCATCGCGCTGGGCACCCACAGCCCTGGGGCGTCCTTCTTGAACACTCTGCCTCTCCATCTCTGTCTCCTGCTCCGCCTCCTCCTGGGATGCTCACTGTCTCTCTTCTGTCTAGCCCATCCACAGTCTCTCTCTCTCTCTGTAGCTCTCCCGCTCTCTGCATCTCCCTCTCTACACCCCCCCAAACCTATCTCTCTCTCTGTCTCTCCCTCTCTCTCTCTCCCTCTCTCTCCCTCTCTCTCTCGTAATAAATTTTTTAATGAAAGCCAATACGTAACTCATCCAACTGGCTTCCTGATTGGTTTTATGGACATGGTGGTGGAATGGTAGATACCTTTAAAAGTTTCCACAGAATCTCTAGGAAACTGAGCTCTTCAGGTGAACAAGAGATGACCCACAGCTTTGGGAAGACAAGAGGTAGCAATTAATACTAAGTATCGGCAAATTAGACTCCAAATTCTCCAAGGTTAACTCAGTGGTCAAAGGGGCATTAGCAACAGTGAGTATATAGCCCTGGAGATTCAGGAGCTGACTGACCATGGGACAAGCACTGGTCCACATTTATAGCACCATGATTAGTGGTACAGAGAAGCTTAAAAGGAAGTAGACAATGGTCCAAATCCAGCAAAGATCAAGAGTTGAAGAAGACAGAACACAGCCATTCCTGTCCAAATTCCTTGTAGGGTCTATTAACCCTGTAAAAATAATAATATCTCAGACTGAGACGTCCAATATGGTAGACACTAACCATATATGGCTATTTAAATTTAAATAAAATTAAAAGTTCAATTCCTCAGTCACACTAGCCACATATCAAGTACTCAATAACCACATGTGGCTTGTGGCTACTGTACGGGACAACGCAGATACAGGACAGTCCTATCATCACAAAAACCTCTATAGACCAGCACTGATCTAGAAGTGACCTTACCTATGACCAAGAAGCCACTAGAGGACACCTGCATTAAACACGTAAGAATTTTAAGTGATGTCTAAATTGAGGGTGTGCTAAGGAATAATTGTTGAATAAATAAAAGAGGAGAAAGCATCAAAAATACTAGAATTCCTACCATTCAAACAAATGGGAACAGGAACCATGAGGCAATGAAGTGTTACTGATAAGGTGACCCTTAAATACAAGCCCGTAGGGCTCCAGCTACACCTGTGATGACATCCAGATCCACAATAATGATGATGATAGAGTAAAATTATGTTTGCCCACATACAATTGCCTTCCATAGCTAGAATTAGGTCCCACTACACCCAGGTGTTTTTTAAAAGATTGCTTGTGTGTATAACTTCCTTATTGTACATAACTGCATATTGCAATCACCACTACATTTTGGAATGGACAACAAATAAAGCAGTTTCAAATAGGCTTCAGGAGCATTTTAGCAGTGGCTTCAGGTCCTTCAACCCTCCTTCCCAAATATGGGCAGCGAAAAATAAACGTGTATTAATAATCCTGGCAAGACAAACTTTAAGAATTCACTCACCTTCAACGTCAATGAATATAATTTACAATTGAGAAATGTTCCCAACACTCAGATTAGATAACTATCAGCAGTGTTCGATGCTAGCAAACTTTATATTTTGTTTTCAAAATTATTTTATGCAAAGAAAACTTTGTTAAATCTTAAAATTGGCTTATGGAAGTGTAGTCATTGGCTTTATTGCACATTGAAAAACATCTTAGGAATAATTCCTTGTAAGCAGCAGCAATCAATTCAAATAAATAACATTTAAACAAAGTTTTAGATGTGTTCTTAATACTGATGTCCAGTCCAATTAAAACATGGATCGGAAAGCTAAAACAGACATGTTAGTACTACACTCTACATAAAATCCATTTTTCTTTCCTTTGAGACCACTGCTTTCAATATTTCTACACAAAAGCAGTAGCTATTGAAGCTTTATGATATTAAGAATTTCTATGGATCATCTCAACTGGAAGGACATTCTCATTCAGGTGTACTAAAGTGGAGTTCACACCCTGACCCAAGGACAGATAAATAATTAAACCCAGCTGCAAGGTGTGGAAATACACTTTCTATCAGTTACTCCATGCCCACCCCAGTGAATTCAATAAATTTACTTACACAGTACAAATACCATGTAGGCACAAACTAATCTAAGGTGCACAACAAAGCATTCACTATTTATAAGTGCATTTGGTTAAAATGAAGCCAAAGAAAGGAGTTTATGTATAAATTAGATTTACAGAAAGAAATGTCTGTCCTATAACTATAAAGTAAATCTTCTGTCCTGGCTTGCCTTCTCCCGTATACAAAGCACTGATTTCAGTGTCACTGAGATAAATTAATACATTTATTTCATTCATTTAACAAATATGAATTAAGTACCTATTATTTGCTATGGCAAATTTTTAAAAAGAGGTAGTTCAGGAGACAAAATTTAAAGCGCTGGAGGGGATAGGGTAGGCGATTTTAAATAGCGTAGCAAAGGAAAATCTCCTTTGGAAGGTAAACATATGAGTAGAGATTCAAACATAAAAGATGAGTGCGGCAGCAATGAAAATGTCTGGGTGAAGAGTACCCAGGAAGAAGGAAAAGCTAATGCAAAAGCCTCGAGAGGGGAGCATGCCTGGTGTACTAAAGAAGAGAAAGAAAAACGGTGTGGATGGTGCCAAGTGAGTGTGGGAAAGAGATTTTAGCAGAAGCCAGAGGGTTAAGAGGATAACAGAGCATGTAAAGCCTTATAGGTCATCGCAAGTAAGTTTTGCTTTTGTCAGGGTGAAATGGGGAGCTATTGCAGGTTTAAGAAGAGAGGGACATAATTGGACATACTTTTAAAAGGATCACTGTGGCTTCTTTGTTGAAAATACACCATGAAGGGGTAGGAACAAACAGGGAGCCCAGCTAGAACACACCTGGCCTAATCCAGGGGTTAGATGGTGATGTCTGGGACTGTGGTAATATTAGATATGATGGAAAGGTCAGGTTATCCACCTACTTGGAAAATAGAGTTAACAGAATTGTCTGATATCAAGTATCAACAACGTCTCACTGTAAGCTAATAAATTCTTAGAAAATGATATATGCATATATACATATATATACACGTATTCATGATAGATAAACTGATATCACATTCTGATTATAATATTTAGAAGAGAATGCTCTATCCTTCAGCAAACTGTCAATCCATACTCTATGCCATGCAGGAGGGAGGGTGGAACTTTAAACAGATCAAGAAAACTCTTCACAAGGATGAAGTTCTTTTGTTACCAAAGCTACTTCTAGAGAATTCATGTGGTCATGAGGAAACGAACATTTTAACCGTATACGCTAGCGGCAGTTGGCCCTTGGGTATTGCAATAGTAAATGAAAATGTATCACAGCTTTTGTTGTTTTCATTTAATAATGTTAATAGCCATAGTCTCATTTTTCTTTAATTGAAGTGCTCCTGCTCCCAAGGATACAATGGATTCCTAATTGATCCATTTTTCAGGTTATGCACTTGTGCTCTCTTTGATATTATCTTTTAATAGCTAAAACTGTTTTACACCTCCCCCTTGAGAATATCTTAATCTTGCCTCTCATTAAAAAGTCTTTGGTAGTCTTCTTAGGGTCTTGATCTTGTGGAAGAAAGTAAAAACCTCTAAAGGAGAGACAATTTTGCTGAAATAAAGAATAGGTGTTTTTAGATATCTGCTATTGATATAAAATTTGTAAAGTATATTAAAAATCTTAAAGACAAACCTCTTTTCAAATTTAATAACATTTATAGAAAAAAATTGCTCACACACATCGATTAATTACAATTATTTCAGAATGAAATTGACAGGCAAATAAGACACCCATTAAAAAGCAATGAAAATGCGAAATATATTTCAAGAGTCTAGCTAATATACACTATGTTGAATGTGACATAAACTTTTGGGGTTTATTATGTTAGATACATAGAAGAGAACAGATAATTTAAATCTATGCAAACAACTTTCCTTGCACAGATAAGATATAAACCCAAATAGTTTAAACACTAAGGAATAAAATCTTCTGCAGCCTGAATTACTAAGAGGAAACAATGAAACTTAAAATATTCATGAAAATTAGGTTAAAAACATTTAAGTTATAATTGGAAGGCTTTTATATTTTAGAAGCAGAAATTTCTCTAAAATTGGTTTAATGGGACAATACAAAGCCAAATGATGGAGGGTAGATGAGGTGGTTCTGCTCCTTAAAAATGTACAAGCACATACATTCCGTGGGAGTGGACAAATATACTGGATTGTTGAAATGAGAATAACCAGGAAAATACTATGACTGGAAATTTTCTGCAAAGGAATATAGGCATAAAAGTAAACAAACAAACAAACAAGACAATCCACAGTGCCCTTTGTTGTTCATTGAATGAGACAAGCAAAACCTGGAAGAGAGTAGGGAGAGGTTTTAATAAATTCCTGTTCTTTAGGTCATTTAATGACTGAAGGCTGGATTCTTAGAAAGGGACACCTCAAGTATCCAAAGAGGAAAGATCAACAATCCATTACTTGTTCCCCCAGAGACCAGCGGCTTACAGAAAAAGCAAAGCTACCCAAAAGATGAAATGAATAGCACTAAGAGGAGAAGCCAGCCAAACTTACATGTATGATCTATACAAGATTCCTCATTATATATTCTAAAGGACTGTTAAAATGCAATCCATCTGATTATTTACTCAGGAGGAACAAAGGGGGTTGAACTACCTTCTCCAGGCCACAGACTAAGAAAGAAAATTCTTTCTCATTCTAATCCTGTTGGTGATATCAATGAACCATGCCATGGATAATCTCAGGTAGGTTTGGATATAATCCTATCTAATAATGATTTCAGAGGGAGAGCACAGATTTTCAAGGTTAATAAACCAACCCATCATAATCTTAGCTCACATAATGTAAGAAGCCCTCATGTCACCTGACCAATCCTGTAAAGTCTGTTTTGTAGACTATCTCTATCCTACAAAAGGTCTGAAATATAAAATCCAAATGTGGGCTTCTGCTTCCAAAAAAGATGGATCAACAGGAGGTAGAGTTATGCTTCTATCTAAAACAACCCCTCCAAAAAGATAAAATATTTGAAACAGTGACTGTCAGGACAATGAATCTCAGGTAATGAAGGATGGTGGTCACTGAGAAATGAGATGCAAACAAGATGAGTTCTATAATTGCTCAAACTTGAGAGCATTCCAAGGCCATGGCATAGAGAGGGGGAAGCAGGCAGAACCTGGTGACCTCAGTGAGTTAAGGAATGGAAGTTAGAGTCTGAGAAGACCAAGGCAATTAGAGTTCCAGAGAGGAGAGAGTTGCACAGAAAGAGAACTTCGGAGACCTGCAGAGAGTCTTGATTATTTAGCAGAGTACTAATCAGCACAAGTGTGTGGGGAAATTCTCAAGGCCTGGAAAAGAACCATCTGAAAGGATTAAGTGGAACAGTGCCTGGCAGTCAAATAGGGCTAAGAACAGTGCCTGCTCCTGCTCCCACAAGCCAGATGGGAAAAAGTCGTCATTCATGGGTTGTGTACTCAGGAAAGTTGTTGCCTCAACAGGTGGAAATAACTAGCTCTAGACTGAGCATTGATTCAGATACAACTAAATCATAAAGCAAGACCTGAAAGGATAGGATTGTTTCTAGGAAATTTAACATACTCCAGAAAGAAGCAAAGAATCTTTATAGGAATATAAAAAATATTCAATACTCAACAAGGTAAAACTCACAATGTCTGTCACGTAATCAAAGATTACTAGATATGCAAAGGGCTGGAAAACATGGCCTGATATGAGAAAAAATAATCAAGTAAATATGACTCAGTATTGTCACAGATGTTATAATTGGCAGACAGGAGATTTAAACATTATAATTATATTCTGAAGGTTCAAAGCATTAAATAGAGAAATGGAAGATATTTTCAAAAATGGAATTGAACTTCCAGAGGTACAAAGTATAATCTTTGAGGTAAAATATATACTGGAGAGGATTAACAGATTAAATATTCCTCAAGAAAAGAATTTTGAACTTGGAAATATAGTAGTCAAACATCTGAACTGAAACAGAGAGAAAGAAGAATTAAAACAAAATAAACCAAACTTCAGTGAACTGTGGGACAACTTCAAGCAGGCTAATTTATATGTAAAGTGGGAATCTTTAAAGGAGAAGAGAACAGAAAGAACAGAAAAAATACTTGAAGAAAATAATGGCTGAAAAATTTCCAAAACTGATGAAAATTATAAATGTGAAGATATAAGGAACCCAGCAAATACCAAACAAAAGAAACATAAAAAAAGCACATGATAAATTACTCAAGATAAATATAGTGAGAAAGAGAAAAACATATGAGCAGACAGAGTAAAACAATGTTGTGTACAGAAAAAGAGACAAGGATGACAGCAGACTTGTCATCACAAACAATACAAGCAAGCTAACAGTAGGGAAACAACTTTAAAGCACTGAAAGAAAAAAAACCTGTAACATCATGCTAACATGAAAGCTGCAGTGGTTATGTTAATAGTAGCCAAAACAGGTTTTACAAGAAAGAATGTTATTAGAAGGTCAATTCATCAAAATGTCATAGCATTTCTGAATATTTATGTACTAATAACAGAGCTTCAAAATACATGAAGCAAAACTGATTGAATTTCAAGGATCACTTTCTGCAGGATTCTAGACAAATCTACAATTATAGGCAGATATTTCGGTACTTTCATTTAATAGTTGATAGAACACGTAGGAAATAATCAACAAAGATATACTAGACTTGAACATTATCAATCAATTTGACTTAATTGACTTTAAATAAACTTTCTACTCAACAACAGCAGAACACATATTCTTTTCCAGTACACATGGAACATTGACCAACGTATTCTGAATCATAAAGCAAATCTCAACAGATTTTAAAAGATTCCAGTCATACAAGGCATGTCCTTTGACCAAAATGAAACAAACTAGGTATGGATAACATAATGATGTCAGGAACATATCCAAATATCTGCAAACTAAATAACATACTTCAAATAACCAAGAAGTCAAAAAGTCAAGAGGCAAATTAGAAAACATTTTAGCTGAATAAAAACAAAACACAATATGACACAATTTGTGGAATGAAGGTAAAGTTGTACTTCGAGGATACTTTATAGCAATAAAACCCTATATTCACAGAGAAGATAAATCTCAGATCAGTGACCCTCATTTTATACCTTAAGATACCATAAAAATAATAGCAAATGATTCCCAATGTGAGCAGAAAAAAGTAATAAACATCAAAGCAGAAACCAATAAAACAAAAAACAGAAAAACAATAGAAAAAAATCAATGAAATTGAAAACTGATTCTTTAAGAAGATCGGTAACATTGATAAACCACTAAACAGACTGATCAGGGGAAAAGAAAAAGATAAGACACAAATTACCAATATCAGAAATAAAAAGGTGACATTTCTCGGATTCTAAAGACATTCAAAAGATAGTAAGTATCAGTAATAACTCCATGCCTATAAGTTTGACAGCCTAGATGAAATGGACACATTCTTTGTAAGACACAAGTTATCAATGCTCTCTCAAGGGGGAAAGATAACCTGAATAGCCTATAGCTACAAAAGAAATCTGATTTGTAGTTTAAAAACCTTCCCCAAAAGAGAACTCCAGCCTAATGTGTCTTTACTTGTTTATGTAAGGAGGAAATATTACTAAGTTTATACAAATTCTTCCATAAAATTGAAAAGAAGATAATTCCTAATACATTCTATAAGACCGTATTGCCCTGATACCCAAACCCAAGACATTAGAAATAAAAGTACAGACCCATATCCCTTCAGAACACAGACGCAAAAACCCTACACAAAATTTTAGCAATATACAAAAAGTATAATATATTATAATCAAGTGGTATTTATTCCAAGAATACACATTAAATTCAACATTTGAAAATCAATGAATGTAATTTACTGTATTAACAAAGTAAAAAAAAAGAAATCAAAACAAAACATATGATTGTCTCTATAAAATCTAAAATCCATTCCTGATTTTTAAAATCTCAGCAAACTTAGAAGGGAAATTTGTCAATCTGAAAAATGATTCTACAAAATTCTATGGTTTCCCCCTATGATCACACATGAGAAAAGAATTTCTGCTCTATTTCTATTCAACATGGTACTAGAGGTTGTAGCCAGTGCATTCAGACAAAAAATAAAATAAAGTGAAAAGAGAGAGAAAAAAAGAACAGCCATCCAGTTTGGAAAAGAAGATGTAAACCAGGCTGTCTTCACAGACAACATGATTTTCTATATAGAAAATCTGATGGAATCAACCAGAAAACTACTAAATATAAGACATAAATAGAAAAGATCAACTGTATTTTTATGTACTACAATAATCAGTAACAAGTTCAAATTAAAAAGAGTTATTTATAAAAGCATCAAGATATGAAGTACTTAAGGATAAATTTGATAAAATATGTACAAGATCTGTGTACTGAAAACTGTAAAACATTGCTGAGAGAATTTAAAGAACTAAATAAAAGAAGTTATATCTTATTCATAGATTAGAAAACTCGATATTGTTGAGATATCAGTTCCCCAGGAATTGATCCCTAGATTCAATGCAATCCCAATCAAAACTGCAGCAGATTTTTTCTTATATAAAAGCCAAAGATATGTGTGCGGAGTCAGGAATCTTTAAAGTATAAATGTTCGGTCCATGTAATATGTATTTTTCAGATGTTGAGTGGAGACAAAGGAGGGCTCTGTTTCTGGTTCCTTTGCCAATCCGAAGGAGCAAATTTGAAGGACTTTAAAGGCTGAGTTTTTCTTGCACAAAGCATAGGTTGTCTTAGTCAAGAGTAAAGAGAATCAAGGTGCAATGCGAATGTGTGTTTTACAGAAAGTTTTGTGTACATGCACACACACAAGTAGCAAGAATAGGTAGAAATAGAATATGCTCCCCAAAATAGACTTAGTGGTGGAAAAATACTTCTGAAGCACAAGTCACCTCTAAGATAAATTGTGTGGATAACGATCCCACTGTGGAGTGAGAGAATCTTTGCACATCTGGCCCAGATACCCAGCAATCTCCACGTGTATTCTATTGTCATTTATCACCAGCCTTGAAGCAGTTCTTCACAAATCCCCCAGGGAACCCACTCACAAAAACCATTCCTGAGTAATGAAGAAGTTATCAAAGATTTCATAAGGAGACATAGGAGACAGTTTACCAAAACAGAGCAAACCCCATTCCATACCCACCTCAGTCCTCATCATCAGATGAGGCAGGTATCCAAAGATTTTTCTCACATCGCCTGCCACCCGAAGTATGTCTTCTCTGCCATTCTAGTGTCCTGTGTCTCAACTTGGTCTCACGCTTTCATATCACTTTTATATCATTGTCTAGCAAAACAAATGCCCTCTAATTAATGGAATACCACGTCCTTCATAAAAAATAGCCTATGGCAAAGGGAGCATGCTCTCTGGGAATTTCACCAGCAACCCCAAATGACTTAGCAAAGTATTCCTGCTAACCACAAGCAAGTCTTTCCTTGAAGGGGATCTGCTAAGTAAAATCTCCTCTATGTCATTATATGCAAAGTAAATAAATAGATAACCCCATGTATTATTTATGTACATGTCCACTGACACTGACATGCAGGCATTAATGTACAGATAGTCACAGCTAAATACTTGCCCTTGTATACATTTGGTGGTGGGAGGGAGTATAGATTCTGTCATATTCACTCAGAAAGCCTAAGCATCAAGGTGCACCTAGGGTCAGCCCCAGTGGCCTAGTGGTTAGGTTCCTTGGCTCCGCTTCAGCAGGCAAGGTTTGGTTCCCAGGCACAGACCTACACCATTCATCTTTCAGTGGAAATGCTGTCGCAGTGGCTCACATACAAAAAGAGGAAAATTGGCAACAGATGTTAGCTCAGGGCAAATCTTCCTCAGCAAGAAAAAAAAAAAAAAGAAAAAGGTGCACCTATGCATGGTTTACATTAACTTTGTAAATAGTGGAAGCTTGGTCATCTAGTTCATAGAAATATCCTAGTTTCTCTTTTAGTCCCATTTCATCACATCCCAGGCATTACAAGATTACCCATTTATTTTTCCACACCATACACACTCCCCATGGGAGAGCTGCACTCCAGGCTATATGTCCTTTTGGACCTTGATTAGAATAACTCACAATATGGGTGGAGCTCCTGACTCTCAGTTCAAATTACAAAAGAAGAGAGAAAAGTTTGGGGATGTCTAATTTCAAAAGACTCATATATTTCCATGTTAAAAATATTTCTTCAATTTTATTCTATTTTTCTCAAAATGAAACTAAATTAAAGACATGTTGTCTTTATTAAATATTGATTCAGTGACTCATACACCTGATTGTCTAATGTCCTTTTCTAAATACAAGAAATAAATAAATAAATAACCCTAAGGAAAAGACAAGCTCTTGTCCAAAATTTTAGTGCAGTCAGCGTAAATAAGAGAATTGGGCTGAAAAATCTTGTTTCCAGTCTGAGGCAAATTGTACCCTATTTGGTTTTAACACACGTCATTTAAGCTAATTTTCTTTTATTTCATAGTGGAAGAAAAATTGGATCAGACAGATAGAAAAAAGAAATATTATCTCTAAATTTACCTCTAATTTTAAAAGAAGTGAAATGACAATTAAGTGCCCCTGAAAGACATATTAGTCTCCTCTTATTTGTATCATGTTTCTAAGCTTCAAAAGATGATAAAATAGGTTTAACTGCATCGTTGCACGTTTCAGAAAATATTCATTTAAGTGAATTTTAGCAAATCAAGATATTGTAACAATACTAGGAGTTTCTTCAGATGAAAGCTTTTTTACCAACTGTTATGGAAAGATGATTACTGCTTACTGAAAGAGTCATTTGAATAATGATATTCTATAATTTGGTTCATCTTTTATTCTGATATTTTGATTTCTCATATGTAATGTTTTTTCAATATGCAATAAAAATATATTTGTTTAATAAAACAATAAATAAATTGTATTTCACACATATGTAATTTGGAAATGTAGCTTATTTGGTCAAACTGAACTCTTCAGTTCAGTAGTTCCGATATCAGAATCTGCTTTTTATTTATCCGAGTTAGTCACTCACTTATTTATTGACAATTTCCACACAAGCATTAACTTAGCAAATTGGTATTGTTAATCTCATTCACTGGGGGGAAAACAATACCATTACTGTCAAATTACTGACAGCATGGTGTCTGGTCAAATTAAGTAAGTTTGCTGTTTCATAATAAATCAAGTTAATGGTTTGCTTTGCAAATATAAGTGTTAAAATTAATCTTTCAATGGTATAAAACCATCGCTTGAAACAACATAGTTTAATGATCAAAAAAGTATTTGTTGGTTTTACCTAAAACCTTGATTTGGGCAAATAAAAACAGATTGTGAATTGTGTTACTCACATTAAAATAAAATGCATCTGAGTTTTTTAATTAAAATATTTTTCAGAATATGTCAATAGTGTGTGTGTGAACAATTACAAGAGAAGGAGAAGCAAAAAGAAGAACTGAAACCCTATAGGCGTCTTGATGCGTATCAACTTGTTTATTGTCTACCGTATCTTCGGCACTTTGAAAGATGCTAGAGATTTAAAAACAAATGAGTATATCAGATCCTGTTTCTGCAAGCACAAAACTAGCAGTCTTTTAGAGAGTGCAGTGGCTGGGGAGAATGGTCAGAAACAAGAAATTTCTAATGGAAATTGATAAGTGTGGTTTGTGACAGAGAGCAGAAGCACAAAAGAGGAAGGCGATGGGGAAACTTTCTTGAAGAAAATGCTGATGAAGCTGAGTCCTTAGGTATTGGACAGGAGAAGAGGGAGTGTATGGGTAGGGTCAAATAAGTGATGGGACTTGGGTGAACTTGTCCCAGGAGAGTAAAGAGTTTGCGTCAAGGCTCCATGGTAAGACCATTATAACTGATTTCAAGAATTTCAGAATGGAAAGAGCCTTGAGTATGATAAAGAAGTGGTAGGAAATAGAGCTAAAACTGGGACTAGGTTTTTCACATTTACAATTCTTTTCTCCTTCCACAATTCCCACATTGTTATTAATCTTCGACTTAGAGTTAAATGAATTCACTGGCCATTCTAAGTCCCTTAGCCGTAGTCTCTTCATTCATTTTTGGTTGGGTGAAGTTTACCATCTGGTTTCTTTGAGAAGGTTCTACATGATCAAAACTGCTGTCTTTATACTTGGGTGTCCATTTAGTTGATTGTAAACTCTAGAACTTTTCATGTTTCATTTCCCTAAAGATTTTGAAAGTATTTTATCACTGTATTCTTGCATAGAAAAGCTGAACGTCAGACAGATTTGTGTTGTCATATGATTGTTTAAAGAAATTTTCTACCAAATATCAGGGGAAACTCTTATCATGTTAGCAGACTCCAAATTTATAAATAATATATTTTTTAATAAGATAGTGTGTAAAAGATTAAGATTTTCATGAAATAATCGCCAGTCACATGAGATTTTTTTACTAAAATTCCGTTGCCTAGGAAATAGCAGGCCCATAATTCCAACAGACACCTCTCTATGTCTATATTTCAGGGTTGAAAATTTACACATATTATATTCCAAGTGAAGTTTAAATGTATTCATTTACATTTTCTTAACTAATTTTAACTTCTTCTCAACCCTTATTTAAGTAGCAGGGAAACATAAGCCTTCTGATTAATGTTATTTCTACCTCATTCCAGTTAAACAGCGTCCTATTAAGCTTAAAAGATTTCTTTCAGGAAAATGCTGTCAGTTTTCAAAGGTTCTTCTCTTTCATTTTCCTTTCCTTAATGGCACCTGGAAGCACAGGGGTGGGTTTGGGGTAGAGAGGGCTTGTTACACATTTCCGGAGGAGGAGTAGGATCTTATATCTGCAACGTTTTCATCCAGGCCTTTGCAGTGTCTCCTGTCTCCCTCCACAGGTGAACTTCACCCTTCCCTCTCAGTCTCTGCTTCCCTAACCCCAACCCTAACCACCTCTGGAGGAAGTGCGGAGACTGTATATCAAGAGGCAGAGAATTTATATAGATGGGAAAATATGTAGACAAAAGACAGAGAAACTAATCAGAAGTCGATTGCAATACTCCATGAAGGAAACGAAGATTCTGTACTAAAGAAGTTGCAGTAGGAATCCAGACACAAAAGTTACAAATATTGTTTTATTTAATTCTTTCTGTGACTCTTATCTACTCTGATAACAGTAAGTAAGAAAATAGGTTCTGAGAGATTAATAAATTGTGCAAGACCTCATAGTTGATACATTGATCTACCACACGCATTAGATGTGTTCATGAATGAATTTCCCAATTGGTTAATCAATGCATCAAGGAATGAATGAAAAACATATGTGTCTGGAGCTCAGTAAAGAAGACCATCAGTATATATGTGGTGCCTGATTCTTGAAGCCCTAGTGGGCGACCATGTCCAGCAAGTATATGCAGAAAAAGCTAAGAAGGGGACTTTTTAAAAGGCTAATGTGAAAGGGTGCGACAAATGCTACTAGGGTGGTCAAATTAGAGGTATTTATAGTATTATTTCTAAACTTCCACCCTAAAGAAATTCTGTAAGTGGAGCTTAACTTCAGTTATTTTTACCCATCAGTGATCAACACGTCAAGATGAGCCTGAATCCCTGGTCCTGCCTGAGAGAATTGAGTCAGATCCCACCAACATTTTAACTCACTCTCAGGTTGCTTTATTTTAACTCTCCAGATCCAGACAGTTCTCAGTTGAAGGCAGGGTCTGAATTTTCCTATCATTGTGTTCTCGTTGTTGAGTGTTAAAATTCTAAACAGTTGCATCAGATGCTTCAGTTTGTTTACTCAGTATAATGATTTAGCTATTCTCTCCTACTCGTGTGTTCAAGTCTAATCTGAAATCCAGTGAAAGATAACAACATTAGGACCATGAGAACTTTAAAACAAATGAGGTGTTAAAATCACTCAAGCAATTCCAACTTTGATACTAAATGTGAATGACTCGCAAAGAAAACAACAAATTAGAAAATCCTTCTCATCTCATACTAAGCCTTTGTGAAGTCAAATTACCTCCTTTCCTTGCTTTTTATACTCGTTGAGTCAATATTTAGGGGGATGCTTGTTTTTATGATTTTTCTCCAATAGCCCTGCCTTACAAAGAATATCCATATGTGTGGCTGGTGCATCTCTATGCATGGCTTTTACATAACTACCCTTCATTGACATCTGAATGAAACCACTGCCAATCATAAAAATAATTTGTTGTAAGAAAAAATACAAAGAAGAATGAACACAGCAATGAAATACCACTACACATCTATTAGAATGACCAACATCTGGAACCCCGACAGCACCGAATACTGGGAGGATACAGAGCAACAGGAATTCTCATTCATTACTGGTGGGAATTCAAGATGGTACAGCCTCTTCTGAAGACAGTTTGGTAGTTCCTTAAAAAACTAAATATATTCTTACTGTATGATTCGGCAATCACATTCCTTGGTGTCCACCCAAAGGGGTTGAAAACGTGTCCACATAAAAACCTGCTCCTGAATGTTTATAGCAGCTTTATTCATAATTTCCAAAACTTGGAAAGCGACCAAGATGTCCTTTAAGGGGTGAAGCAATAAACAAATTGTGGTATATCCATACACTGGAATATTAATCAGCACTGAAAAAAAAGAAATGAGATATCAAACCACAAAAAGACGTGGAGGAACCTTAACTACATATTACTAAGTGAAAGAAGCTAATCTGAAAATGCTATGTACTATATGATTCCACCTATAGGACATGCTGGAATATCATCTAGACACAGAGACAGTAAAACTATGGTTTCCAGGAGTCTAGGGCGAGGAAGGAAGGGAGGGATAAAAAGGTGGAGCACAGGGGATTTTTATGGCAGTGAAACCATTCTATATGATACTGTAATGGTGGATACACGCCATTTTATATTGCTTAAAACCCATAGAACATACAACACAAAAGTGAACTCAAATGTAAACTATGGATTTTAGTTAATAATGATGCATCAATATTGGCTCATCACTTGTAACGAATGCACCACACTAATGCAAAATGTTAATAGGGGAAAGTGGGAGGGGGTGATAGGGTATATGGAAACTCTCTGTACTTTCCATTTATCTTATTTTTATTTTTTGAGGAAGATTAGCCCTGGGCTAACATCTGTGCCTGTCTTCCTCTATTTTATATGTGGGACACCTGCCACAGTGTAGCTGGATAAATGATGCATATGTCTGCGCCGGGGATCTGAACCAGCTAACCCCAGCCGCCAAAAAGTGGAGCACGCAAACTTAACCACTATGCCACCAGGCCAGCTCCTCAATTTATTTTTCTGTAAACTTAAAACTTCTCTAAAAAGCAAAGTCTATTAATTTTTTAAAATACAGGGAGAAAACTGCACTTCCTATATAAGTCCATCCACTAAGTATATCACTGTACTATCGTCTTTCAATAAAGCAAGTCAAAATAATGATTTCCTTTTTGTTCATTCCTTGACTATAGGTAGTTTACATTTGATAAGAATATTACTGAAATGATCACTTAAGAGAAATGTGTAGCTTCTGTCAGTTCCAGGCACAGGGACAGACCTTCCTACATGGAGTGTCCATATGTTCCATGGATATCCATCGATATTTATTCACAGATACTAAGAAAGCAAGGTAACAGAACGCATAAGAGTAGCTAATGGAAGAAAATAAATTGCCCAACATCATAAAAGCATTCCTGATCTGGATTCTCAAGTGAATAGTACTGTTCTCAAAAAATCAACTATGGCACTGTAATGGATTTTTTTTGAGGTACAAAAATTCAAGCCCTGAATATAAAATAAATAGCAAACACTTTTGTTTAAGCTGAATGGAAGGGGAAAAAAGCTCTTTTCTTTATTCTGCATGCTCTATAAATAAATTTTACACAACATTGAGGATAATAAATATTAATTCTACCATAGTTTTGCCTTCTCTTTTGACATTAAGTCCCACTCATTTATATTATATTTAGCAATAATATGTATGTTACACTGGGTGTTTATCCAGCACTTGCTGATATTTACAGACATTTTACATGAGGGGGGCTTTCTTTCATTGATTAATCAAACGCATGTTGAATCATAAAGCAGGGAAATGTATCAGCCTTACAGTTGGAATAATTGAAAGTAATTTAGTCAAAGACATCACACAAGTTTTTGCTGGATACTGCTTATCAAAAGAGATTTAGGGGCTGGTCCCATGGCCAAGTGGTTAAGTTCACGCGCTCTGCTGCAGGCGGTCCAGTGTTTCCTTGGTTCGAGTCCTGGGCGTGGACATGGCACTGCTCATCAGACCACGCTGAGGCAGCGTCCCACATGCCACAACTAGAAGGACCCACAACAGAGAATATACAACTATGTGCCGGGGGTCTTTGGGGAGAAAAAGGAAAAAAATAAAATCTTTAGAAAAAAAAAAGAGATTTAGGTAATTCCAGAATTGGTTCAGTTTTTATCCAAAGATGTGTAGGAGAAATTTGTTTTTCTTTCTTATTCGTAGTGTTCCTGTATCCAACTCAGGAAAGGAGAAAAATGTTCCAAATTTTACTTCTATGAATTAAGATAATTTATTACAAATAACGTATTACAAAATATATACAAATTACATGTACCATATGCAAAAAGTTTGATTTCTCTGTCATAGCAAAATTTTCTAAATAAATTAAAACTAGGAGTAATTAATGAGTATTTTGTATATTCTAAGGGTTTTACATATATTAACTTATTTAATCTTCACAAAGAACTCATAAGACAGATATCATTACTTACTCTGTTTTACAGATGACGAAACTGATTATTAGGAGGTTAAGTGAAATGTTCAAGGTCATGTTAAGTGACTGCAGAATGGGGATTCAAACCCAGGCAATCAGACTCGAATGTTGGCACTTCTAATCCATCCATTACATGCAAGTAATATCTACAAAAGTTTGCAGGTGTTCAACAGAACTTACCGCTGAAAGAAGACTCCAAAGTGACTCAAATGAAACTTTACAAAGCAATAGAAGAGATCCTATATCCCCACCAAGGGAAGCAGGATTTTATATCTACCCAATTTTAAGGTCAGAAGTTTCCAAAATCACTGATTCAAACACTTTTTTGCTAGTATGAAAGATATTTTTTAAACCAGTTGTTTGCATCTCTATTTATGGTGTATTTCTACTAATGTAACAGAAAATTGCCCAATACTCTCAGAAATCTCAAGAAGACTATCCCTAAGGCCTTTTGAAATAAAATCCAGATTTCTATTTTTCTTTTTTAGAAGCCAATTCAATAATATTTTTTAAAAAGGAGAGCATAAGTAAAAGTGTATTGCTTAGATGCTTATATCAAATGTTGGTTACCCACTATTATTATTAGTGTTATTATAAAACCATTGATTGAGCATTTATCATAGAGACAGAGAAAGAGAAATAAGAATATGGATAAACGTAGAGATAGGTATACAAATATAGTTACAGGTAGACATAGATGTGTGACATTGATAGATACACAATTGAAAGGTAGATTAATGAACAGTTGAATGCTCACAACAACTCTGTGAGGCAGGGTTTATCATCTCCACTTCACAGATGAGGAAGTGTGGAAAAGTAAAATAACATGCTTGAGGTTACATAGCTGGTAATTATTCCCAGGATTCCAACCTAGGGCTGTAAAGGCCATGCTCCTTCTGCACTAACTTACTCTGAGATTTTTATTCCTAGCACAAAAAATAAAAAGAGGAGCAGGCAACAGGTATAGCAAAAGACAGCCCTTTGCCTCTCTGTCTTCATGATGCTGTAGAGAATGATAAAAGTGAGTGTGGGAACTCATAGATGCTAATGGTGAATCTTTGGGCATACACTGAGTTACGTCCACTGGGAAGATAAATGAGATGAGAGGCAAGCTGGAGATTCGCCTGTGACTGAGGTAAAGCTGGGGCCGGGAATCATGAAGGGAAGTACAGAGGTCAGGATTTTCCTTTCCCTTTTCTTTGCCACTTTAAATGGACTCTAAGATGAGGCTAGAAGAGAGGGATTGAGAATTGGCTTCAGCATTTGCAACGATTTAAGGAAAGGGGGAAGAAAACTGAAGAGCAACAAAGAACAGTGGAATAAAAATGTATTGACTCTCATGGCTACCCAACGGGAGGAGAGCATGCCTGTCCGTGGCCGAAGTGGGCCCAGGATCCTTGAATATCTTTGCAAATTGATATACATGATAGAGAATGGCTTTAAAGTATTGGTTCTCAACTGGGGGTGATTTTGTCCCCATCTCCCTGACCCCTGCCGAGAACATTTGACAATGTGTGGAGACTTTTTGGTTGTCAAGATTGAGGGAGGGGTGCTAGTGTCATATTGTGGGTAGAGGCCAGGGATGCTGCTCAACATCTTGCAACACACAGAACAGCCCCTCAAAACAAGCAATTATCCAGCCCCAAATGTCAATGGTGTCACTGTAGAGAAATCTTATGTTAGGGAATCTGTTATTCGTTTCTTTACTTGTATACACACAGGACCCTCAGAGAAAATTTCGGGAACTGATGGAAGAAATGAAATGGCATCTGTTCTCTCCCCAGTCTCTTGGATAAGTTTCCAGTTCCTGTAAAGAAAGGATTTAAAAACTGAGAGAACTGTTTTTAGGAGAAACGTTGTGAGCCTGTGAGTAATAGCACTGCTGTTTGGGGTTCCAAGAACAAAATGCAACCAAAGATGGGGAAGGGGCTGTTTTCCCTAGTTCTACTTGGATCCAGGTTTGGATCTAGCATTTTAAGCATGTCTTTGGCCTAAGCATTACTTTAATCATGGTAATCACCAATATACAATTCTCTCAAATGACATTGTGAAGAGAGGATAACTTCAAGAGGAAACTGGGGCAAGAGACGAATAACAAGGTGGGTGAGCAATACTCAGTGACTATTTCCGGTAGATGGATGTACAAGCATCTCACTTAACCTCCAAACCTCTGCCCCCATGACTGCCACAAATACATGAGGGGAGAAATTGGGGTGTGGCTGGAGGACTTGTATAAGCAGGCAGGAGAAAAAACAAGGAATTGAGGTTTCAAAGTTTTTGTGGCCACGTTATAGGCATGTACTAGTGAAGTCTTGAAAACTTTTGCCTTACACAGACATTCGTATGTTGGGAAATTCCCACGTAGGATTTCCTTCAAACATCAAGACTGATTCAAGACCTATCCATTCAACTTCCCATTATCCCGTTTGGTCTCATTATAAGGCTATTAAGAGCAAGCCATTCAAACCTTTATGATCTGGTTTCGTCATTATCCAAGAGAACTTTAAAAATATATTAGATCTAATGGCCATATCTTGCTTTCAAATACCATTCTCTAGTTAGAATGTTAACTAAAAAACATTAAGGGAAATATGGAGTTGGGCAATCATTATTTTGCAAACACCATGGGAAAAATTTATTCAACCAAGAATTATCAATGTATTCTTAAACTACTGGATAAAAGTTTGAAAGAATGGGGTATTTACATAGTCTCAAATTATGTCCCCCAAATAGGTTCATTCATGTTGTCACAAATGGCAGGATTTCATCTACTTTAAGGTTGAATAATATTCTATTGTGTATATATATACCACGTTTTCTTTACCCATTCATCCATCAACAGGCATTTAGGTTGTTTCCATATCTTTGCATACTGTGAATAACGCTGAAATGAACATGGGAGTGCAGATATCTTTTAAGATCCTGATTTCATTTCCTTTGGATATATATACAGAGGTGGACTGTTGGATCATATGGTTTTTATATTTTTAATTTTTTGAGGAACCTCCATACTATTTTCCATAGTGGCTGCACCAATTAACACTCCCACCAACAACGCACAAAGGTTCCCTTTTCTCCACATCCTCACCAATGCTTATCTCTTATCTCTTTGTTGATAGCTATTCTAACAAGTGTAAGGTGATATCACATTGTAATTTTTTTAATTTTATTTTTTTAAAACCACTTTTAGAGCAGTTTTATGTTCATACCAAAATTGAGAGGAAGGTACAGCAAACAACTGAGCATGCCTTAGTACACAACTCCAGAATGAGACAAATGAGTGTCTAGAATTCAGCCATATGCCATGTCTCTATGAGCCACTATATTATATTGCCACTTTAACCACCTTTCCAGTGAATAATCAGAGCAGAATCATCATAATCATAGGAATCCCATGTGGGGAAGGGAGTGATACTTGGATATCTAGCTTGGAAGCTTCAAGAAAGTCAGCTAGGAAGCCACAGGACTCCAACTTCTATGATGGCATTAAGGCCACAGGAATCCAGCTCTGGAACAAGATGTATGTGAAGTAAACTTATAGTGATGAGAAACTAGAACCTAGGTTAGAGAGCCTGGACTACAAAGCCAATTACCAACAAAGGACCGAAACTCATGAAACAAGGCAGAATTTCAGTTTCAAGAAGAAGAGTAAACCATCTATACATTTGCCTTTATTTCCAAGTTCTAGAACATTAAGCTAGGCCACAAGCTTTGAAGAAAGACCATATTGATTGGAATTTCAGCACTACCATTCAAAGGTTGTGATATTTATAAGTTACGTAAGTTTCTCAGTCTTAGCTACCTCACCTGCAAATAGCAAGTAATAACACCTGTTTCATGATATTATTGTGAGGATTAGAGATCAATTTATCTTTAAAGACTAATTTATCATCTGGTTTTAGTAGAAATAAATACTTACTAGTAGAGATAAAAGGATAGTCTGGGTAGGTGGTACTGATCTTAGCATGAAGCTGAATCTGTAATAGGGGCCAAGCTGGCCTGGCATTCCACTATTGAATAGGAGGAGTAATGCAAGGATTTGGACATCAAGCAGAGATTATAAAAATGAACCGCAAAAGATTTTTCTTCCAAAATTCACTATTTGTGATTGTCATTCATCATCAATTTATCCTCCTTCCAGGGACTAAACCCTGATTGACTTCTGGAAATCAACCCTTCTCTGCTCTCAGTCTACATAGTGTGAGTGCAACTGACCATTCTTCCCTGAGGAGACAGATCTGAGACCTACACACAACCAGAACATTATACACCCCTGGCTGCAATGAATGATTTGGTCACAGGCATGTGACACTGCCAGACCCTCTAGGGTGCCTAGAAGCTTTTTCTAAGACTTTTAGGTAAGAGTCCATGGTCCTTTATTGCTGAACCATAAACCTGAGAGGATGTATGGTCTGGAGTTGGAATTTTGGGGAGAGAACTTGTCTTAGAATGGTGCCAACTCCAAAAAAATGTAGTCTAGAGACAAAGAAAAGGTAACAAGATCCTGGTAACATTATTTGAACAATAGCATTAAACTGTGCCTGAAACTAATCCTATTCTTCAATTTTCTATTTATGTGGATCTATACACTCTTTTTTTGCTCAAACCAATTTGGATCAGATTTTCTGTAACTTACCACTTGAAGATTCTAAACTAACACACACTGTATAAAAGGAAAGCAAGAAATGCAAACCTCTTTCATTTACTAGCTCTTTTCTCTCCCCTACTAAAATTTTAATTCAAGAATCAGAGCTTTGAATATGGGTATAAGTACTAACACATTCTCATGCTGAAAGTACCATTAAGCACATCCTGGTGATATTTTATATAGGGAGATTTATTAACTTTTGTTCTCATGTATATTATGTTCATGTACAATGAAGTGGAGGAATCTCTGTAAATGGTTTTTACAATAGTTGCGTACTAAATTATTGAAGTATCATCTTTTGAACAAGCTATTGGTTTTGACAGGTTCTAGTTGGTATCTACAACAACAATGAAAGAAATCTATTGGATGTATACTCAAAATTAGTCTATAATAAACATACCACATTATACTCTTGAAAGAAGCTTCTTTGATTGAGTACGGAAGGGAGGGAGGGAGGGAAGAAGAAACAAAAAACAAGAGAGAGAGGGCAGAAAGGAGGGAGAGGACAAAGGAGAGAAGGTACAGGCGGGCTGGGGGAAGAAGAAACGAAGATAAACAAAAATGAAAACACTCACGTCAAGTCAAAAAGAAAAGTCAGCAGGTAAATTTGCTTACTTTAAACCCAATGTAATAATACAGGAAGAAACTAAATGTGATCCCAGTAGTCTGAATGGGCCTCCCAAAAATGTTGAGTTTAGAACTGGGCACTGATTAAACAGAAGAAAGGAAAATAGAGCGCATTACTTAAATTCAAACTTATTCTCCTTTTATGTTTAAAGCCTTCAATTTATAGTAGATAAAGAAAGTCTATCCAGATAGTTTTAATATCAGAAATGGTTAGAGTAAGAAACTAAATGAAATTATAGCACTAGTACGTTTGTGAAATTCAAAATTTTATAACTATTTTTCATAGTTTACTGACTTAGAGTTTGTTAATGCAGAAATAGTCGTAATAGTAGGACTTCCTTCTCTAGATATGCTGCAAGTTTCACTAAACTTTGTAGAGTCTTTGATCTGGGGAGGCCTGGCCACAGGCTGTAGAGAGTAAAGTAAAAGATGATTTGAGACATCCAAATAAAAAGTGAAATTAAGGCAGACCTTGTCTTTGAGGTGTCAGTCTGAAGAGCAGAGGCAGAGATGCAAAAATCTAGAGATGACTAAACAGACAGGGATGTGGCCCAGACCACACAGACTGTTAGGAACGTAGAGGAGAAATCAGAACTGGAGAGAACCTGCAAGCAGAAAGTTGCAAATTGGGAAAAAGACGTTAGGAGTATACAATCCAGTCCCTACTGGGGCTTACAGGTAGGGTGAACAAATAAAAATAGTGTGGTATATATAAAAAAACTCTGTCTACCTTGTATATTCCCATCTTTGAGAGAGGATTCCTAAGACAAATCAACGATACAAACATGATGATAAATGGAAACCAATAATTGCCCTCATATGAAGTAAGTAATAGGGAATGATGGAGACTATTGAGAATTAGAGAATTCATTCATTTATTTATATGTATGTACTTAGTATGTATGTTTTTGTTTTTTATGGCGCTAAAAGACTTGTCTTGAAGCTATGCTTGCATTTTTGTGGGTAGCTATGTGAGAAGTGAGCTGATAGACATTGTATAGGGACTAACTCTCCCCACTTCCATTCCCAATCATGTCTTAATTTACAATTGTCTCATAAAGGAGGTTGCAACTGCTGAAAGTATTCATTCTGAAATTGAAAAAAATACACTAAAAGACATCTAATTGTCTCCTGGGATAAAGCTATGGTTACCATTATTAAAATCTCTCGATAGCTGTGGATTTGACAGAAACTTCCTAACATTATTTCAATGACATGAAGCTAAATTCAGTACATTTCTAAAATTCATATTCTACTGTGTAAGAAGCATCTCTCATGCCTGACCCACTGATTGGTATAATTCTTGAGCTTGTATAAGATAGCTGTTCGATAACTGCCATTTATTCAAACACCCTTGCTACAAATATAACGTGATTTTTTAAAAGATGATTTTCAAATGTCCTTAATAGTTTTTTCTTGTGTTATTAAGTATTTTATTAAATGAAGTCAATAGTTAGTATGGAGTAGTTTGCTGTCTTATTGTTTGCAAGCAAATGCCCATTGCTGTTTTTAAACATTTTTTAATCTTGGTTGCATATGTCAAAGCTTTTCCATTATTAATTTGTCTGATCATCCCTGTAGTGACAGGAAAAGAAAAAGAAAATGGGAGAATTTTCCTCTAAACTGTATTTGGAAAAACTCTTACTCTTAATTCTCAATAAACAAAGAAAGGAATTATGCATGTGTGCACACACACATTTTCCTAAGTGACATGCAAACTAAGTATTACAGTCTAGGAATTTAAACCCTGGCAAAAGTAAGTGAAATTGTACTTATTATAAAATGTTGTGACCTTTTCGATAGGTGTAAAAATGCGAGAATTTGTATATCAGTCAAAGTTCTTGTTTGCCAGCAACAAAAACAAGCCCTAGTTACCTTAAGCAGAAAAGAATTTGACTACTTGGAAATTGATTGACTCACAAAATCAGGGAAATACTGATAATCAGAAAATACACAACAAACCTTTCAGTTAAAGATCACAGATTGACCATATCTGTATGCATGCATTCATTTAAGTACAATCCCACCTGAAACATTTCTGAAATAACAGGAAAGACTTTTAGGAAATAGCTACTCAAAACAGAATGCTCGACACCAGTAGCATTAGCATCACCTTAAAACCTTGCTTAAGATATGCAAATTCTTGACCCTTCACCCCAGACCTCTCAATCGAAATCTCTAGTAGGGAGTAGGAATTTGTAGTTTCACAAGCCTTCCAGGAAATTCTGATGCAAGGTTAAGATTTAAGAATTACTTCTCCAGACCACTGGTTCTCAAATACGAGCATGCATCAGAATCACCTGCGAGCCTTGTTAAAACACAGATTGCTAGGTCCCACTCCAGAGTTTCTGATTCAGTACACCGGGGGTGGAGTCCTAGACTTTGCAATTATTAACAAATGCCCGGATGATGCTGATATAAAAGACCTGGGGATTGCACTTTAGAATAGAATAGTGGTACTCAATTTTGTCACAGAATCCCTTGACATCCTTAAAATTTTCTAAGGTATCCTAAGAGTTTTTGTTTATCTGAGTTATATCTATCAATATTTCATGCACTGGTAATTAAAAAAGAATTTTAAACAATACTTATTTCTTTAAAAATAGGAAATTCATTACATTCTAACATAAATATTTTTAGCAACTATATTTTCCAAAGCAAAACAAATTTAGTGAGAAGAATGAAAATGTTTTACATTTTTGAAAATCTCTTCGTGTCTGACTTCATTGAAGACAGCTAGATGCTTCTGCAACCTTCAGTCTGTTACAGTATCATGTCATGTAGCCTCTAGAAAACTCCACTGTACACTCATGATGAAATGAGTGTGAAACAGACAAATAACGTCTAGTGTTATTATGAAATTAGTTTTGACATTATGGACTCCCTTGATGGGGTTCTAGGGACCCCTAGGGGTTCCTGGACAACACTCTGAGAACTGCTGCTCTAGGCCATTCCTACTTTTTCTGGGCCCATTCTTGAACTAAATTTTGGTCAATAGCATCTGTTTGGTGAAACTCTAGATGCCAGAGGTGAGGAAGAGCAGGCATCTGGCCTATTTGGTTTCCGGTTGTGGGAGATAGAGTTCTGCTTTCACCATAATTCAGATAACTGTAGTTTCTCTAAGCACAGGAAGAGGTTTCAGACACTGGTCAGTCAAAAAAAAAATCATAACAACTTTTTTTACCAGAATTCATTCTAACAACCACAGGTGGCATTGCAAGGTTACATACAGAAGAACAATCACTTATCTGAAAGGAAACATTAGGTTAAGAAGGGAAGACAAAGGATGACACGGCAGATGAGCACTATTATGATGACTTCTGATATGGCTTAGTACTGGAGACACTCAAAACCAGCCATTAAAACAGTGTCCATTATTCTCAGAAAAGCTGGTGGACAAAGAAACATGCCATGAATCCTAATGCAAATGTAAGATATTAGACTTTTCATTGGAGGAGAAAGTTTTCCTACCCAAACATGAAAATGGAAATTGTATTTTCTAATCAGAATTAGCAAATTCATTGATCACAAGCTATCCACTTCATTATCTACTTGTAATTATTCTTTCATTTTTCTTCTTTGAGAATTGTCCAGAGAAATACTTCCCATGCATTTGCATCATAGCCTATATTTTAAAATAGTTTCTAGCCTATTTTTAAAGCTGTTCATATCATATCGGGCACTTTGTGTCAACTACTTTGTTTTGCAAACAACTATTTCTTTTCTGACATGGCAGGGTTTGGTGGTTAAATACTGTTTATACACTCCACTGCTAGTTCTGTAGTTAGAAGCTATCTCCAGTCACGACTGACAAAGTGGAGGCAATTTAATAGCATCTTAAATATTGGTGATGCTGTTCTAATGGAGTTGCTGTTGTTATTCTGAGCATCCGGCAAGTGGGGAAGAAACTTGTTCAGGGAGCCACAGGATTGAGTGATTCTCCTTCAGGTACATGGAGGTCGGCTTCAAGAAGAATGCAAACTAGCAGAAAGCTTAATTTATGGGCTCTGTAAGTAGAAAGCTACAGAAGTAATGGACTTAAAAATTGACTCCTTTAAACAGCTGTTTCATCAGCTGACAACAGTGTGCAAGAAGGTGGAAGGAAAAGAAGAGGCTGTCTTTGGAAGAAAATAATCTGACGCTTCACCAGGGTATGACCAGCTGATCATAATCATCCTATTTCATATCAAATGCAAAAAACCAAGAGAATGTGTTGAGCAGCATATTAGTTTTGGTATTTGTGTAGATACTAAACAGTAAATAATATGCTATCTTCAGATTCAAAAACACAATTAAAGTATACTTAACATGGTATTAGAAATTATAATATGCTACGATAATATGATGGTAGAATATTGGCATGGGTCATTCTCTTCAGTAAAGATAATATTTTCTCCACTTCATTTCTCCAACCACCCCACTTTAAATCACTGAAAGAGCTGAGAGGTCAATACTGTTTTCTACAAGTGAATTAATTTTCCTTAAGATCACGACTCCATCAGGTCAGTGTTAGTATCGTAATGAAGAGTAAATTTTAATCAGAACTTTGCTGTGATCACCAATGAGCAACTGAGGACATCCCTTTTCCTACTCTGAGATTCCAGTGACAGGTGATCTTCCAAGGCATTGAATTCACTTCATAATATTTACCTGTGAAACTCACCTGCCAAAATTCTAGAAGTCTACAAGGATTCATATTCAGAAGGTAAAAGTTATAGCAGACCATAAAGGGAGAAATAAGAAAACAGTGAGAAAACTCACTCCACATAATGGAGTAAAAATCACTTAGGGCCAAATATATCTGTTATAGAGATTTTATATTGTTCTGTGAACCGATTTAGGAGTAGTTGTATTCAGGAATGAGCATGATATGGGATGGGAGGTACACAAAAATATAATTCAACATTATTTAACAAATATTTCAGAGTAACATAAGGAAAACAGAGGAGCATAAGGCAGGTTAGACCCTTGGGGAATTTAGGATTATGTTAAGGAGACAGGGTTAACTTTCAGAAACAGCTATAGACCATAAGAAACAATCTGTGCAAAAATGCTACCATTTCCAGCCACGAATAGAGAACCAGGTGGTGACTGTTTGGAGGGAATATGTGGTGATAAAATGAAAGGCAATCAGGGTCTTGCCACACTAGGAGTTACATATCTTTACTTTGCACCACAGCTTGCATATAGAGGCCCAGTTCTGCAAGCTGAGGTCCATGTGTGCACATACATGAGCACATGAATCCATGACCCATAGGTTTAAACAAGTAGGTTCTAGAACTGCCAGAGAAATAATCCTAAATTAATGTCCTGTCTACACATTTTCTATTAGCGACATAATTTTTCTTTCAAAGGATATTTTTTTCTGAGAAGCCATAGAAAATAGAATCATTAATTTCTAGAAAGTCATTAGATATAAACAAAGGATTACAATTATTATCAAGTAAAATTCATAGATACAGGAGATCTTTCATTCGAAATGTTGGTTCATATGACAGGATCCATATGATAAAACCATGTAACTCATAAATTGCCCTCACTTTATGAGTTGCGCTCTGGAAGGCATCTGAAATCAGAAACCTCACAATTCATGCCAATGACTGCCAATTGATACTATCATCAGCGATACGGTCTTGTGATCCAAAAAGATAGGCACCACCTAGTATTGACGACTCAGTCAAATATTCTAACAATGAATTCTTAATTACACTCTCCCTTTTAATATGAGACTCAACCGATTACTATCATTTGGTGTGTATTTAAATACGTATCTGAAAAAAATACCACTAGGTATATTTGGGCACCTCTGAGTGGCCTGCTGTGCTTCTCCATTCTAAGCTAACCTAACACTGGTTTGCCTGCCTTGAGGAGAGTACACCTTTTACTCACCCTGACCTCTTCAGTTTGCTATTTGGGACTTGACTGTGGCTTCAAAGTTCTCTGACAGCTAAGAGTTGAAAACCCTCCACCTCTCTTCTACTGCAGACTTCCAGACACCTTCATCTTTTCTATATTCGAGACCTAATTAGAACTTACCATGGAAAAAGATCCATTCACCCATCTGAGTCTTCTGCTGTACTTTCTCAGGAGCCAGGATGAGAAATAAATAAAAAATTAATGGGAGCAAACCTGCTGACCTATATGAACAACCCCGTGAGGGTCTTTCCCAAGAAGGAAACTGTTAGAACTGTTTTACAGGCTCATTCGGGTAACACACATTTATTTGCGTCAACCACATTCTACAGGGTAAACTGCTGCTAATATCCTTGTGTTTTTTTATTTTCTAGCACTTAATTTTCTAAAATACAGTGTGAAAGATCATGATAAAGGTCTAGAGCGATGTTTGACTTTTCTAAAATATGACTGTGAAACAATTTCCTGCACAGAATTATGTATTTCTTCTGGAAATCAGAACACTACTTCAACGTCAGCCTCACCTTCAGGTGCCATTTGAAGCAATTGTCCTATTAGATAAGAGTCTTAGTGTTTTAGCCTCAAATCAGATACAATTCCTTATTACTCAGTCCCTCTTGATGAATCTAATGCTATAAAGAGTTCCTTCCTAAAGGCAAATTATGATTAGTTACTTTGTGAACTGCCTTCAGCAAGAAAAGAGTCTCCGGCAGGTGCTTGTACCATGCTTGTTACAAAAGAAAAAAAATTCAATTTCATGATAGCTCTTTCACTGAAAGGGGGAAAAAATCTAAGTAGAACTCTGAAATATTCATAAGTATTAAAATCTGTTCTCTTAAAATGAGGAAGAATTATAGCCCAAGCAGATCTAATGTGAAACGACTTTTAAAGGTCAGTTATCTCCTGTTTTGTCCTAATCAGTTACATGATTTAATCAAAGTAGAGAGACCATGTGGTGGGACGCTTATAACTCATAGACTAAACATGTTGATCATTTTATGACAGTTACATATTTTACAGCTTAATCCAGAAATTTTGAGCACAAATTACTTCAAGAAATTACATTTTTTCTTTAAGAAATAAAGTCTTACAGAACAACCATAAAGAGAAGAGTGCTCATACTTTCCCACTCCTGAATTAGCAATTATTTGCCCTTAGTTTCGGAGGATGCTCTTCCAATTAACTGCACAACCTCTGTTTGATTGATCTCCATCATAATAGCACACTCATGGCAACAAATAGAGCTGAGAATTAACTTTCTAAAGGGAAGGCAACAAAAACTCAGGCCTATTAAAGAGGATTTTTCGTTTTTTCTCTGTTTTTTTTTTGCCCTGACTTTCAACAGGCCTTGGGTTTGTTAGCCTGGCAAAAATGAACATGTCAGCTTTCATTGCAAATCACCGCCCAGCTAAAATGGGATTTTGAAAAGATGTGCCACCTGCTTCATTAATAATAACATCAAATTCTTTTTTCCTGGTTTGCTTTACAGACATATCCTTCTCGGTTCCACAAATCATTTCTTTATGTGACTGTGGATCTTAAAAAAAAAAGAAGAAGAAGACTAAATTTTTTTCCCCTGTCACTAGGAATTACATAAGAATAAGATAAGGCAAAGTCTTTCTGCCTTAAATACCAGGAAATCTCTTCCAAAAGGAAAAGAAAGCAAAAGACAAAAAGTGGAAGGAAGGAAGGAAGGAAGAGAGGGAGGGGAGAGAGGGAAGGATGAAGACCCTCTGTATAAATAAATCTAAACCTATAAAAGAAGTATTAGAAGCAAGTTATCAAAAGACTTAATTCTCAAAAAAAAGAAAAGTTGTTAATTCGATCTGTTAGTTTATTTACAAACCTCTTGTACTACTGATGATGCATAATTCAGAACTCAGAATAATATTAAAGCTCAAAGCTTTATGACTTTGCATAATCTCGCATCACAGAAAGTCAGTGCACTGCAGCACAAACAAGGCACAGATGGAATAGATTTTCATATAACCCCAACAGCAATTCGCTTATCTTAAGATGTGTGAGCTATCTATGGTTATTATGGATTGCTATTTTTTTTCCTTCATCAGCATTTGTCTGCTCTTTGCGTGGCCCGATTAATACATGGCATTTGTATTTCACAGGTACAGCCATCAGACTGTCACTTCTGCCTCCAGGTAAACATACACAGTTCGAGGCAATTGTTCTTTATAATTTCCATACCAACCTCTGATTGATGGAATGCCAAAGCTATAAAATGTTGTTAATAAAACAAAAACTTGGTCCAGGTGTTTTGTGATTTTTATGATCTTGACTTTCAAGGGTAAAGAACAGCCTTTGCAGTCAGGTTTCATCACAGCTCAAGGGAAAAGTGAAGTCTCGATGGGAAGGTACCAGAGCCTCTCTTCCCAACTCATGAGCCACAGAACAGCAGCCTTGCGTCCCCTGTTAGAAATGCAGAGCTGAGCCCCAGACCTGCCATTTCTGAATCAGCATTTTAGCAATTTCCATGGATTCACGATGCACTTTAAAGTTTGAGAAGCATGCTAGAAAGGCTGCTCCCAAGTGTGCAATATATTCTAGTATCTCAAAGCCTTTCAGGTAGACTTCACGAATAGCCCCTCCCAACCTGAATCCTAGGTGGCTTGAATTATGCTGCTTCTAAAATACATTAATCTCTCAGACATAGTCCAATAAAAAAAATGACTTCCATGTGCATGCAGTTTTTAGAATTACTCTGCCAATTAATTGTTCCACCTGAGTTTGATTTTGAAATTCTTTGATTTAATTTATAAAAAAGAAAAAAATACCATTTACATGCAGTAAATCTCACAAGCCAGCATATGTGGGGCTAAAAATAGTAATTTAGTGTGCCTCAAAGTTATTTAAACATGTTATTATTATTTAATTATGCATGCATTTAAATGAGGAATTTTCAACTTTTCCTGTAAACGGCCAGATAGTAAATATTTTGGGCTTTGTGGACCAAGAGGCAATATCACTTAATCTGCATGCAAATTTTCTGTTCCCTGTCATCAAAATGTAAAAATTGTTCTTAGCTCTTGGCCACACAAAAACAGGCAGTGGGAAGGGTTTTGCTCATAGGCTTTAGTTTGCTGATCCATGATTTAGGTCAACAATCTAAACTGTACTTAAAGAGTGAGGGCTCAAGAGCTAAGAGGTGCCATTCTGGAACAAGATCCAGGAGCCACTGCCATATTTGTTCTGTGGAGACAGGAGTCTAGTTGTCACCGTGGCCCTAACCCCTAACTCCAGCCAAGGCTCTGGTCTGGTGAGACCAAGAGGCAATGTGATATATTTCTATGATTCTGAAGAGACAGCATAAGTATAACTCAGATTTAGTTGTCATATGTTGTTGTATTAGAAATGAGGGGCCGGCTCCGTGGCCGAGTGGTTAAGTAGGTGCGCTACACTGTGGCGGCCCAGGGTTCGGATCCTGGACGAGGACATGGCACCGCTCATCAGGGCACGTTGAGGCGGTGTCCCACATCCCACAACTAGAAGGACCTGCAACTAAGATATACAACTATGCACTGGGGGTGGGGGGGAGTTTGGGAAATAAAGCAGAAAGAAAAAAAGAAAAAAAAAGATTGGCAACAGTTGTTAGCCCAGGTTCCAATCCTTAAAAAAATAAAAAAAGAAATGACTGTGTACACCCTTGACACTCAAAGGAAGTAAGTTTCACTAAACAAAAAAGATATGCTTCCTCTAAAATAGGGAGCAAATTTACTGGAATCTGAGCAACAGGAAGTGACAAGGATGGTTTGTTTACAAAACACTTTAAATACCAAATAAAAGAAAAATGGTAAAGATCAATGATTAAAAAATTGTGTTCAATATTATAGCTGAGAAATTTATAATTCTGCAATCTTTTTCCCCAAGTGTGCTACAACTTAATTAATGACAAGTACCAAATAGCTTATGTTCCAGGTTCCAGGGGAATGTTTTGCAGTTGTCCTTAACTTTAGAAGTTAATTTTAGGGGCTTCCGAAAACTCGCTTTCCCACCCACATCCTCGGCAACCATTGCTAATCCATCACAGCATATCTGAGCCCGAAGAGAGCTCTCAAACAGACTACAAATCCATTGATCCGGTATTCGAGAGGAAGCCTACAGCCATCGTTGGGCCATAGACACATTTTGCCAAGCATGGCCCTTAGTGCTAAAAGAAAAGACAATGCTGTGGGACATGTGGGAATGTGAATTTGACTACTGTATCAATTCTTCTGTCCTCTGCGTCTGTGACCTAAGATGAGATATTGGCGGAGCCTAATATAGCACCGTGTATCTCAAGAACCCAGTGAGGAGTGACCTAGGTAGTTTCTATACTCAAATGAGTGGTTTCTTTCAAGACTCCACTGCCATGATTGGTTCCATGGTGATGAAATCTAAGCAAGAGTTACAGCCAACCTCTGGTTTCTTTGCAGATCTGCACAAAAACCCAGGTGAAAAGTCACAAGAACTTGCCTAAATTCATTCAGCAAAGAAAGTTCACTGACAGTATCCAGTTTCCAACAGTGAAAGCCAAGGCCTCTGCTAGTTAGAGGAAGTGAATTCAGAGGGAATGATGTGTCAACAGATCCCCATGGCTCAAAGGACTGATTGGGAAGGCACAGCAAAATCTCCTCAAATTACCTTTCTGCTTTCCCTAAAAAAAGAAAATGTTATTCAAAAGCTAAATGATATAAAAGAAAGTAAGTTGAATACTTGTTCTCTTCCATCACGTAAGGATACAATGGCCCGCTATCTCAACCACTGCCACATGCAACATACACATTTATAATACGACCTTGGTCACACCCAGATTTTGAAGATAATTGACCTTGGGCAGTGTCCTCATCCTTTCTATACTTTGTCCCCATTTTGGAACCTAAAAATCCCAAGATCATCTGACAATTCTGATATGCCTTCTAGAAGGTATTCTCCCAATTAAGGTGATTAATATACTAAACTTGACAAATATTTATGGAGCTCTTACTATGTGCCAGGCGCTGTTCTGGATATTTGGTATTCACAATGACTAAAACAAAGATCTCTGCCTGCACAGAGCTTACATACAAGTCAGGGAAGGGAGAGTGGAGAATAGCGGAGAAAAACTATAGTCCGTAGAAGTGATAAATTAATAAATAATGCAGTATATTAGAAGAAAAACCAGACCAGAGCCAAGGGAAGGAGAGAGCAAGGAGTGGGGAAAGATGCTGAAAGACCATCTGTTATAGATCGTAGGAAACCATCTTTCCTTTGAATTTGTGGCACCACACAGCTCTTATTTGTGCCTACCTTAGATTTTTTTGCAGTAAAATGTTTTTCAAGGAAGGTTAGCATAGTAGCTAAGCACCTGAATTTGGAGTCAAACCTAAGATCCAATCTTTGACCCACTATTTATTAGCTGTGGACTAAAAAATTGGGCAGGTTATTTAACACCTCTAAACCTTCCTTTCCATTAGTCTTATATGGGTTTTGTGAGGAGTAAAGGAAATTTTTTTAATTGGCACCTAAAGTAATGCTTGGACATGTTAAGAACTAAATAAATGGTAAATAATATTGCCTTCTGCATACGAGGTATTCTGCACTCATAATTATCCGTCCACCTGTCTTTTCCTCCTCTTGCAGATCTGCAAAGTTCCTGAGAACGGGGCCATGTCCACTGCCACATCACCTATAAGTGGGAATCCTGAATTCATAAAAGATAGAAGACATACATCCTAGCCCCAAATCTGGGCTTCAGATTTCTTAATCAGTAAAATGAGAACTTCCTAATAAATATTTAACAAACAGGTAAAATGAATGAAGGTATTAAAACTCCATTGTGCAGGGGAGGAGCTCAATAGACATCTCCCGAATTGAGTCAGTAAAGATTGTGACTATAATGGATTTGACTGGAGAGTATTTTCCTGATAAATAGCTGAAGTTTGCTCTCTGCAGACAAAAGAGGATTGGACATTGATAGTCTGCTCATCTTCTCTGGGATGACAGGGATTCTTTAAAGAAGTCTCTGCGATAAGACTTTAAAAGTGGCTGCTTTGCTGCAGTGAGTGGATATAGAGTTACCCAGTAACTTTCAGCAAAAGGAAAAGGAATATGATGAATGGGCCCAGCCAAAGCTTTCCCTTAAACGAAGATCAGATTCCAGGATACCGTGGGGTATTAACCTGCCTAGTGAGGTTTTCAGAGAGGAAAGAGTTTGTATAAACGCCAGGTTCTGCTCATTATAATATTATTAAATAAAGTAGAATTTCATGGATAATGATATATTGCTTCCTGTACAACTGTTGTCTCTCCCACTCTCCCTGGTAAACCGGGCTAGGGTTTCTCCTTTCTCTGCAGTCCAGATGCTGCCTCATGACTCCGTGTGTCTGTGAACCACTTCCAGACAGACCTCCATGGGCCTCACCGTAGCAATTGCCATTACTGGCTCACTGCTGCTGGCAAGTCTATCAGAAAATAAAGATATGTTATGGAACTTAATAATAGTCTGTCATTTTTGCAGTTGAGTCACAGCTGTGAAACCTACCCAATAATGGACTAAAACTTAAAGTACAAGTAGCTTTATCATTAAATAATTGAAAGGAAACAACATGAACAGGGCAAGAAAAATTCTTGGCTAAGCAAGGCATGTGACAAGAAAAACACAAGGAGAAAAATCACTACAGGGCGTGTTGGCATTTTAAACTTGTGTTCCTTTCCCAGAAGCGAGGCTGTAATTTTGATTATATTTTTCAGAATATCAGAGTTCTCAAATGAACATATATCACGTGCGTGGCTAATATTTTAAGCTGATGACCCATCTGTGTATCTTTAATTCTTTGTTTTTATCATGACTCCTAGGAGGGCTCTTCATCCATTTTCTGGTTTACCTTCTCTCCAGACGCATGGGGGGACTTAATTTTCTTGACCCCCCCTTGATACTAGGCATTGCCATGGGACTTTTTGGTCAATGAAATATAAGTGAAAGTAACATACGTCACTTCTCTGAAAAGTCTTCAAAGTGAGGACAGGATTTTCATGTTCGCTTTCCCGCATCATGGTGATCACAGAGGCAAAGGTGAGATGGAAACTCCTCAGCTTTGGTCCTGTACATTAACAATGAGCAGAGTTCCATCAATGGACATATAGCAGGAGCGAGAAATAAGCTTTTTCTGGTGTTTGGCCACTGAGATTTTGGGGTTGATTGTAACTACAGCAAAATGGAATGAATCCTGATGGATATAGAGGCTTAATTATTAATTGTAAAAGACTAATTTTAAAGCATGTACTGGGAACTTGGTGAAGGCCTGGGCCTCTCAAGCATTTTAAAGTAGAAAGTCTTCAGTAAAAGATTAGGAGAGCACAAATCAAAGCATGCTCCAGAGTTTGCAGCTCTGAATAGTTTGGAAGAAGAACAGCGATGAGATAAAGAACCCATTTCCATCAACAGCAAGGAATGAATGTCATCCCTACACTCATCCTCTGACAGTTTCATTCCATTGAGGACAGATGCCTCAACTGTATCAATTCTGTTTAATTCTGTTTAAAATCTTTGGTGAAGGACAAGACCAACTGTAAATGAATAGAAAAATCAATCCCATTTGTTGTGGCTGCACTTTGGGAAGAGACAAAAACACCAGGCTTGTGTTTGGTTCAAGGTTCCTAGAGGCAGAGCCACGGCTGGCATAAAATGAGTAAAATAAAAGGAAGAGAGACAACTCATCAAGCTGTACACTAGGAAGAGGGAATCTGACTGTACGTTGATTATACATCAATTAGACATTTTTAAAAAAGCAAGGAGGCAAAGGAAAGGACTTGCATAAAGAAAAAATATTTTAGGAAAAGTATTTCAATAACAATAATACCAGCTCCAAAGGAAAGTAAAAAAATCCATTATCTTTCTCATCTGAAAAGCTGGAATAAAATTTCTATTGTGAGTTTAAAGAGAAGGAATAATCATCTTACACATAAGCAAGGTTGATGGAACTTAAGATGGCATAAATGCTAGTTATTAGAAGAACATACTCCTTAGTGGAATGTAAAACATTGCTGCCTTTCAGAGAAATGGAGAGCAGAGACATTTAGGAGGAGTCCACTAACGTGGTTCAGTTGTAAGCATCTGTAAGTTTGGAGAAGAAAGTTTCTCACAGGTTTGTAAGAAGGGACGTAGTTTTAATTCTCACTGTTTTACAAAAGCATCCACTCCCAGGAGTTCTGGGAAAGCTGTGACAATCCCCATGGGGCAGTTATGTTACTCCTTCGCTGCTTCTCAGGAGGAAGAATTAAATTTCTCATATTGCTCCAATGCGTGTTTCCTTATTAGCATTCAGAATTGGGAGTTTTATCTTATAATTATTCCAGTAAGTAATTTTCTAAAGTTGATAACTTGGAGGATAAAACAAATAAGTTTTGCAATTTTGCTTTGCAATTTTATATTTACTTTTATGAAAACATTTGGTAGGGGAATCACACAATTCTAATAAAACCTCATCCCTTTCATTACATCTAATCTTAGTTCTCAACTTCACGATATAGAATGCTTCCTTAAAAATGCTTTAATGAAAGATATTATAAAATATATAGATTGGTATGTTGATTTCTACTTTAGCAATCCATATATTTATCATATTTATTTTTTTTTAAAAAACCTCCTAATAATCTGTATGAGTAAATGGTATTTAAAATGAACTCCTTAAAATATCTTGGTAACTTTGCCCAAAATATTATCTGTTAGGAAGCTGTCAGCCATCCATGTTAAGAGTTCATAAGAAAACAGTTTAAAATTGCATGCATTTTATATTAGAAAAATAATAATAATTCCAGACTTTTATGGACGCGAATTATTTACTAAAATGTTTGAGCTACAAAGGATCTTAGAAATCAATTAGTACAAACCTCCATATATTTGACATGATGACCTAGACTTAAGATGTGCACAAAAGCATAAGTTCTCAAGTGTAATATTCACACATAATTTCTTCCGGTAATTAAATAATAAGGATGTATTTGACCCAGTAGAAGTCTTTTAATGAAGTGTGTGACTTTCTGACATGCTTTGGTCTGTGCTTTATGAATAAAGGAGAACCAATTGTAAACTCCTCCAGCCATCTTTAGTCCAAAGGGGGCAATCAAAATTTTAAAGGCTGACCTGGTACAGCATACTGCTATAAAATTAATAGTGACAGCCCTAATGAAATCCCTTAATGTGATGATTAAAAAGATCCTATGAAATAAAGTGCAAGTATGATTTAAAAATGCATTCTTAGCCCTGGAGAAATGAAGGTTAGGCAAATGATCTGAGTTTTTAAAACTTCCTTTCATTAATAATAGCTCACGTTTGTGTAGGCATTTTAACTTTTCCAAAGCACTTTCATAACTTCCACCTCATTCTGTCCTTGCACCATCTCTCCTAAGCAGCCATGGAGGGAATAACAATTTCCATTTGCCACTGAGGAAACTGCTTCCAAAAGGGATTATTAAAGGACTTGTGTGCAAGGCCAAGCAAATCAACGGGGGAACTAGACCTGGAAAGCATATTTTGCAGCTCCAAATCCAGCCCTCTTTCACACAGACAAACGAATTCCAGTGGGTCATAATATCTCCTGCTCAGTGAATATCAAAAACGTTGTACTCTGTTCTGGGAGCCACCACTTGAAGTAAGAAAGAAGAAACTCAAAGATAGCTTAAAGACAAGTCATAGAAATGATCCATGCTTGAGAAATACATCCTAGAAAGACAATGCCCTGAAACTGATTTGTTGGGAAATTTTAGCCTTGGGCAAAAGAACAAGCAAGGACTTGCTATCATTAACAAACAACATACAGCTTTTTCTGTTTAATTTGACAGAATGGCAAAGCATATTACATCAGAAGATAAAGTCGTGTTGGGTTGCTAAGAATATGCCAGGATAAGGATTCTCATATGCCTGTACTACCAAGTGGTTTATGCCAAAGTGTTCCTGAGAGATTGTAAAGGTTGGGTAGGAAGTGTAGCCAATTGAAACATCATAGATTCCAAAGTCAAAAGAATGCATCTGGTAACTCTCTACCCTGTGATAGTTCATACCTCCATCATCTCTAAAGGAGACTTCAGCTAAATGGAATGGAGCCTTTCTGGAGTCACACTGAAGTTTGGTCACTCAGCTCCACCAACAGAGACATTCATTTAGAATTTCCAGAAGTCCCCAAAACTAACAAAACCCCGGCAGAAACTTGTAGAATCTGCACAAATTTCTATCCATGCCTGCATACATAAGATAAGCATAGATGAGGAAAGTTGATAGTACCAAGCAGGTTCTTTATGTTTGCAAGTGACCTATGAGCACAGCTTGGCAGCCGAGTACATGTTCACAACATTCACCTAAGTTTCACACACTTGTAACTATAGTGATCCCTAAGCCCAACACAAGTACTTCATATGAAAGGAATTTTAAAAAGATAGTAACACCTTATTCTGAAAATAAAATACAAGACAGCAAAGAAGACACATGTTTTTCCAACTCTAGCCATCATTATCCTGAGTAACTGCCAAGAAAGGAGCCAGTCAATTCAGGCATCATCATATATAATGCATATATCATATAAATGATTTATTGTGTTAGGCACACTCTGAAGATGGCAATAGGATATGTTGAAAATGACCAATCTACTTTTTGGAATAAGAACTGTGAGGCAGTTTACTGTACACATGACTAAACAAAAGGAACTTAAAAAAATAGGTTTGAAATCAGTTTCTAGTTCTCTACTAAAGAACTTGTGCATCCCCTTAACTACATGCCTAAAAGAATAAATTCAGTTAATTTTAGATATTTCTAGGCCAGCCATGATGGCCTAGCGGTTAAAGTTTGGCACACCCTGCTTCGGCAGCCCGGATTCGGTTCCCAGGTGCAGAACCACACCACTCGTCTGTCAGTAGCCATGCTGTGGAGGTAGCTCACAAAGAAGAACTAGATGCACCTACAACTAGAACGTACAACTATGTTCCGAGGCTTTGGAGGGGGGAGGAAGCAAAAGGGGGAAGATTGGCAACAGATGTTAGCTTAGGGTGAAACTTCCTCTGCAGAAAAAGATATTTCTGTACTCCATAACTCAGATCTTAAGTGCTGATGATTTACTGAGTTCCAAGGAAAGATTAAAATACTGGTTGACTGGTTGGTTTGCTAAGCCCAGTAATGACTGTGGTGATGTGGCTGTCTATTCTCATCTAACCTGAGCATTCTTCATGTTCTCTATCTATAGCAGGGGAACATTAAATTAGGTTAGAAAAAGTTCTAAAAGAGTTCCTGTTTCCACTCTAAAATGGTATCGACTTTAAGATTCACCACCAATTTAGTTAATAGGGTTTTGTTTTGGTTTTGGTTTTGGTTTTTTGGTGGGAACAGGGGACTGACAGAGTAACTCTGCACAGTTTGAGATTCATCCTCAAATCAGAACTGCTTAAAAGTATCCAAGATATTTCTAGAATTGAAGAACCACGGCATTTCCTGCTTAGAATTGGGCTGAAAATAAGTCATCCATTCTGTTGTACTCCCATTGCTTTCTAAATAGTATAGAAATGTCTGTCCCAGTACAAGGGCTCAGAGCATGGCTGATATCCCCTTCTACACTCAATATTGTGATCACTGTACAGGGCTAGGTGGAGCCAACAGAATTATTGTAATATCTTGAGAGAATACTCCCACTGTTTCTGTTCCTAGAACCTGTTCTGTTATTTCCTCATAGGTCTCCTTCACTTAAAGATCAAGTTTTAGCCAGAAACAGTTTTTCAAGAGATGGGCAGAAGCAAAAGATACGTTGTCATTTTATCAGTAATGATACAGTCAATTTATTGTAGGGTGATTATACTACCTACACAGAATTGATGTGAGGATTAAACAAAATAATATAGCACATGAGCATCTAGCGTAGAGTGAGACATTTCATAAGCAATCAGTAAGTTGTAGCAACTATTAGCTTTCCTCACTCTCCACACTTCCTCTAAAATTTCCTGTAAAATTCCTTCCATTTCCCTAGGAAGCCCACCATTTGTCCAAGAATTCTGTATTACAAAAGTCCCAAAGAACTGGTCTGGCAGTATCAGAGCCCATCTTGGACAACAAAGGAAAAGAAGAAAGTGAGCCAGCAGGGCCAGAATCCTCTTTTGTGGATGAATGAAGGAAAGAATGGGAATACCCGAGCACTCGTACATTTTGTCTATTGTACCCCTGTGAGGGCTGGTCTTATGTAGGCCATGGAGATTGTGATGAACAAGACAAACCCAGCCACCATCCCTCAAAGCTCAGATTCCAGGCTGTGACAGTTACTAAGTATGGTGAGTTCATAGCATGAAACATAACTTCGTCCATGTTTATGTGTGGTGGTGGGACAGCTTGGGAAACGATGGTCAAGGAAAGTTGTGGTGAATAAGATTTATGTTGGGATTTGAGAGAGAGTCCAAAGTGGATGGTGAAGTGCAAACTTTTCCAGACAGAGGAAATGCCATGTGTAATGACCTTAAGTTTCAAATGACCTTTGAAGAACTGAGAGCTAGTGTGAATGAGACATGGTGAGGGAGGAGGACAGTGGTGGGAAGCGAGCTGGTGAGGTAGGCAGAGGCCTTACAGATCAGGTCATTTGCCACAGTGCCTAACTGAAATGCTGTAGATGCTCACAAATGTTTATCCACTGAGGAATGAAAAGCTTCTGGAAGCAAGAAACCTATTACTCATATAGGGATGCTTTGGTTAAACACCCTCTTTTCAGTAACCGACTTTGGGTCTATCTGATTCCCATACTCTAAGCTTCCTCTCTCCCTGCTGCCCATTTGCTCCATTTATACTGGCTCCGGGCTCCGTCCTGTGTCAGCATCTGTGACAACCCTTGTAACAATCAGAGAAATTCAAGTAGGTGACTAGTACGGTAGGTATAACACAATTACTGGAGTCAACCAGGCCCACATTCAATCCAGGTTCCCTGAGAGGAAAAAAGAAAATGAAATCATATGTGTCGTGATGAGGGAAGATGAAATAAAAGTAATAAAATGTTTATAATTATTGAAGCTGAGTTATGGGGACACAGGGTTCTTTATATTATTCTCCCTACTTGTGTGGATCCTTGAAAAATTCCATAATGAAAAGATTTTTAGAAATCCAGGTTCCATAAATTATAGGTAGTTTAATCTGGGTAAGTTATTTAACTATTCTGAATCTCAATTCCTTGATTTGTAAGTGAAGGAAATGCTCACTTCACAGAAGTAATGTGTAAAGATTCAACAAAAAGATGGAGGGAAAGAACTAGGCACGGGGCCGGTATGAAGAGGGGGCCCTACAGGCATTAGGGCTCCTAAAGTTCAACATTTAACGGCCCAGCATCAAGGCCAAACTTTTGGCCCTGTAGCCCTGGCCCTGGATCCTAGAACTTCTCTAACCTTACAGCACATGAAACACCTGAAGACCTTGTTAAAATGCAGATTCTAACTCAGCTGATCTTGGGGAGGCCCAAGATACTGTATTTCTAACAAGCTTCTAGGTGATGCTGAAGCAGCTGGAACACACAGATCATACTTTGTGAAGTAAGCCCTGACTTCTGCTTTATTTCTCACACTAAGTTTTCAATTGTACCCTCGTCTAATTACTGAGTTTCTGTCTTATCCTTCTGCTTTGACTCCCTGGTTAGATGATTCCCCCAGAATTCTGTTCCTTCCAGGACTAAGGTCCTGGATACATGCTAACAGTTACTCTCAGAGTTTGAAATCTTGTTCCTAAGCTTAGGAATACTCCAAACTCTGATTTCCTTCCTGGATCCTGAGTAATTTGTGCTTGTAAATCCACTGTTGCTGTGCTGCCTCTGATTGCCCTGTTTTCCCTACATACACCCCTCTTCCTTAGCCTAAATAGGGCACGAAATGCTTCCCTGGAGGAGCACTGGTTGTTTGCCTTGGCAGAGTGCGGACCCGCCCATTGGAATATCTTCCAACTGCCTGAGTCTAGATTGGTCCCTTCACAGTTTCTCAACATCAGTGGGGAGTTTCACATCTACCCACTGGAGGAGGAGGAAGATACTTAACCCCATCAAAGATATATACTCAGTAATGTGTTTATTTGTAAGCAGATGCCTTATTTGAAGGCAATCTTCAATATATGAACATGAAACTTATGTAAACTTCTTTATGCAGAACTCTAGAACAAGGCTTAGAATTATTTTCTTCTAATCCACCAATTACAATGTAACTTTCATATGATCTGGATGTATAAATTCTGAAAACTTGCTAAGAAAATACATCCATCAGCTAGTTAGATTATAAGTTTACATTCTGGCAAGCTTTATGGAAAGAGTCATCTGCTATATATATGTGTGTGTTTCTATCCCCCTGAACAAGCACAAAAGTTATTAAAAATCATGACAAAACCAAACATTGAGAATAATGTACTCATGTTTAAACACGACTCTTCCATTTGACAGGAGTAACCTTGACAAGCTGCTACCCATCAATGCTTTTTAAACTGATGAGGTATTCCCCATCTTTCCTGCAACATTAAAAGACAGTTTGCAAAATTATCAACTCACAGTGAACTTGAAGGGAAGTTTCTCATCCTAATATAAATGGTATCTCTTAAGGTTCATGGAAACTGAACATTCATGCATAGTTAAAATTGCTTTGCACAAAACGCACACCCGCTCTTGGCGCTTCTTCTGTGCACATTTTTCCTGTCTCATGAAGCTTTATTTTACTGTTAGAAGGAGCTTGCTTCTTAGTTTTTGTTCTTGCTGTATTCTCATTTCAGACCTGTAGGGCACACAAAATATCACATGATCTAGGCTATAATCTTGGCAACTGCTTCCTGAGAAGTAAACTTTGCAGACTTTAGTAATGATGGATATTCACTGGGTTTTAGTAATCCAGCGTTCATTTCCTCATATTCTTGTGGGGAAAAGATTCCCAATGACACTCTGAGAAAGGAATGCCTCTCACCCAATCCCTGGACACATCTTTGGAGCCTGGCTGCTGTTGACGCTACTCCCAGCTGCTTTGGGTTCGGGTTTGACCTGGCCACAGTGATTGGGTCCAGAACCATTGAGAACAAATGAGACTGCTGCTGGGCTACAAAGAAAGAGGCTGGTATTTTTTCCTGATCCCGAACATTACAGGATATAAGATAGAACTGCTTCAGCCATCTTGCCATCAGAGAGGAAGGGCAGATCCGAGAATCCAGCCAAGACAGAGAAAGGGTAAGTGAGAGGTGGAGAGGGAGCTTGAGAATTGTCTGAGCTCCTGGTCTGAGGCTAGCCCTACTGCTGATTTTGTAATTACTGGGATCAATCAATTCCATTTTTGCTTAAGCCAGCTTGAGTTGAGTTTTTTGCCATATACAGTCAAGAGGAATACTAATTAATGCAGTATGTTAAGTGAGGCTAGAATGGGGAGATTGAGAATATGCAAGAAATATAATTCTTCCCATAATGAATAAAACCTAGACAAAATCCTGAGTTAACCAATTAACTATGTGTAGAGAACATGGAAAAATAATATAATTATATTTGAATATTATTCATTTTTACAGTGTTATCTCTATGAGCTAAGGGTCTTTTGAGTTACTTATTTAAAAGGCAAACTAATGTTTTTGGTGTCATTTATACATATATACATGTTAGTTATGAAAACAAATTGTGTGGAAGTCACATCAACACAGACTACATAAACACATTCTTTGGATGAAAATTATAACTTAAAAATGTCGTTTTAGGGGCCGGCCCCATGGCCAAGTGGTTAAGTTCGCACGCTCCGCTTTGGCGGCCCAGGGTTTCACCAGTTCAAATCTTGGGCACAGACATGGCACCATTCATCAAGCCATGCTGAGGCGGCATCCCACATGCCACAACTAGAAGGACCCACAACTAAAAATACACAACTATGTACCAGGGGGCTTTGGGGAGAAAAAGGAAAAATAAAATCTTTAAAAAAATGTCATTTTATTTAAAGATTTTACCCATAATCAAAATAAGAGTTGGGGGCTGGTCTGGTGGCATAGTGGTTAAGCTTGCAGGCTCCACTTCAGCAGCTTGGGGTTCACAAGTTTGGATCCCGAGCGTGGACCTAATCCTGCTCGTCAAGCCATGCTGTGGTAACATCCCACATAAAATAGAGAAAGATTGGTGCAGATGTTAGCTCAGTGACAGCCTTCCTCCAGTACAAAGAGGAAGATTGGCAACAGATGTTATCTCAGGGCCAAACTTCCTCACAAACAAAAAGAGAAAGAGTTGGGCTAGTGTCAACTTTTTGAACAATGGCTCTCTCATAACTATTCTTTTTCACTTTGTAATACTATATTGTATCTGAAAGCCAGTTAGTATCTATCAAGAATTTTTATATATATCATATGGTTTGATACAATTTTTAAAATTAGGAAATGAATATTATATACACTCCACATCACCCCCCCCCCCCAATCCACCCAAGCACCACTTCCCAAATTCTGTAACTGTAGACAACGATATTCAGGGGTTATGGACTTCAATAGAAGAACTATATTGGAGCAAAATGTGTACACAAACCAAATGTCAAATGTGGAATAATTTACCTTACAAGTTGTGCCACATTATTTCAGATCCCTAATATTAATATAAAAAAGGTAGTTTAAGATGTGGAGTTGTATGATACCAGTATAACTCTGCTGTGGGATTGTCATACATCTGGAACTCAACTACAAAGCCATTACCTAGCTCAGGATAACGTGATAATTTCAGGTGCACATTATCTGGGTGGTCAACTTCTGAGAAGACAGAGAGAAAGAAGAGTTTAGACTTTGGCCAGAGAGAGCTAAGAATCTGACCACAACAAACCCAATTAACTTGTGTGATCTTGAGCAAGTTAGTTCTCTAAGCCTCTATCTCCTCATGATAATAATGGGATAACCATATTAGCTAACTATAGAGTTACTACTATGATCATATGAGATAGGACATGTAAGGGGCACAGTCCAGCGCCTGATTATGGGGATCCCTACTTCTGGACTGTGCCTCTCTCCACTGGTGTTGGCAGTTGATGGCTCTCAGTTGAGTCACTCTCTGGAAATTGCCCTCAGCCAGAGAGCTGCCTCTCCCTGGGGGGTATCCTACATCCAATGCTTGGTCAATGAAACAGTATAAAGTCACAGACCCCTTGTGTCATTTCAGGACAACTCTTAAAGGCCAGGTCCAGAGCTGCCCATGGGAGTGGTAGAGACTTCTGCTATGAGTACATTGAAGCCCAAATTCTCCTTCTGTCTAATCCTGCCTTGCTCATTCTCTTACAGGTGTTGATTACAAGACCATTTCCTGATAAATTTCCTGCATGAATCTCCATCTTAAAGTCTACTTCTGAGGAAAGCTGACCCAAGACACTATTAAACAGAAAAGGCTTGATCAATATTAGTTTTCATGATGATAATTATTATGAAGCTGAAGGTGGCGTAGAAACAGGAACTTGACTGTTTCATTTTGATAAAGTCAATCTTAAACATGTATGGAAACTGTTTCCTCAAATTATATTTTCTAATAGTGTAGGACAAGTTTAATGTTAAAAGCAGAACTGCTGCTAATTATGACAGGCTACTCTCTCCTAACAATCAGCTTAATTAGTAGATTATACCTAAATTGACACGTCTATTTTCAACTTAGTGATTATTTGTGTAGCTATTTTTATTTTGGAGCTTTTATCACACTGAATAAGTGTTGATCAAAAATTTAAAAAAATAAAATCCCCTTAAACAACAGTTTCTTCTAAAAGCCCTTTATACACTGATATTCTATGATTCTGTAATTTTGATGATGGCAATATCTGAATAATACATTCTCTGGGAAATAAGGTCATTTACCTACCAAAATCGTCCTTGAAAACAACACTTCATAAATTATGGAAAGCAGTGGTAGTGTGAAACAAATAATACAAATGGCAACACAGAAACTGCAATTGAAGAAGAGAAAGGGTGTTGGGAAAAATAATCCCAGGTATTGTCCTAACAACCATAAGAGCAACGATGCAGAGTACGGCCTGGCCTTGAGTGTTGGAAAGCTTCCAGCAATGAAGGAATAATGTCATACAAATTTAGTGCAGAAAAGGACGTTGGAGATCACTATGTCAAATCTTCTCTCTTCATTGATAGATAAACTGAGGTAAAATTACATTACTTGCCCAAGCCCCATAACTAGAGAGGAAGAGAGCCCACACTCAAAACCAACCCTTCTGGACATTTCTCCTGGATTCCACCCACATGCTCTTTTTCTCAGACTGTTGGCCAACCCAAGAAAACTCCTTCCTCCTCCTCCTCCTCTCCTTTTCCATCAATTATTTTATGTTCTCTGCCTGAGCCCAGGCAAGTCTTCTTTTCTCTAACATCCCTTTATAAAATTTCTATCTTGGAAATTCCCTGAGATATACATTTTTTCCATTATATCTGAAATAACTTTAGCTATTATTAGATAATATATGATTCCATAATACATATATGCATGTGCTTTTACCAAATCCATTGCTTTGTATATGATTTCTACCAATGGTCACAAAGTTAGAGACAAAGGTAGTGAAGTTAGAACAATCCCCTTCGTTTACAGATTTATTAGTATAGTCTTTGGAACAAAACATAAAGGAAATTCTTTTGCCTGGTTCACAAAACACTATTTTTTTTTTTTTTTTTTTGAAGATTGGCACCTGAGCTAACAACTGTTGTTAACCTTCTTTTTTAATTTATTTTATTTTTTCTTCTTCTCCCCAAAGCCCCCCAGTACATAGTTGTATATTCTAGTGGTGAGTGCCTTTGGTTGTGCTATGTGGGACGCTGCCTCAGCATGGCCTGATGAGCGGTGCCAGTCCACACCCAGGATCTGAACCGGCAAAACCCTGGGCTGTGGAAGCACGGGAACCCAACCACTCTGCCACGGGTCCAGGCCCCACAAAACACTATTTTAATGTAAATATGGGCCACTGCTAGTTACAGCCAATGTGATAGCAGATTTTGGAGATAATTTTTTCTAAGCATTTTACAAATTTTAATAAGTAACACTCTAAACTTTAGATTAAAATAATTCTCAAAGACCCTTGGTAGAGACTATTAAAAGGCACCAAGAAAATAAATTTAAAGAAGGCTGAATATTAATTTTTAATTAATTATTTTTAGGTCATGCTGATAAAAAACGGCCCTGATTAGTTCTGTGGATGAGAATTTAAAGTCAGAAACAGGATAATCAAAAATAAACTAAAACTGAATTGAATGCTCTTGAGCAAGGAATGTGTTTCCAACAGAACTAAAGAATATGACTCGTTTTAAGTTAATCCGTAAAATCTTTTGACATCTATTATTTATCCACACTGATGATGTCCTCTAAGGCACAAACATAATTTAGCCTGGTGACAGTTGCCTAGGCAGATGTTCCTTAATGGGCTGACACTAAATGCAATCATTATGTGTGCAGTGAGTTTCATAGAACACATATACTACCCCTGTCTGATCCTTTTGAATTACTCATAAACTAGCTCTTTTGAGTGTTTCATGTGCTTCCACCTTTATTTTGTAATTAAAAAACACATGCATACTGCAAATGAGAAGCACATTTCCTATTTCCAAATAATCTTGGAGGAAAAAACACACTCATTATTTTTTTCTAATCATTTCATTCTATCATTTTTGCCAATTCTCCTAGCTTTGTTTGCTTTGGGAGAGATAAAGGCAAGGAATCTGTCCTGTGTTTAGTTCTTGACACTGACTTATATAATGCTCAGGATATGTTCTCCTTTTCTCATTGAGAAGGTTCCTTACTGTATACTATTTATAAAAACATATGAAGAAATAAACCTTTTTAGCCAATGTTTTTGAAACTGGGTTTCTGCACGGTGCTTTATTCCTGTGGTTAGGTAGCTATCAGGATATTTGTGCTGTATTCAGACTGAATCAATAAGGAACCAAAGAAATCACCACCAGTCAAATAAACAATTTAAACGTGTGGTGGGGGAAATTAGTTAAATTTTATTAAAATCAATCAGATTCAGTCTTTGGACTTAATTATTCGGTTAATTCTGTCAAAGCAGTCAACTTGGTAAACTACTGTTTAATAAGTATAGTTTAGAAATTCTTAGACTTGTTTCCATTAATGTTATGACTGCCACTCACTAGGCTCTGGTTTAACCTTTTAAATACATAATCTTATTAAATCCCAACTACAGTATTGCAAGTTAGATGGTGCCATTCCCATTTCACCAAAGAGTAAACTGAGACTTAGAAAGGAAGAGAAGCTTGCCCAATGACACACAAGGAGTACATGGTGGAGCTGTGGTTCAGGCCCTTGGCTGTCTATCTCCAAAGCTTTCGCCATTTTCTTTCTAACATGTGGCATTCCTTTATATGTAATGGTCAAGGATTACAACAAGAGTATTAAAGTCTTATAGCACAGCAGATCTGCCTCTCCCCACACCCAGTGCCTCTTCACAGCTCTTCCCAAGCTCTCCCCAGTGGCAGGCTGAAGGTGGAAAGTGGGAGGCAAAGCGGAGTATGCACACACACACACATACACACACAACTAATTTAATTTCCAGGAGATTGTGATATGTCTACCCTGACTTGAAACACAGCACATCACAAAAGGGGCTGGGGGCACTGAGCCCTCCAGGGTAAATCCTCTTAAAAGCTTACTCAAAGGCTAAGGCCGTGCCATACCCCTTTGAGCAATCCCCTTCCCCAAGCTCCTGTTGGGCCCTGTACTCTGAAATAGCGCCTCGTTCCTACATTCATCTCTTTTAAACACATTCAGGGATTCCAAGAATCTCACAAGAACTTGCAGAGGCTTGGGGAGCTATGACCAGATATGCTATGAAACAAAATTCAAGGATGACTCAAATCCTCAAGCCTGGTAAAAAGAAAGAAGAGATGCAAACTTAATGGAGGTAGGAAAAAGAACCTGATTCTGTTTTTATACTTAATACTTATGCTGGTCATTCCTGAAAGAGCAAATGTGGCTTGCTGACAGTTTTCTGTTTGAATACTACTGACTGCGGAAGAATGGCTAGTGCCTACATGTCAGTTGTGCAAATCACAGGCTCTGTTGTCTTTGGTTGATGGGTTTAGGTGTCTGTGTGTATCACGGTTCCCGCAATCCATTGCTAAAACGAATGCTTATACTCTGATTAACAACTTCCCCATTCCTTTTTATTACCAAATCCAATAACAAGGACAGCAAAACAGGAACCAAATATATGCTGCTCATTTGCCTCTACAAGTAGCAGCAAATACCCAGTGGTGGAAACATGTTTTGTTCAAAGTTTACTCATTAAAAGAGAGGCTGGATGTGTAAAACCCAGATTAATTACCCCCAAATGACTGGCTGAGGTTGAATAAAATATGAGCACATTAACACTCAACAGCGCTGCTTAGAGAAGACAGGACAAGAAAGAAAGATTAAAGTTAAATGAGAGCAAGTATATTTCCAGTATTTGAATTGAGTTTTTCAAGGGTGAATTCTTCCTTTACTCCAAATCAAATTCTGTTGCTTGAAAATGCAGATTTGAGTGACAGATTCCTAGGGTTCAAATTCTAGCTTACTAGCTGTGCAACTTCGGCAAATTACTTAATGTCTCTATGCCTCAGTTTCTTTATCTGTAGAATAAAGATAATGATTAGATTTGTTTTGATCATGAAATCACTTAAAGCTCATAGGAGTGTTTTGATATTGAAATGCCTAAATCTCAGGTACAGTACTTAGTGCCTAAACCAGAGCCATTTGTAAATTATTGCAACCCACATCTAGAGCCATCCTGTCACGTGGGACAGAGCCTTGCAGTCCTTATTCCTCCATAGTTCCAGCTACGTTTAGTGGTGTTTTCATTTCCACAAGTGTTTTATTTCTTTATCTATCTTTTTATTATGACAGGTTTTGTTGTTGCTGCCATTCGTTTGAGCACTGGAAAATATCCCTTTGGATCAAATAAAAATACCAGAGTGGATGTATTTTGAAAAGCATTAAGTGTTATATAAGTGTAAGGAAAGGGAGTAGTAACAAAGGAGAAAAAACACTCATGCCTTTTCAGCAAATAATTACTTTTCATAAGATAACAATAATAAAGATTATACCACCTGTTTGTCTAAGCAATAGATAGTTTTTAAGCCACTACTGGGTTGTTATCTTCAAACAAACCATTTCTAGAAAATAATTATGTTATCTACCTCAATAAAAGATAAAAATTTTGTTTATCTTCATTTCCCACTTGCCAATGAATAACTCATGATTTCAAAAAATCAATTTGATCTATGTGTTTCACTCTCGTTGCTAATGCTGATAACGCTGCTGGCGATGTGTGGGTGAATGCCTGGGATAGTTTTCTCGAGTTCATTTTGCATCCTTTGAACATTCTGTTCACTTAGGAGAGTATAGCTGAAGGTACTAGATAAGAGATGAGGAGGTGGGTGAAAACTGTGACATAACACAAAGGATGGAAAATATTAATTATGACTGATGTCTACATATGGCCAAAATATCATTTTAGCATTATATCTAGACATGAGTGTGCACTTATCATAATTTCAGAGATAGTTTTCTCTTATTTGTATCACATGGTTGATACAAACCTTTGGCCCATATCTTAGCCCATTCGGGCTACCATAACAAACCACCATAGACTGCGCAGCTTATAAATAACAGAAATTTACTTCTCACAGTTCTGAAGATAGGGAAGTCCAAGATAAAGTCACCAGTAGATTCGGTGTCTGATGAAGTCCTGCTCTTGGTTCATAGATGACCGTCTTCCTGCTGAGTCCTCACATAGTGGAAGAGGCAAGAGAGCTCTCTGGGGTCTCCTTCATAAGGGCACTAATTCCATCCAAGAGGGCTCTGCTTTAATCATTTCCCAAAAGTCTCACCTCCTAATACAATCACATTGGGCATTAGGATTTAACTTATGGATTTTGGGGGGACACAGACTCAATTTGTAGAAGCCTGAAAAATTGAAAAATCAAACAGTGCAACAAAACGTATGATGTTTTCTGGGCTTTACGATTCTTGAGATGAATGAACATCGTGCCTTTGAATAGGCTACTTCCTAGAATACGTTCTAAATGATCTGTCCCTATGCCACATGAAGCTTTGCTGGATTGCTCTAAGTCTCATTGAAAGGCCCAGCTTTTATGTCCCAACTAGCATCATAACACACAATGGAGGGTAAAGTTCAGAGTCAGCTATGTTTTGAATTGAAAATGCTGAGATATGCCCAAGAGAATGCCATAAGTCTAAGACTTTCCTCATTGCCTACATTCTAGGCCTTATTTATTTGCAAGGCATTTATTTACGGTAGGTGCACATACACATACCTTCTTTCCATGCCCCTGCTACCTTCCCTCAACCCAAAGCCCTGTTGGAAGCCTGAGAAATTTGTTGTAGATATTTTTCTTCTGCTGCTAATAGGCAAACAAAAAATTGTACTATGTAGAAAGTAATTTCTTACCAACCTATGCAATGTACAAATTGTAATGGGATTTTATCTGTATCAGTATCCAAACATAGGACCTTATACTCTTAAATTTATGGCAGTGTTATTTCCTACACTCTACAGCTTCAGTTGTGCCAAGCAATAACTCAGGGCTTCAGGAACGCTGAGGTAATTAACACTTGAAAATGTTACAGTTCCTGCAGAGGTGTAATTGCAGCCCTCACCTTTCCAGCCCTGCATGATCCCTAATAGGAGATTATGGGCGATGGCTCTGGACCCAATCTCCTCCCCTGTCTTAAAGTGATTCACTTTCCTATTGGTGGAGCTAGCAGGTGTCCTATTTAAAGTCATAGAAAAAGTTCCCATCTTTCGGAAGACGGTTTACAGGGATAGCAGGGAACGAGAAAGGGACTTTAAACTCTTGCTTTCATTTCTTACTAATGTACATGGATCTCTGAGTCTTAGTTTTTCTATCAAGTAAAAAAGTGTCAATAACAATTGTCTATTTCTTAGTGCTGTGGAAAGAACCACAAGAAATCAGACGTGAGCCATAAATTATATTCCAAATATAAGAGATGGTAATTTTTCTACCTCTCTCCCATTCTTTTTTTTTTTTTTCAGAATTATACAGGTTTCATCACAAGGCTCTGGGACATCTTTACCGCCAAAAAGACAAAGGAAACTGAATGAATGGTCCTTACACACCTGGATGCCACTCAGGTTGGGATTATTAAGTGAGGGCATTGAGTGCTCCTGGCCGAGAGCCGTGCTCCTCCTGGAGAGACAGGGTGGATGACTATATTCAGGAAAGGGAATGGGCAAGGAATAGACAGGAGGCATAAGGCCCTTCATCTTGTTCGATCTGGAGTCTTTTCTTACGTAAAATTCAAGCTTTTGAAAGCAATTCCCCACCTTAAATCACAGAGGTGCAGTACAGATATTGTAGAGATTAGACAGGGTCAGAGGACTGAGAAGTCACACAAACAGTGAGGCTCTTCATAAAGACATTAGCAACTGCAGCAGGAAGTTTTAAAAGCATATTAGGGGCCAGCCCTGTGGCCGAGTGGTTAAATTCGTGTGCTCTGCTTCAAAGACCCAGGGTTTCACTAGTGCGGATCCTGGGCGCGGACATGGCACCACTCATTAGGCCATGCTGAGGCGGCATCTCACATGCTACAACTAGAACATACACAACTAAAACATACAACTATATACTGGGGCTATGTGGGGAGAAAAAGCAGAAGGGGAAAAAAAAAAGAAGATTGGCAACAGTCGTTAGCTCAAGTGACAATCTCTAAAAAAATAAATAAATAAAAGCACATTAAAGACAGAATCATCTTAAATTCTACAAATACACATCTTCACAATAGCTGGAACAGTAAAAATGTAGTTGTTAAGGGCTCTGTATTTAACTCTAAACTTTTGAGAGACTGATGATTCTCTGATACGGATAAAAAGCATCTTGGTGAATGTTTACACTGAATGTACAGGAAGCCTCTATAGCTCTCAATCCTTAATGGGATTAAGTGACTCATTGTAAAATCCTGAGTTGTTGAGAGGTAGAGAGAAAGGTGAATAATTTGGACTCCATTTGACACATGGAGATGCCAGACTAATCAGGTAAGCAAGCAGAACCACTTACAGAATGGGGTCTTACCAACAGTTGGCACTGTCTACTTCTGCTACGTTAGGTACTCTATGTAGAAAGTAATTTCTTGACCAAAAAACATACAGATTGCAATGGAATTTTATCTGTACTACTGTCAAAAGACAGGACCTTATACACTTAAGTTTATGGCAGAATCACTGTCTACACTCTATAGCTTCAGTTGTGGCAAGGTGCATCAGCAGGGCAGACATTCTGGGTTCCTTGTATAGGATGGTCATATCTTGGTTGACCGGAGCTCATGTCTGGCTATAGTACAGAGCCATGCTACAAAACTGTTTACTAAGTAGTCCATATGTTGTAGCTATCTGAAACATACAGCTGTAGCATCAAAAGCAGGAAGTTATTCCTTGTGCACTATTGGTGGAAAACAGGATAAAGCTTCCTCAAAAAATTAAAAATAGGGGGCCGGCCCTGTGGCTGAGTGGTTAAGTTCATGCATTCCACTTTGGTGGCCTGGGGTTCACTGGTTCAGATTCTGGGCACGGACCTACACGTCACTCATTAAGCCATGCTGTGGTGGCATCCTAAGTGGAAGAGCTATAATGACCTACAACTAGGATATACAACTATTTACTGGGGCTTTGGAGAGAGAAAAAAAAACAGAAGAATATTGGCAACAGACGTTTCAATCTTCCTCAAAAAAAAAAATTAAAAAGAGGACTACCATATGATCAAGTAATTCCACTCCTGGGTATTTATCCAAAGAAATTGAAAACACTAACTCAAAAACATATATACACCCCCATTTTCATTGTAGCATTATTTACAATAGCCAAGATATGGAAACAACTTGTGTCTATCGAGGGATGAATGGATAAAGAAAATGTGTGTATAGATATACACAATGGGATATTATTCAGCCACAAAAAAGAATAACATCTTGTCACTTGGGACAACATGGATGGGCCTGGAGGGCATTATGCTAAGTGAAATAAGACAGAGAAAGACAAATACCTTATGATCTCACTAATATTTGGAGTCTAAAAGAAAATTTAGAAAACTAAACTCATAGATATAGAGAGCAAATTGCTGGTTGCCAGAGGTGGGGAGTGGGACCAAAATGGCTGAAGGTGGTCAAGAGGTACAAAATTCCAGTTATAAAATACGTTTATTTTATATCACATGGGGATGCAATGTAGAGCGTGGTGACTATAGTTAATAATAGCGTATTGCATATTTGAAAGTTGCTAAGAGAGTAGATCTTAGAAGTTCTCATCACAAGAAAAAATTGTTGTAACTGTGTGTGGTGACTAATGTTAACTAGACTTATTGTGCTTATCATTTCACAGCATATACAAATATCGAATCATGATGTCATACAACTAAAACGAATATGTATTATGTCAACTCTACTTCAATTTAAAAAGAAGCAAGAAGTTATAAGCAATTGTGCTAACTGGCTCATGCTAATTACTAAAATTTAGCTAGGGAGAACCACGACATTCTTCAGTCCTGAATATGTAATCAATTATGTGTTACAAGTTTATTTCTTCTAGACTACTTATGTTAAGCCTAATTTGTTGTTGTTGTTGAGGAAGATTAGCCCTGCGCTAACTACTGCCAATCTTCCTTTTTTTGCAGAGGAAGACTGGCCCTGAGCTAACATCCGTGCCCATCTGCCTCCACTTTGTATGCGGGATACCTACCACAGCATGGCTTTCGCCAAGCGGTGCCATATCCGCACCCAGGATCCGAACCAGCAAACGCCAGCCTGCCGAGAAGCAGAATGTGTGAACTTAACCGTTGCTCCACCTGGTCGGCCCCATATCAAGCCTAATTTTACATATTTCTTTCATCTATTTGATGGTTTAAATAATTCTTTACTTGGAAGGATTATATATTGTTACTTTTTTGCTTCCTTAGAATATAATCAAGCCTGTTTTGTCCATTTATTTCATAACGTTAAGCATACACACAAATACAGACTTACATACCTATGTACTTGTATCATGGGAAGACTAAAACATGATATGGAAAGCAGGAAATCTTTTTAATCACTTCTTTTTTGGACACTTACTTTCACCTGACAATCAATTTCCTTTTAAATTATATTTGATGGTTCTTTTCCCTTGATTCCTCTGTGTGTCTCATTTCTGATCCACTGGCTTTCCTGTAACATTTTTCAACTCCATATATCCAACAGAGGCATTTTATTACCAGGCAAAAATGATATTTCCCCACCTCTTTGCTTTGGTACTTCTAGCTTAACTGACAGGTTACTTTATAGAAATGAACCTCACAAAACCAGGGGCTCCCAAAACCCTGTCAGAGCATACACACTGTCAAAATCAAGAGGAAGACAATAAAACTTACTGGGTCTTAGTTACAATACACACAACAGCTAAGATTTCTTTGAAGCTTGTTTGGAAGACTTCATTTAGAAACTCTAACTCCTTACGATCAGAAATGCAGAAGAAGGAGTCTTCATTTTCATCTTTAAATTCCATATCGTTGTCAAAGCACCTCTCCCATTTAGGGCAACGTGGAAAGTATGTGAATCCAAACCTGGCTGCTCAGATATCCAGATGGTTTTAAAGGAAAGCATAGGGTTTGAGAATTGTTTTTCAATATTTCAGAGAACTTCATGAAAATTGCTAATGTTTTCCAAGCTGAGGATGGACAGACTGACTGAAACTGCCATAGGCCATAGTGCATTAACCTAAGGTATTCACTTTCTCTAGTGGTCATTAGAAACTCTAACTGCTATTTTACATGTCTGTAGATTTCACAAAGTGGAGAGAAATAAATTATTACTTTATAAAATTTTTTGTTTTATGGGCACCATTTCTCAACATATCATGTCCATTTAAAAATACATAATTCAAGGGGCTGGCCTGGTGGTATAGTGGTTGAGTTTGCATACTCCACTTTGGTGGTCTGGGGTTCGTGGGTTCAGATCCTGGGCATGGACCCACACACTGCTCATCAGGCCATGTTGTGGTGGCTTCCCACATACAAAATAGAGGAAGATTGGCATGGATGTTAGCTCAGGGACAATCTTCCTCACCAAAAAACCCACCATAATTCAAGGGGCCAGCCCTGTGGCAAGTGGTTGAGTTCAGTGTGCTCTGCTTTGGCAGCCCGGGTTCATGAGTTCAGATCCCAGTTGCAGACCTACACCATTCATCAGCCATGCCGTGGCAGTGACCTACATACAAAATAGAGGAAGATTGGCATGGATGTTAGCTCAGGGATAATCTTCCTCAAGCAAAAAAAGGAGGAAGATTGGCAACAGATGTTAGCTCAGGGCAAATCTTCCTTAGCCAAGAAAAAAAAAACCCCACATAATTCAAGACTTCTTCATTGATAGAAAACTCGGAAAATGATAAATCCCTGAGGGTCTGGTCATTTAACCTTACTTTGAAAGTCCTTTAATTATACACATTTAAAACATCTTCCAGAATTATCTTGCTTTATTCTCCAACCATGCCATATGTAGTCTTCCCTCAAACTCAGAAGATACTGTATTAATACCCTTCTTTTTTAACCCTCATATAAACATTCTAGAGTTCAATATTCTCCAGCTGTAACTACCATCAACACAAACAAATTCCCTTCTTAAAAATTCCAAGAAAAGCAGGACAGTAATAGTATATGAATCAATATGCTAGCTATTTCACCCCATTCCATTGTATTCTGACCCAGCTACTTCCTCATCTCCTATCTGCTAATAATCTATTCAGTTCAAACCACAACACACATTCTCTTGCATTTTATTTACTGTCCCTAATCAGTTCCTTGACTGAAATGTGTTTTCATTTCTGTCCTTTCCAACCACTCCATCACAAACTAGACATTTTCCCCCTCTGCATCATAAACACCTTTTGCTAAACTATACTTGGAACTTAATTTTTTCTCTCTAGGATTGATAATATTTCTTCATCCTTAAAAGAAGTCACACAATAAGTAAGTTCCTATTTGTACATCCCAAGTGTCCCCAAATTTCCCCTCAGAAGTTGTAATTTCTTAATCTTTATGCCGATTTTCTGACCCTGCCTATACATTGCCCTTGTGAATATCCACACAGCAGCAGTTGACAAAGCAGGATTTTGCAAAGTGTGAAGAATCCTAAAATAATAAGAATAACACTACACAAAACACCTTGCTCCCACTGAAACATCTGAGACACAGCCATGAAAAAAAAACCCAGCTCTAAAGTTAGAACACGTTGATGTCAAGGGAAAATCATTCTTTCTTAGGGATCAGGAAAAGGGCAAAAGATTAATCCCAAAAGCTGGAAGCAGCCAGAATGTAACTATAACCACATCAAAAAATGCTATAATGTTTTCAAAAAGTTTTCAAGTGGCTTTTAAAACGATAAAGTAAAACCTGAGATGTGAAGGAAGTGTCCACACACAAAATGAGGTGTCAAATATATGTAGATGCTAAATCATAAAAGCCTAGTGGGGATCATGATAGCAATCAGTCAACTGCTCAGAAGAGGGGAGGGGGGATTTGGCGGGCAGCTGGAGCTCATAACCTTACAACCAATGTGCCCTGGATGAGTTAGCAGATGTTACATACGACACAGAACTTGAATTTGGATTGATTAAGAATTAAGGTGAACCAATAAGTGTCCTCTCAAAAATCTGTACAGAGGAGCAGAGCTCCTGTGCAAGAAATATAGGTTACATAACGTGTAACTAGTTGTAAGCGCCTAATTAGGTAGCTCTGATCGTTTTAACAATAGGGACTAGTTGTTGACAAACCCAAAGGGGAGCAGCCAGGAAGAAGGGAGATGATCCCCAGCGTTTACAACAGCTTTGTTTCAAGGCTGTGATTAGCATACAACCATCAAATTCAGAAAGTATCCTATAGGCAAACCAGCCTTCATGGCGCCAAAGTACAGGCTTTGGGAAGAGCTCTGGGTTGCCTAACCAAGAGTCCTGCCACCAAATACCCGCTTCCTCCCACATACCAAAATCTTCTGTCTCTTCACCGATTTTAGGCTCAGGTCCAGTCTCACTCACCTGGAAAGAAAAGTAAGATCCTTCTCCGAATTCTTATGCCTTTAATTCCTGCCCTAGTGCTTTTTCTTTTTGGAGTTAAACTTTTCAACAATTCCTGTAAGTCTGGCTTCATTCTAATACTAACACAGTCTTCCTGACTCCCATCAACAGCACTCCAGCAGCTCTAAATCACCGAGTTTACTTCAGTCTCTCTCCTTTGACCATGGTTATTCAGCACCTTAAAAGTTATTCAACCCCACTTTATTCTTCCTCCAAATATAACTTTCTGATTCAAGCTGTTCCCATCAGGAAGCCCCTATTTCATCTCCTTACGTTATACTTATGGAAACAGCCTTCTTTGATTCCCTTCCTCTGGTTCCTGACCTATTCTACTTCATTATTCATACATGGCTGCCAAAATAATTTTCCCCAACGTTTTCCATCTCATTCCTTTAATCAAATATTACAGAGGTGATTTCTCTGGTTAAACCTGGCAAATGGAATACATGTGTTTATCTCCATTACTTTCTGAAACTGCATTAAAATGACAGTAAAGACGTTTCAAAAAGTATAACCAGCAAGGACAACGAAAACAAGAAGAGAAAAAGAGCAGAGGAGAGATGTCCACCAGTGTGGGGACATCAGACTTAACAGAGCATTGAATATGAGCACCTAAGGGCTGTGGGAGATAGATGCCAGTCAGAATCTCAGAAAGTCTCCATGAATTGAACTGGCAAGAACAGGAAAAGCAGGGATGGGTAATTGGGTTGAAAACAAGAGCACTGTCTTAATTTGCCCAGGCAGCTATAACAAAGCTACTGTAGACTGGGTGGCTTACAATCCTGGGGGCTGAGAACTCCAAGATCAAGACACTCGCAGTTTCGGTGTCTGGTGAGAGCCCACTTCCTAGCTCACAAATGGCCATCTTCTTCCTGTGTCTTTACATGGTAGAAAGGGTAAAAGAGCTCTCTGGGGCCCCTTTTACAAAAGCACTAATCCCATTCATGAGGGTTCCACCCTCAAGACTTAATCATCTCCCAAAGGCCTCATCTCCTGACACCATTATATTAGGAGTTAGGATTTCAACATATGAATTGAGGCTAAGAGGGGGCACGGAGGGAGGAGCAGGAGCAGAGCCAGGGTAAAAACTTTAGTCCATAACGAAGACTTATAAAAATCTACATGAGGAACTCCCCTAGGTCTCCCCTCCTCTTCCAACTAAGCAAAGTGACAAGGTGAACAGATGTTGGGCAATCGAAAAACACAGGCCCACTGGAGGAAACTCACTTTAAAAATAAACATTAGCAGTTAAACATTAGCAGTTTTAAATATATTATAATCCATTAGAGCAGAATAGGATCTTCATTATCATCTACTCCAACACTTCTGTATAAGGATGAGGAAATTTAGGCCTATCTGCAGAATTACCTTGCTCAAGCCCACTGACGAATCATTGATGAAACTGATGTTTAAACATGGGCCCCTGAAGTGGCTTTGCAACTATAAACTTCAAGATTGTAACATGAGAAAATACATTCAAATAAGAATGTCCTCCTGATATTAAAAAGAAGAATGGAGGGTAAGAAGGAATAAGTGTTTTTCCTGCAGCAGCTATGCTATAAGAGGTGATGTTTTTAAATGACTGGCTTCAGGTCTTTAGATACAGTTTTAGAGTTTAGAATAGCATTTCATCAGCTTAGTTTACCAAGAAAGGATATCAATTCTCTTTGATGAGATTTAACCTGTGGGAAGAAGTCGTTTGCTTTATCTCCTGAGCTAAAATAACTTGCAGCATTGATGCTTGCCAACCCCCCTACCACAACCCCCATAGCACTTGGATCACCTACCAGGTCCTATTAGGTCTTGGGTGAAGTGATTTTTCCTACTGTAAAATAACTTTGATTTATGCATCATTCTCTTATGATTGGGCTAGTATGAATCAGCTTGCCAGAGACTGATTAGGTCTTCATGAATGTTACTTATTCCGTAAATCTGAGTAACAGACAGCTGAACCAAATAGCAAGTGCGAATCTGCCCTGAAATAAGCAAAAACTCCCAGCCTGACCTGCTTCTCTCAGTACCTACTGCTTCAGCCCTGTCCCTTTGGAGCAGCTCCAGTCATCTATTTCCCAAGAAGCCCCCTCTGAACAGTTAGACCCATTCATCTCTTGCCCAAATCTTGCTTATTCCTTTGTTTCCATAACTTTGCTAAAGATAGCCTATAATTCTTTTCAGGCTAAGTTCAACTTCCTTTTATTCAAGTAGCAGAGTCTGCTTGTTATGGTAATTTATTTTTGGACCTCCCTCCAGAGTTGGGAGGCTGGGGTCTAAATCCCAGCTCTGCCACTTACCAATTTGGAAAAGTCACTTCAAATCTCTGAGCTCAGTTTCCACGTCCGTAAAACTAGAACAATTCTAGATAGTTTGGGGAGATTGTAAAGATTTCTGAGATAGTGAATGCACAAGTCCTCAGCAAAGCACATCACTAATAAATCTTTGCTCATAGAGCTGGAAGTACAATATGCCAAAGGGGGTGGCAAAATTGCATAGACATTGAAATTGGAAAACTAGGTTCCAGAACAAGTACTATTTACTAAATAAAAGATTCAAGGTAAGTAATTCAACTTCTCTGAACTCCATTTGTATCATTTGAAAACTTCGTTCAATTAAGGAATATTTATTGTGAGCCTTCTATGAGCTAGGGAGTGGTCTAGATATTTGGGAGACATTAATAAAAAAAATCAGAGAAGGATTGCCGTCCTCATAGGATGAGAATGACTGTGAAACCTACTTCACAGTATTCCTGTGAAGATTAAGAGAGATGCTTAAAGGGGAAAGTACTTTATAAATAGAATGGTGTTCCATTGATGTTATTGTTTCTTGCATTCATAAAATCATAAGTTGGAGTAAATGGTACATAAGATTCATCAAACAAACTCATTCTAGTGATGAGAAAATGGAGACTTAGCTGTGACATCCACAATCACACAGCCATAGAGTTGAGGCAAAAATGTGAGTATCCTATCTATTGCAATAATGCTCTTTCCCCCACATCACAGTGCCTCAATACGGTGGGCTACCAAGTGTAGGGTGCTGGGCAGATAAAGATGATAAGGGGAATCAATGTGGAGATTTAGAAGTAATAAAGCCAAGCAAAATTTGGCTTGCTTTATAGACTCAAACATATTTTTATGACAATGTTCATAGCAGCATTTTTCACAATAACCAAAAGGTGGAAACAACCCAAATTTCCATGAAAAGATCAACAAAATATGGTATATTCCTAAATGGAATATTATTTAGCCTTAAAAAAGAATGAAATTATGATATATGCATACAGAACAAGGAGAAACTGGAAGACATTACGCTAAGTGAAATAAGCCAGACAGAAAAGGGCAAGTATTGTATGATTCCACTTAAGAGGTACCTGGAGGAGTCAAATTCAGAAGGACAGAAAGTACAATAGCGGTTACCAGGGGAGGTGGAAAGGGAGGATTGGGGGGTTATTGTTTAATGGGTACAAGACTTTGGTTTGGGACAATGGAAAAGCTCTGGAGATGGATAACGGTGATTTTTGCACAACAGTGTGAATGTACTTCATGCCACTGAACTTTAAGCTTAAAATGGTTAAGACAGGAATTTTATGTTATGTATATTTTGTCACAATAAAGGAAAAAATTGCTCTCTTTTTTATTATCACCACACTCCAGCAATTTTAAACAATGTCAGCAAAATACTCCATCCCTCAAAAATCTTTCCTTTGTTTAAATTCTAAAAAATTGTTGCAATACTGTTGTGATTTAGGTAGACAGATGATAGACAGATGGTATGTAAGTGTACATATAATTATAAAATTATATTTATATAAAACAAATATAAATATGTGTATGCTTCAAATTAGCACATTTTTATTATTATCTTTTAATAAGCCTTGCAATCTACATAGAAGTTAATTTGGAGACATCTCAGTTACAAAGTCAGCCTCCAACATATGTGGACTCCCAGCTACATGTGCTCATTTTAAGAGTAAGTTCACAGCAGTTAGGAATCGTCCCAACACACTTCAGGCACAGTTTGTGTCTCCCACCCCTGTGGTGCTAAGATTCCTGCACTTAAACATCAGGTTTGAAATTAACAATAATAACATAGTGATTGTGAAGATAAGCAAATGGAACTTGAGCTAGTTCAATTCTATCATTCCATATGACCACTTGGAGATTTTATTTATGTTTAAGGTTTAAAACATTGAAATGGATTGTGAACTGCAAAGTGTAATATATTTTGCTTGGTAAGTGCAAACTTTAGTGATATATGTATATTTTTTTCACTTCGTCATTACCACTGAAAATGATGTTGAAATATAGGGGGTGTTGAAAAATGGTCTGCTCCAGGTTTCAAGATTTTTAGATATAGAAATGCCTTAATATATGTCTAATAAATGCAATGAATAAAAAATAAACTCAAAACGCAAATAATGTCAAAAACACTTCATCTAATCCTCATTTGAAGTAAATAAATCGTGTACTTTTGGAGGAAACTACTTTAAAATATTCAGAGACATTCTATCACATGACAATCTCTCTGGGGCTGTACAAATAAACGTCACACACAGAACCACCACAGGGAAGTAGCTGCTGAATGATTTTTTTTCTTTCCCATAGTCAGGTAACATACGTCCTGAAGTATCAGCCATGTTTATGAACTCTCCAACATGTCTCTATACTAAGGGACCCACATACACACGCACATACTCGATTATGGCACAGAGTTTTCTACCAAGTTTCCAGTCCCATCTTGCTGACAGAATTGATGTTTTAATACCAATTCTGTTTTCCATCTTAGAGAAAACAATGAGGTTGACTTTCCTGGAAAGACTTGGGGTAATTCTTCTTCCCCTTTTCAAAATAAAGAGAAAACTTGGGCTGCCATAGAGAGATTAAACAGCCTTCAAATCTCGTGCTACGCTATCTTCTCCTACATACACTCCAGGATAAATTTTAACCAATTAAAGTCATCCGCAAAGCAAATGACTTTCATTTCATCTTCTTAAAGCACATAGTGTATGAACTTAATTGTTTTTTTCAGAGACTACTGCAGAGGTGAAATCGAATTGTATACAGATCACATAACTAGTTTATTTCCTCCTCTTTCATGGTTTCTTTAAACAGTTACTATTTACCTAGAGGGACAAGCTCACAATGAATACCTTCAACCCTAAGACCAGATAACATTGCTCAGGGGGTCAAAAGCAACACTTCTGAGTTATGCACAATAACTTCTATGCTATTGCCCCACCAGGAACCAAATCTCCTTCATTCATAAAACAGTGTGGATACTTACCTTAAACTGCCAGAGAGGCAAGGGCAGCCACAACCCGAGCCTTGCTGAGTCTGGCATTGATTCGAAGAACAATATGTTAGGCAGTGTTTGTTTTTGGCCTGGGAGGGATTTCTTCAATTGGTAACCCACTGTGTTCCAAACACTGAATTATGGAATGGTTTGTTTTGTTGGGATCTGTTTTATTCTCAAAGAAACACAAATGACACTTTTTTTAATGTAAAATTAAATGTACTCACAGTTCCTGTGGTGCAATTTAAATATGTTTTCAGTATTTCCTCCAGAAATTCACATAGAGTGTAAAATGATTCGCAGCTTGAGTTTCTTTTTTTATTGACACAGAATTAACTCTGCTGACTTGGTAAAACAAAACTAAATTAAGCCAGGATTACATTAATTTTGTTTTAAAAAAAAAATGGCTGCTTCAGTTAAGATAGCCTTAGTGGAAATATCCATTTTATGCTTTATTTAACTCTGTGGAGTTCCTCTCCCATTTAAGTCTAAGTATTAAACTGCTTCATTTGGATTTTTTTGTTTACTTAGCTTGGCAAAGCAGCAATGTGGCTGATACTTTTTGCTTCTTTTTTATGAATCAGACCCTCAAAGCATGAAGATCGTTTGGGCTGACTAAGCCAAACACTTATTAAAAGAAAAGAAAAAAGCTAGTGGTAGAAGTGAAGTTCTAGTAACTTCCATTTCCCCTTGAATGTAAAGAATTCTCATAGATATATAATCAATAATACAGATAAACAATCCAACTCCCCTATCGCCTTTCCTTAATAGAGTATTTCTGTCCGAACTGCCTTAGAATCTTGCTCCATGATTCAATCTCATAACAGGAGATTTTTCTGCCTCACCATTCTTAGGGAGCATCTCATGAAAAAACATATCATCCACCCAGCTGTCCTTTGGCCTCCTTGTCAGATATCCATTGCCACAACAATGTTGCATAACAGCCACAAAACATCAGAGGCATATAATAATTGTGTATTGCCCATGCATGTGGGGAGATTGACTAGGGGACCCTGCTGACCTTGGCTGGGCACATTCACGTCTTAGGGTTGGCTACCTGCCAACTCATCTAGGTTGTTCTCTGCCGAGAAGAGTGGGCAACTCAGCTCTGTTCTATCATAGCCCAGTGTATTTGTTAGTTTTCAATTGCTGTCTTAGCAAATAACCACAAACTTTGCATCTTAAAACAACACAAATTTGTTATCTCTTGATTCTACAGGTCAGAAGTCTGGGTTATCTTAGCTGGTTTTTCTGCTCCAGGTTTCACAACACTGAAACGAAGCTGTCAGCCCCCAAGGCTCTTATTGTGAGGCTCTTGGTAGAATCCACTTTGAAGCTCATTCGAGTTGTTGGCTGAATCTGTTTCCTGGTGGTTGTAGAACTGAGATCCTGTTTCCTTGCTGGCTGTAGCTCTGAGAGGCTTTCTCAGAGCCAGCAACAGTGCACTGCATCCTTCTCGTGGTTGGGATGTCTTTGACTTCCCCTTCTGCTGCCTCTCTCTTTTGCCTCTTCTTCTGCCCGTTTTCTGAGTCCCGCCTGAGAAAGTTCTTGGCTATTACATCGTGACTGTATCAGTCCCAACCAGGAAATACAGGATAATCTCTCTATCTTAAGGTCTGTAATTCTAGTGACATCTGCAAAGTCCTTTGCCACGTAACATAACATACCCACGATTCCAGAGATTAGAATGTGGACATCTTGGGGGGCCATTCTATCTACCACATCTAAGAATGCTGTCTTGCCGTAGAACAGTGAGAGTGGATGAGCCAACTCACACAAGTAGTTTTTAACATCAAAATCGTCAAATATGGTCACACGATCGAGCCTCATGTCAGAGTGGAAGCACACTACACAGTTATATGGCAAAGGATATGGATGCAGGGAGGGTAAAGAATGGGTTCATTGTTGTATCTACCACAGCCTCCTAAAGACAACAGAAACATATTTATTAACAGAGGGGCAACAGTGTTAAGCACGTTACCCATTTCTAAACAACATGTGGTAGACAGAAAAAGTAAATGTCTTCACACCCTAGCGGTGATCCATGATGAGAATCACCTATACAATTAGCATCAGCCTTAACGCACTGTGAGTGACTGCTGATCAAAGACCATATCTTGTTCATCCCTAGCATATAGCAGATGTTCAAAATAAAAATATCATGGCTAACACTCTATGCCAAGAAATGTACTAAGCAGCAAACATATGTTAATCCATAATAATTCTATGAGGTAAGTATTATTATATCTCCTGCACAAACACATTTCATAGATCATAAAATTGATGCAAAATGATTTTGTGAAACTTGTCTAAAGTTGTCCAACTAGTAAGTGGTAGAGCCAGTACATAGACTCGGAAAGTAAACGAGTATTTGCTGAAAGGGAGAAGCTATCTGATATTCTCAAAATCCTTTTAAAGTATAGGATCACTCTTTTTGAGTTCAGAAAAAATTTTACCATGACAATTTTGATTTTTAAAAGACTTACCCTAAAGGTTTCACATCACTGGATAACAGCTACGCATATCAAGGATGGATTCAATTAATCATCAGTCATTTGTTGAATGCATTCTGTGTGCAAAGTCCTCTGCTCAATGATGTGAAATTTTAAAGATATATCACTGCTCTAAGACCAGCACAATACATCTCAGAAGCTCCAAGTACACCCATAGATACAGGACACTTGCTTACTAAATGGAGGTTGGTTGTATAAGACATATACACACAAAATTAATAATAATACTATAGTGTAAGTGCAAGATGTGTGAAGATGACCAGAGTTAAAGGCTGGAGAGATCAAGGACATCTTCACAGAGACGGTAGAACATGAGGGAGGGCTGAAAAGGAAAGAAGGTTTCTACAAGAGAAGCTATTTAATGGCAGGCTTTGGAGCTGTATCCTGAAAACAATGCATTTCAAGACTTGTATTACGTTTATTCCTCACTCCCCTTCATTCATTCATTTATTCATTCTTTCATTTGAAATATATTTATTATCAGGACTTATCTAAGCCTTAAGGATATAGTAACAAAAAATGATAGACCCAGCCCTCATGGAAAGTTTATTCTAGTGGGAGACAGACAATATGCAAACAAACAGACACACCAAATAATTACAGATAATACTAGTGCTGTGGAGGAAATTAATAAGATTCAGTAATAGAGAATAACTGGACCTGTGGGATTTTATTTTAGGTGATGTGATTATCCAGGCTCCCAGTGAGAGGGTCATTTTAGCTGAGACCCGACACAGGAGGAGAAGTCAGCCATGGGAAGAGCCAGTGTAAAAGAACTCCAGGCGAGAGAACCAGGAGAGTTTTAGATACTGTTTGAAGATGAACGTGGCCAGACTACAGGGAGTGAGGCAAAGAGGGGTCCCCAGTGACACTGCAGAGGGGAGCAGGAGGCCCATAAGGTCAGGCTCTTTGCTCAAAGAAAGAAACCTGGGATTCTAAGCAAAGAATGAATGTGACTTTGTTTCTATTTTAAGGTCTCTCAGTACTGCGTACTGCGTAGAGAATTGATTTGTATAGATCAAGAATGAAAGTTTGGAGGCCAAGTAGCAAATGAGAAATCACCAGAGTCCTGACCACGATGATGGCAGCGGGCATAGGGAGAGATAAACAAATATGAGATATTTTAGTAATAGAATCAGTAATATTTATCAGTGAAACAGATGGATAGGAGGAGGGAAAGAGAAAGGGGAATTCTAAGAAAATGCTTAGATTTCTTTGCTCAGACATAGAGGTTGGTGGTGGTTCTAAATCATGATATAAGGAAAGCTGAAGTGGAGGGACAGAGCTGTGTCGAGTGGGAGTAGGTATTTTGTATTTCTGTTTCAGATGTGTTTTATTTAGATACAGAGGAGTAAGTACTAAATTTGTAAATCTGTAGCTCAGAGAAATCCAGACTAGAGATCTAAATTTTAGGGTTATCAGATAGAGATGGCATTTAAACCTTGGAACTGGATGAAATCACCTGAGGTGAAAGTGGAGAGGTGGAAAGGAATGGGCAAAGTTCCAAAGCCCATATAGCACCAATTTTTAGAGATTAGGTAGAGAAGAAGAAGCCAGCAAAGAAGTCTGAAGAGGCAGGAAAGAAAAGAGAACAATGTGGTGCCATGCAAGTGAAGGAGATAAAATTTCTCCAGAAAGTGTGAGACTGAAATATGCTGATAAGAGACTGAGCTAGCTTTGGAAAGAGAAGTGCCCATTGATTATTGACATTGAGATTTTGGATGACCTCAAAAAAGACAGTTTCTATGTAGGGATACTGACTGGAAGTCAGATTAAAAGCTATGTGGGAGGTCAAGACAAGTGTGGACAACATGTTTGAGTTTTATAACGGATGAGAATGGGGAAATAGTGGTCGCAGGAGAATGAGGGGTCAAGGTCAAGTTTTTGTTTGTTTGTTTCAAGCGCGATATGCTAGAGCAATGGTTCTCAGATTTTACCTTACATCAGAATTATTTGGTAGGCTTAAAAAACTATTGCTGTGCCCCAGAGTTTCTGATTCAATAGGTCTGGGGTAGAATGCGAGAATCTACATTTCTAAGTTCCCAGGTGATACTGATGCTGTTGATCCAGGGACCACACTTGGAGAACCACTGCTCTAGAATATGTGTTTGTACTGAAGAAAATAGTTCTGTATAGTGAAAGACATGGGTGATACAAGAGAGGAAGAATTTTAGGAGTAAAGTTCTTGAAAATGTAGGAGGGTCTGGGATCCAAAGAACAAACACCTTTGATTCTTTGAAGAAAGAAGAAGAGGTTGATGGTTCTCATCCTCTGCCCTTGCTCCCCACATGCAGGGTCCACTTAGCACCTCTCTGTAGGCTCCCTCTGCTCCCAGATCTAGGTCCAAACTGCATCAGTCATATGGGGTTAAAAACCCTGATCTTGGGGCCATCCTACATATAAAATAGAGAAAGATGTATGCAGATGTTAGCTCAGTGCCGATCTTCCTCAGCAAAAAGAAGAGGATTGGCGGCAGATGTTAGCTCAGGGCTAATCTTACTTAAAAAAAAAAAATGCCTGATCTAGTTCATCATTCAGGAGTCTCAATGCAATACCAGTCAGTCACTCTTACTGCTAGCCCTCAATGGACCTTCTGCCTCTCACCCTCCTCTCTCATCTGCCCCAGCTTTGGCACTTGTACATCTGCCATGTTCCTTTCAACTAAGACTGTATATAGTTGCTCAGTGTAACCCCAGGGATGTTGAGAAATTACTTTTAGGGTTGCCACTGTACAGGAAGAAGTGGTGGAAACCGTGATGCCTTCAACCAGAGCCACTCTGTGATCTAACTTATATGTTAAGGTTCTGAATGTTTCATCTGCAACAGCAGTAAAAGATCTAAAAGTTAGTGCCTTGTAGATGACTGTGTGTCTCTAAGTCCTACCTGTCCTCTCTAACATGACTGTCTACCTTCATAACCTGTCATACTTCTGTGCTCCAAAGCAGATATCTACCCTCCAACATTGCTCCTAGAACCCAGTTTTCCATTTGAGATTATTTCCTATTGATATCTGCCTGTATGAATCTATGCATAGTCAATCCTCTCAAATTCTTATGCCTATGGTCTGCCTAATTGAAATGAGATCCATCTCTCCTTCAGTTGGGCCTTTTCAATGCCAACTGCTTGTCTGGATGAATGCCACTTTCTGTCTATCATTATACTCTCTCAGGTTGTGCATAGGTTAAGCTTGTTCCTGGACCTTTCTCGCCAGTGTTTTCTGAGCTACAGCATATAAGATTGGCTTAGGATGTCTGCTTCTCTGTTGGTAATCCCAGCTATGTGGTCCCAGCTACATTCAACACTTCAGTATCATGACACATTAGGAGATGGGCTAGTAGGAAAATAATGGATGATTTGGGGCAGAGGTTAAATAAGAACCCCTTGGGTTTGGGGAAACTTACTTTGTGACTATGTGTGAGATGGACAGAGCTACAAGGTGCAAAGAAGAAAATACCTATGGATGAGGCAAAAACAATGGTCTAGGTGACAGGTTAAAAGGCTTAACCAGCAAAGTGACATATGAAAGAAAAAGAAAAAAGCAATCAGGAGATATACGAATACAAAGAATTTTGTGGTAGATATTACTTCCTGGCACACAAGATGGCTGTACTTAACTATCCTTTGAAGGTAGATACAATATATGATTTGCTTCAACTAAAGAAGGTGGGTAGAAATGATTTCCTAACTTCTGGGTGAAAACATTCAGAGCTGGTGGGAGGCACTCCATGTCCTCTCTGCCTTCATCAAGCTGGAGGCATGTAATGTTTGCAGGAGCCAGAGGAGCAAAACAGCCTGGAACACTGAGCCTCCATCAGGATTGCCCATAAGAGGCACTCAGATACCTACTGAACATAGTGTGTTGTGCTAAACCACTCTTTGGTGGGGAGACGGAAGGAGAAGAGATGGTTTCTGGGGTAAAACCTAGCCACGCCTGTATAATGCAAATTTTATCAAAATTATATTACTTCTTGGCCACTATGACGTGGAGTATAAACATAACCCTCCCCGCCTACCACCAGCCAGTCTTACTTGCTCAATCATTGCCTGTTTCTCCTCAGAGAGTTGAGTGCATGTTTTCTTCTGCAATGCCCTAGATAAAATCAACCTTTATAAACATCGGACTTTTTAACATCATGTAGTATGTTTCCCTATTTTTCTATACACCTCTCACTTCTGATGTAAGGCAGTATTGAAACGTTTTCTAGGATCAGACCTGGTAAAGTCTGAGAAAGAGAGAAAAAGAGAGCTTGTTTTCATGCTTTGTTCTCATTTCCAGTTTCTTTAAACTCTAGTTCAAAGTTTGGCCTGGCAATTTTTATAACAGATTTTGTCTTTCCCTTGGGCGGTAAGTGACCTGAGATCTTTTGGGTTTGAAAGAAGCCAAAGTTTTGGATCCTTTTCGGAGGCTAATTGTCTCTCTCGTTAAATCTGGCAACAAATTCTTTGTTAAAATCCTTGTTTTGGAAGAACACCTTATTGTTAGACAATAAAATAACCTATGGGACTCGCACACCAAGAATCCATATTCATTCTCTTCAGAGCATCTTGAGCATAATCCATATTCATTCTCTTCAGAGCATCTTGAGCATGCACTTCCCTGAAAACTTTCTATTTCTCTTTAGGTAATTCTTAAATAGCTTTTTTTCCCGGTATTTTATGTCATTAGCTGTGTCAAGCACTGGAAAATGCTTGGCATTGTGCAAGAATTATTTTCTAAAAAATATCAACACATTGTCAAGTGACAAAATGATCAAACTAATGACACAGTGTATCTGCAACGGTAAGAAAAATCCCAAGTGACATGTTGGGATAAAACTGAGGAAAATGTAACATGAAATTTATTTTTTTAAAAAAAGCAAGTAGATTTGCATAAACTGATGTTTTAAAATATATGTATTTTAAATCATATTCTAAGACTCACTGAAAATTTTGGAGATAAAATTACCTAGCTTATAGCTAGAGAACTATTTATAAAAACAAATTCTGTGAAAATTGCATTATAAATGCACACAGACTCCGACCTGACTTAAATACCTCTTTATAACTCTCATCCTTTTTTTTATGTAACATGCATTCTTGAAGTGATATGAAAATATTACAGGATTATATTTGACCTCTTTGTCGCTAAGTTGGCTGTATAAGGTCTGATAAGAATTCTGAGGTTCTCTGTTGTTTTCAAGCAATCCCATATCATTCCCATGAGGATTATGATCTTCAATGAGTAATTATGATATTGATGTAGGCAAACCTGGTGCACATATAGAATCATCAAGGAGAGCACAAAAGCACTTCTCAAATGCAGAAATCCCTGAGGGCTTGCATTCACATTGTAGCATTTTTCAAATAAAAAGACAGAGCTCCATAGACTTAGACCTTCATGAGAAACTAATATATTGAAACATGTGCACAAACTTCAGCCTGGATTGATTATGAGATTAGTAGAGATGAGGATAAAAACAGCAAAATAACCAGCAGTGAATTCTGTGAAGAGAAGAGCCTGAGATACATTGGATGATGGCCAAGACCTTGATGTTCAAAATGTGGTCCGTGAAGCCGCAGGATCAACATCATCAGGGAGCTTGTAAGAAATACAGAATCTTCGGTGCCAACATAGACTTCTGGAATCAGACTTTGCCTTTTAACAAGATTCCCAGGTGATTCTCTTATACACTAAAATTTGAGCAGCATTTGGTCAGCATGATGGTGGATTGAGTTGGTCCCTTTGTCCCTCCCCTTTCAGTTACAACCAAATGGACATCCACTGACCATCAGATGATTTCCTACACAGCTAAACAGGATGCCTGAGAGATCCATGCAAATATACATCTGACAGTATGTAACTGGACTCCCAGGAAGGGGTGGAACTAGGGAAACGGCCCCTTCCTCCTCCCCTGGTGGCAGTAATCTAGGGTATGGATCCTCACACAGCAGCCAGTGTGACTTTGAGTGGAAGCAGGGACAACCCAGCCCAGGCAAATGCCTGTGCAGCAGTAATGACCTGGCCCTGTGCAAATGGACCCCACTGAGCAGCAGTGGCCCAGCCTGCTTGACAGTTGATGGAATGGTAGCAGTGGCCCATCCACCACATCCATGAGCAGACAGGGTGGGGGCAGAGAAAACAGCCCCTACTCCTCCCCCCCCCCCACCAATAGTGACAAGTGAAGTCTGCAACCAGAAGCATCAGGAACCACAGCAAAACTGGTAGCCTAGTCCCCAGTGGTGGCAACCCCAGTACCAGCTCCACCAGTAGTGAGGGCTGCATACAATTCCCCAGGGCCACAGGCCTCTGCCAGCAACAGTGACACCCATGAATTCAGCACCCTTGGCAGCAGTGCAACCAGCACCCCAGACAACCTGGGAAGAGCAGCACATATGGTGCATAGAACAGCAGCATCCAAGCTTGCAGAGAGCCAGTGGAGGAACACAAGACTCATGTGACTCTGAAAGCAACAGAAGTGCTCACAGCCTAGTGATCCTGGTGGCGCCACTGGACACTGCAGTGACATATAAACAGCAAGCCACCCAAAGCCCCAGAGGTACAAGTGGCACAGGGAAGGTACTAAGGACACCTCTGGAAGAGGCAGTGGAGGGTGGAAAGTGCAGGCTCTCAAATACAAACAGAGGCAGCTCAGAACCAAAGAAACCAAAGCCATACCCAGATAAGAAAAAGGCAATTACTACTGCAAATGCACTGGCAGAGGATGAGTTCATAAAACACCACGAAGAACTACAGTAACATTGCCGAACAGAAGGAAAATGACAACTCTTCAGAAAGCAAATCTGAAGTCACAGAGGATTACAATCTAGCTGACAGATAATTCAAAATAGCTGTCATAAAGAAACTCAATGAGTTACAAGAAAACTCAGAAAGACAGTTCAATGATCTCAGGAATAAAATTAATGAGCAGAAGGAATACTTCACCAAAGAACTTCTAAGAAAAAACCAAACAGAAGTTCTGGATATGAAGAACACAATTAATGAGATAAAAATAATCTAGAAAGCATTAAAAATAGAGCAAAACTAATGGAAGAGAGAATTAGTGAGCTCATAGATAGAAATGTAGAAATGATTCAAATGGAGGAGAAGAACTAAGATTTTTAAAAAATTAAGAAATTCTTTGAGAAATATACCCAACACAATTAGGAAAAATAACATAAAGTTTATAGGTATCCCAGAGGGTGAAGGGAGCAAGGGAGGAGCAGAGAGCTTATTCAAAGAAATAATAGCTGAGAATTTCCCAAACCTGGAGAAGAAACTGGGCATGGAAGTACAGGAATATAATAGATCTCCTAATTACATGAATTCAAAAAGACCTTCTCCAAGGTATATATTTTAAAGTTGTCAAAAGTCAATGACAAATAAAAAATGTTAAGGGCAGCAAGAGAGAAGAAAATAACCTACAAAGGAACCACCATCAGGTTTTTAGTGGATTTCACAGCAAAAACCTTACAGATTAGGAGAGAATGGAATGATATATTCAAAATACTGAAAGACAAAAACTATCAGCCAAGAATACTAAATCCAGTGAAATTATCCTTCAGATATGATGGAGAAGTGAAAGCTTTCCCAGACAAACAAAAGCTGAGGGAGTTCATTAGCACTAGACCTACCTTATAAGAAATGATGAAAGGAGCCCTCCTACCTGAAACAAAAAGGCAAAGGTTTATAAAGCTCTGAGCAAGGATATAAATAGACAAAATGAGAAAATTGCAGCTCTATATCAGAATAGGTTAGCAAACACTTAATTACAATATAAAGGATCAAGGGCAAGAAAGCATCAAAGATAACTATAAACACTTCAATTTGGTCACAAACTCACAACACAAAAAAGAATAATTTGTGATAATAAAAACAAAGAAGTGGAGAGGGATAGAACCTGCTTATGGAGATAAGAGGCTATCAGAAAATGGACTATCTCATCTGTGAGATCCTTTACACAAATCTCATGGTAACTACTAAACAAAAATCAGAGCAGAGTCATAAAGCATAAATAAAGAGAAAACCATCACAGAAAACTACCAAACTGAAATGGCAGACAGAAATACATGGGAAAAGAAAAATGGAAGTATAAAACAAATGGAAAACCAGACATAAAATGGCAGTACTAAGCCCTCACATTTTAATAATCACTCTAAATGTAAATGGGCTGAATTTTCCAATCAAAAGACACAGAGTGGCTGGCTGGATTAAAAAACAAGACCCGACAATATGCTGCCTCCAGGAAACACATCTCAGCTCTAAAGACAAACAGTGTCAGAGTGAAGGGATAGAAGATCATACTCCAAGCAAATGGCAAGCAAGAGAAAGTGAGTATAGCCATGCTTATATCAGACAAAGCAAACTTTAAGATAAAAAACATAACAAGAGACAAGATAGGCATTATATAATGATAAAAGAAACATTCCACTGAGAATACATAACACTTGTTAATACTATGCACCTAACACAGGAGCACCAAAGTATATAAAGCAACTATTAACAGGCCTAAAGGGAGAAATCAACAGCAACACAATAATAATAGGGGACATTAACAACCCTACTTATGTCAATGGATAGAAAGTCAACAAGGAAACAGCAGCCTTAACTGAAATACTAGACCAGATGGACTTAAAAGACATATATGGAACATCCTATCCCAAAACGGTAGAAAACACATTCTTCTCAATCGCACACAGAATATTCTCAAAGATAGACCATATGTTGAGACACAAAGCAAGCCTCAATAAATTTAAGAAGATTGAAATCATATCAAGTATCTTTTCTGACCACATTGCTATGAAACTAGAAATCAACTATAAGAAAAAAGATGGAAAAGTCATAAATATGTGGAGACTAAACAACATGCTAATAAACAATTATTGGATCAATGAAGATATCAAAAAAGAAATTAAAAAATACCTAGAGACAAATGAAAACGAAAACACAACATACCAAACCTTATGGGATGCAACCATGCTGTACTAAGAGGGAAATTTATAGCAATACAAGCCTACCTCAAGAAACTAGAAAAATCCCAAATAAACAAGTTTACCTTATACCTAAAAGAACTAGTAAAAGAAGAACAAACAAAGCCCAAAGTCAGGAGAAGGAAATAAATAAAAATCAGAGCAGAAATAAAGAAAATAGAGACTAAAAAAATAATAGAAAGGATCAATGAAACTGAGAGCTAGTTTTTTGTTTGTTTGTTTTTTTGTTGAGGAAGACTAGCCCTGAGCTAACTACTGCCAGTCCTCCTCTTTTTGCTGAGGAAGACTGGCCCTGAGCTTACATCTGTGCTCATCTTCCTCCACTTTATAAGTGGGACGCCTACCACAGCATGGCACGCCAAGCGGTGCCATGTCTCCACCCAGGATCCGAACCAGTGAACCCCGGGCTGCCGAGAAGCAGAATGTGCAAACTTAACCGCTGCCCCACCAGGCCGGCCCAGAGAGCTAGTTTGTTGAGAATATAAACAAAATCGACAAACCCGTAGCCAGACTCACTAAGAAAAAAACGGGAGAAGACTCAAATAACTAAAATCAGAAATTAAAGAGGAGAATTACTACAGACACCACAAAATACAAAAGATTATAAGAGAATACTGTGAAAAGTAATATGCCAACAAACTGGATAACCCAGAAGAAATGGGGAATAAATTCTTAGTATTATACAACCTCCCAAAACTGAATCAAGAAAAAATAGAGAATCTGAATAGACCAAGCAAGAGCAAAGAGATTAGAACAATAATTAAAAACCTCCCCAAAAACACAAGTCCAGGACCATACGACTTCTCTGGTGAATTCTACCAAACATTCAAAGATTTCATTCCTATCCTTCTCAAAGTATTCCAAAATATTGAAGAGGACAGGACACTTCCTAACACATTTTACAAGACCAATATTACCCTGATACCAAAACCAGACAAAGACAACACAAAAAAGGAAAATTACAGACCAATATTGTTGATGAGCACAGATGCAAAAATCCCTACCAAAATATTAGCAAATCAAATACAACGTTAAAATGATCATGCACTATGATCAAATGGGATTAATTCCAGGGATGCAGGGATGGTTCAACATCCACAAATCAATCGATGTGATACATCACATTAACAAAATGAAGAATAAAAATTTGAGCAGCATTCAATTGTATGGAATTAGCCTTTAGGATTGGGGCCCAAAAGAAGTCACATTACTTCCAAATGAAACTTTGGACCAAGTAAGAATCAATGGCTCTAGCAAGGATTTCAGCCACTGTTGTGCTGCTGGTAAGGTTTGGTAAGGTAATCTACTCAAACTTTCATCAATACTTCTTTGGGGGGCCGGCCTTGTGGCAAAGAGGTTAAGTTTGCATCAAACCCTTTAGCAGCCCAGGGTTTCACAAGTTTGCATCCTGGGCACAGACCTAGTACTGCTCGTCAAGCCATGTTGAGGCAGCATCTCGCATAGCAGAACCAGGAGGAGCTACAACTAGAATATACAACTACGTGCTGGTGCGCTTTGGGAAGAAGAAAAAAAATACTTCTTTGGGCTTTATGCTGTGATAATGGTGAGGCTGATGGGGCTACTTTTCTTTCTCTATGAATTAGTTGTGGATAATGAAATTAAGTATATAAAATAAAGGGGAGAAGAGAATCAATCAATTCAATATTACTGCATCCTTATATCCCTTCCATGTTCTGTGTGGAGCATTTCTTTTATTCATTCATTTATTCATTCAACCTATTTTATGGATTATGTAGTATATGTCAGGCACTGTGCTTGGCATTGGGAACACAGAGGAGGAATATATTCCTCAGCACCATCTGACATCCTTCGCTAACTGTTTAAGAAAACAATGGATAGTTTTCTAGGACGGGGATTGTAACAGAAGCAAGGGAACCTTTGAAGATCCTATTACTACATGGGTTATTTCCATCTTCTTAAATGCTAGATCCCATTTTTTTAACCAAGTAACTGGAGTGGAATCCACAGTGTTCTCGATCTCTTTGGGTATGTTGTTTTGTTAAGTAGATAGTATGCTGTTCAAAGCAAAGGCTATCTCTTAATTTCCTGACTCAGTAATAGCCTTTGATTGTTGAGCTGAACTGGCTTCCCTTCAAGACAGTGTTAGAAACCTGCCTTTGCATGAGTCAATATTGACTTCCTCAATGTTAGATATTCTATTCAAAGTAATCACTTGAGCAGTAACCTCACAGCTAGCGCCACTGTCTTGGTACAGTGTTTATGATTTCTTGTACCCAGATGATGCACAATAATACTAATCAAACAAGAGAGCAACAAGAGCTACCATTAATTGAGCAACTAGTAGTGTGCGTCACAACATTATTTTGAATACGTTCTTTAATCTTCACAATAATGTTATGATCTTTTATATGATTTATGACATAATGCCTCCTTTACAGAGGCTGTAAAACTTTTACATCATTTTTTATAACTGAGGCTGAGAGAGCTTTAATGATTTGCATATTGTCACAAACCTGCTAAGGGGCAGTCTTACTGTTTGGTCTCAGCTTTGCCTGGCTCCAAATACTATACTAATTAACTGTGCACATCAAAATTAATGCCAACAATGATGATAACCACTAGTATTTTTATATAATTTTTTTCAAAGTATTGTATTTAGGAGAGAGGAAAGGGAACCTATTTCTTTCAGAGATTTGAGAAAAACTTCTCCCCTTGCACTGAGCATTTAATATTCATCAAGAGTATGTCAGGAAATGGTCTCTATAAGGAAGATTTTTCAGCCTCATCCTTTCAAGGATAATGCTTTATATCCATTCATTAATTCATCTAACAGACAAATTCTAAGAATGTATTTGCCAGATATTGTCCTAATCACCCAGGATGCCAGGATGAACAAGATCCAATTCCTGCCCTCAAGTTGCTCACACCATTGGAGACATACCTCATGACCCACAAACCTTAAAATGTTTACTAACTGGGTCTTTTATTCTTGTCATTGAAGAAGATTCACCCTGAGCTAACCTCTGTTGCCAATCTTCCTCTATTTTGTTTTTGAGTCGCCACCACAGCATGGCCACAGCCAAGTGGTGTAGGTCTGTGCCTGGGAACTGAACCCAGGCCACCATGGTGGATCATGCTGAACTTAACCACTAGGCCATGGGGCTGGCCCCCTACTGGGTCTTTATAGAAAGCATTTCCTGACTCCAGACATGTGAATGTAAAACTCGGAGAAGTTGTCAGAGCTGGGAATCTTCAGAGTATAGATACTATTAAAGCTATGAGATAGGATAGGAGCACTTGGAGAAAGAGGAAAGATCTGGGATCTGAGCTCTGGATCACAGATTTGCAAAAAACAAATGGTCCTCAGGGTAGTGGTTAAGAGCAAGGAATTTGATGTAAGAGGCACTAGCAATAAAAACACATCTGAGCCAATTATAAGTTGCACATAATGGGTTAGTTAGAGGAACTTTATGAACCTCAGCTTTCTCACCTGTAAATTAAAATTAAAGTACACAGCTTCCATGGAGGGCGTGGGCTATGAGAGCTAATGCATATAGAGTCCCTGGCTTTGAATGACAGGCCATAGAGCACAGTGGTTGAAAGCACAGACAGCTGGGATGGAACCAGAGCTCTCCTACCAGCTAACCGAGCTTTGGCAAGCTCTTCATTCTCTCTGTGCCTCCCTTTCTTCATCTACAATAAGTGAATAGTGATAATACTTGCCTCCTTAGCTTTTGTGAAGATGACTGAGTTAATTGATGTGAAACATTTAGAACAGTCTCCGGCAAATAGTAAGAGCTATATAAGGGTAGTACCATTAGTCAGTTAACAATGGTTATCTGACTAATTGTTGTTGTTATCTGCTCAAGAGGCCACGTTTCTATTTGCAAGGCCTTCTGCAATAAAGAAACACACTGGAGAAAAACCCAAAGGGGGAATCAAACTGAACTAACTAAGCAAGCTCTTAGCTGGAAGCAGAAAAAAAGTGGGTACTGAAAAGAGAAGGAAACTTCAATCAATCAGTCTCAAAAGGAAGAGCAAATCAAGCAAAATTCAATAAGGCAAAGTTCTTCCAGAACAAGCTGAGTCCCGGAGAGAGCAAGCTTTAGAGGGCACTGAACAATAGAAATTGAGTTTTGGGCATTGAGCCACAATTTGAGTGATTCAGCACGCAGGCAGGCTCTTGTGTCAGAGGTTTGCATCACTAGGGCAGAAAGTTTCACTTGAAAAAGTCATTTCTATCCATTATCCATGGATGATACTTGGTTCTATTCTAAACTAATAAATGATGGGCATTCGGTCCATGCTTTCCCCCTAATTTCCCTGAGTAATTACTCTAAGTGAACTGTCTTTTCTATAAATACTTACTATTCAGGGAGTCTGCTGCTGTTCTCTCTTCGGCTTACCAACCTTTTGAGAGGTCAGTGGGTCTACTGTAGTCACTCAAATGGAAAATGTGAAAAACACCTGAAGATTAATGGATTAGGAAATTTTGAGCACAAATTCCATTTGGCACAGCACATACATCAACTCGCAGAATAGCATAAAAGAAAATAAGAACCCAAAGAGGGCTCTTACTCACATTTCAAGGTCTAATGGAGTCAAGGATTATGAAAATGGAAAGCTTTTTTCTCCTATGTGCATACCTTTCTCCCAAGGCACTATTTCCGCGACTCTATTCCATTTCTTTTCTTTGCTACCTGCAAAATTACAACTCATCCTTCAATACCCAGGTCAAATGTCACCTAGTGGATTATGCCTTTCATTCTCCCAAAACTGAATTAGTTGCATAGTTTACTAGGCCACCTTCAGGATCCACACTTCCTCTATTACTGCATATAATGCCACGTTGTGATGTTTTCCTGGAAGTTCCTGCCGCTAGACCATAATTTCCTTCAGAACATTAAGAGTGTCTTGTTTTATCTCTAATGCCTGTCAGGATACTAACGTGGCCTCCCAAACTTGTAATCATGGATCAAGAGATGCTGTAATCTTGCTTTCAGCTGGAATTTACCCAAGGCCATAGGGAGATGAGAGTATTCACCAGGTTGAAAAAAAGTAGCTTCACTCAATACCAGAATCCACACAGTCACAGAGCCTCAGGCAGTGTACTGGCCCACTGTGCCTGCAAGATCCCCAGGTTTCTCTTGAAAACACCTGAAGTCCTTCCTCTCAGATCAAATGTGTATGATTCCAAGGTCTAGAAACACTTTGCCTCTGTTTCTCTCAGTGTCAAACTACCCAGTATTGCTCTCATCTGTTTTACTAATTCTCCTGCTATTTCCAATCATTTCTAAACTCAGTACATGTTTGTAGAATGAAAGATGAAGTAACCAAAAGAACTCAGGGAGGCTTGAGTCTCATGTCATTGTGAGCGTATGCAGTTAGAAGAATCTCTCTGTGAATTCAACTCCTGATACATAATTTACAGTTAAGGGGTGAATCAAGGGAAAGGAGAAAAGAAAAAGTAAGGTAATGCTTACGACACACTAGCTTGGGAAATACTAAGTTTCTAAAACGGGAGAAATGAACATATCTGTCCTGAAATCAGCATGCTTATTCCCCTAAGGAGGTACAGCCCAGAACAGACATTACTCCTTGCCTCGCTGTACCCCCAGAATAGAGTCATCTTTTGTATGCTGGCCACATCTGTCCATACTACCGTGTTAGAGGCTGAAAAGGTTGAAGGATTGTGGATAAAATCTAACATCTAATATTCCCAAAGTCTAAAAAACCTCTCAAGTCAGAATAGTTTCTACCACATTCCATAGGTGTTGAAAGAAGAGATTTTCTTTTTCCCTTCCATAAATCTGGATTTATATTAGATCCCTCGAAATGTTTTTTTTTAAATACTGACTTAAGTAGCTTTTCAAGAAATTCCAAACTCCTTAGCCTTCTCTTTTTCCATGATGTTAGTAACAAGAATGAGCATTTTTTTACTGAATTTATATAGTGTTGTTAACACAGTAAGTACCTTTGGGCACACAAACAACTCATTTGATAGAATTCAGCAATTTTTGTAAGCAGAAACCAGTTAACCAGTCTCTCTTTTTGGATCACATAGCACCAAATAACTCCTAAGGGGTTGAACATTTTACTTATTATGTTTAACAGAATACTGAATTTTCCAGCTAATTGTCTTGCTGCCACTGACATACAGCCCTTTTCAAGATAAACTTTCTAGACAAGCATTTGACTATTTAGTTCTATTTACAAAATAGATTTTTAAGAAGTCAACTTACTGAATATGACAAACATAATGGTTTTTTGGCATTAGTGGAGAATTAGGAACTATCATCCCAGATGTAAGGAAAAGCTAACTATATAAGATGAGAATTCCATAGTAGCCAAAATCTAGGATGGTGGAAAGTATGTGTAGATGGTCCTACCACCAAATGGCTCCACCTACAGATTTCCACCCTATTCTCTACTGAGAGGTCCTACAGCACAAGGAGAGATACAGGGGATTTCCCAGCTTTAGTTTAACTCTGCACTGATTTGGTATTCCAAAATATATGGACATGTCTGACAACCTCGCAGGGAAGGGAGTTTGACCTGCTGGAAAACAGTTTTCATGAGGGACTGAGGTGGCTTCTAGATAGGAACTTATTATGAGGAAGAGTCAGACACAATAAGCCCGATGGACCCAGTAGTATGGCCTTATTCCTCATAGAAGAGGAGAAATTCTGACTAAGTCATAATTTCTAGAGAAGGCATTTGTCCTCCAATCCCTGTTAACATACACATATCTGAATGCAGGCAGAAGAGACTCAAGAGGGAAGAAGGAAGCCGTAGGCAAAACCTAAAAGAAATGGTAGCTTAAAACTCTGTAAAACCCTGGGACAGAAGCAGCTCTGCCTTGGTATTCCTCTCAACGATTAAATCACTAGAAAGAAGAAGAGAAATCCTCCACTAACTGACCAGAGAACATTGTAGGCTCCCGCAATCTTCCTAAACCCCCATAACAGAAGAGGCAGCACCTGAAAGTGAGGGCAGACTGCAGAGGGAACCCGAGAGAGAACAGAACCACACTGAAGGAGACTGCAAGCTTCCTGGGACAATTCCTACATCATTGCACCCGCACTCTGCTCCTTTGAGGTACAGTTACTTCCGGTAGAAGAAAGAACAAGTACTTTACGAAATAGGTTTCTAGCTATTGGTTTTGTAGCTGTTTTATTAATTGTTACACTTCTCTATTAACATTTACTGGATTTTTTCTCTTCTCCAGAACTTTCTGGACATTCCTTTGAGTGAAATTTATTATTTTTTTAGCCATATTTACCTACTTTGTTTCAGTTAAATAGGTTTTTTGGGTGAAGAAATTAGTCTCTTCATAGAAGTCACAAATTACTACATATTGTATAATCCCATTCTTATCAAATATCTGGAATAAATAGATCTATAGAGACAGAAGGAGTTGCCAGGGGCTGGAGAGGAAATGGGGAGTGGCTGCTAATGGGAACAAGGTTTCTTTTGCAGGTGATGAAATGTTCTAATATTAGATTATAGTGATGATTGCACAACTCTGCAAACATACTAAAAACACTGAATTGTATGCTAAACAGGTGAACTTCATGGAAGGTAAGTTATATCTCAATAAAACTATTTTAAAAAAATAGGCTGTTTTTCGGTAAAACTTCAAATTAAAAGCTTTTCAATATTTCCATAATCATATTTATGTTTTAGCTAAAATCACAATTATTTTTTAAAAAACTAAAAATTGGAAAACATTTGAAATACTAAAGAACAGTGTCAAGTGTAATTTTGGAAATGCATATATTTAATAAAATGTTTCCTTCTTATAAGTTGCATATGATAGTTAAAATATGACTTATAGTGTATAAGATAAAATATATAAAATGTTTCTTCAATGTCAAATTTTCTTATCCTCATACAAAATTATGATTTAAAATTTCAGAAAAATAATTAGTAATTCTTTACAGTAATTACTTGGCACAGGTGATATTTATATTTACATTTAAATTAATTAATATTAAATAAAGTTAAAAGTTCAATTCCTTGATCCCGTTAGCCACACACCAAGTGCTCAGTAGCTACATGTGTCCAGTGGCTATGATGTTAGACACTAGAGACAATAGAACATTTCCATCTTCACAGAACGTTCTATTGGACAACTTTGTTCTAGAAATTCACTTTCAGTCTTGAGGTATGTAAGATAATTCTGCTTTGGGGCTCATTCTTCCTTTTGTAATTCTTATCTTTTAAAGTATATTAGTAATTGTTACTTATACTTTTACTACTACTCATAAAAATCTCACCTGAGTGCAAAAAAATATTGCTGATCATGACTATTTTAATCATCTTTTAATGAGATATTTTTCCTAAACCTGATAGTTTTCAGAATTGACATCCATAAGACAATCTCAGGTCCTGCCTAGTGACCCTGACATCATCCTAGCGATGATAGCTGGCTATTGCAGTGAAACAACTTCTACTCTATTTCATAATGTTTAAGAGGATCCATCCCTTCCGGTGACTTGGGAGGTGGGAATCAAGGGAAATCATTAGGGAAGAAAATAAAACCACATTAGAGGGTTGGAGAGAAAAAAGCTGGGAACAAAAAAATAGTCTCTGATTCCAACTGTAACTTTAGGGCATCATTGGAGTTGAGCCCCAGGGTATGCTCTTTAAAAAGTGGAGGACGAATAGTCCGTTGACTTCCGTGGACTACCAGAGAGACTTTCCTAAACAACCAGTGAATTCCATCACACCTGTGAGATCTTTGATCTATAAAGCAAAGAGCAAATTTGGGTTTAATTTATTCCTCTGACTTTCCTCTTGTTCCTGATCAGCTTTTCCCAGAGTTCGTCTAGTCCTTTGACAGATGCAAACAGTGTATCATGCTCATAGCAGAAAGCCAGATCTCCTAAGTATTTCAAGATTGGTTGAAGGAACTCTCTACCAAGGTCTAAACTCCCATGTCTGCCTGCCTTTCATGACTCATGTTGTGAGTAGGTTTTGTTTTATGATGTTACCATTGATCTTGCTTTTTAAGCCATAAATACAGTTTACTCCATTATGAATGCCACTTCCTCATCCATGAGTTAATATTTCAAAGCATTTAGAACAGCAATTGACTCATAAACAGACTCCATGTAAGATAGATAGATAGATAGATAGATAGGACAGACAGATAGAAAGGTAGATAGAAGTCATTCGCTTCTCCTTGTGAACAAACACTATAAACTGTGGAACACTGTGATCCTGCCCCAATTGAGCAAAGTTTTTCAGCAGTCCTTTTTGTTTTTAAGTATTTAACATAATTTTTTTCCTTGCCCCAATGGGGCAGGATCAAGGGTACTGAAGGGGATTTTGTACAGATGGAGTTAGATATGGTATTTCCTAGCAACACCTTCCCTCCACCCAACCACATAGGGTTAATATATCACCTTATGACAGAACAAATAATATGAACCAAATCTCTTTGATGTCTACATACTTAGGGAAAACCAAGATCATTATTATTAATAAGGCTACTAGATTAATCTATCCCGTCATAGACATGATGATCAGATACAACTATTCAGCTGACAATGTTTATCTCTTGGCAAAGATTCTTAGGAAAAACTCAGTGACTAAAGATGTTATCACCGAGGATGCAAAAATAACCTCAGATGAAAATGTCGTACAATAAGCTATTTAAATCCAATTAGACTAAACATTGCTAGCTACAACAGGGCATTAATAATGAAGCACTTCAGAGATAACATGAAGCTTTGAAGTCCCTATAGCCAATTGCTGGAACTCACTTAAACATCTCATCTTTGCCAAAAGGAATAGTGGCATTTTAGATTATTTTGAATTTCTAACTTACAATGTTCTTCGACAGAACATTATAAACTGGAATATAGTCTATAATATTCATACAGACTAAAAGATAAAGATAAACTTTATGATGTTCTAATGATTTACCATGGGTTCTACACATTGAGTCATCAGTTTCTTTGTAAGTATTTAATTTCTGATTATTTTCATTTAGAGTACATATAGACTCGATCTATTAAGAAGAATCAAGTAAGTTGAGAGTGTAAGCCCATAGATAATTTTCTTTGTGGCTAAACCACCATAAACTTTCCTGATTACGTCCTCTAACCAGCTTTTTGTACATTTACCAGAAAGGGCTGCCAAATTATTGTTTAATTTGAGGCGGATGATATACTTTGAAGTTGCACATTAGGATCTTTGGGTTGACTCACAAACTCACTTAAAATTATAATTTAAATGTGTTTATTATAACCGTAAAATAATGTGGTATTAATAAACCCGTTTATCCATCCTTCTGCCAAGCTAAGCATCAAAATGTAATCAGCATTTCTAAAGACTTCTAAAATTAAACTGAAATTGTAAATAGAGAAGCTAAGCAAAAGAGAGCCAAAGAATGACTTTGGAATACTGTTTGTTCCCGTGGCTAGGTTTGGAAAGAAATGAGCTGTTTTCCCAAGTACATATAAGTAAATCTTAGAATAATTCTGATCATGCTTGTATGTGCCAAGTGGTGACAAGAGAAAAAACACCCACTATGAGTTCAGTAGACAGGAGGGGAAAAGGTAACTTAGAAAACAGAAATGGGGCAGCAGCCCTGGCAAGTGAGACAGGAGGTCCACTAAGCGTCACTCATTATGCAACCTTCTCAGAGAAGGCACAGCTCCCTCTGGATTGAGTAGGTTCACTCCCTGTTTCACAGGTTACAGGACGTTTCTTTAAAATGGAGCCGAGATCCAAGTTTTGCTGAAGAGTTGAGCCTATTTTACAAGAAAAATAAAAATACAGAGTTTAATAGTGAACACGCTGCATTGCCACCCAAGCAGGCAACGACTCACGAGCGCTCCGTAAATAATTGCAACTTCGGGTGATGTTTCCTTTATATTCTATACAGTCATCCTGTTTCTGAAGATCCTTAAACATTTGGTTTAAGCAATATCATCCTATATAACTTAATTATATGAAAAAAAATCATGCTACGTTAAGTGAAAAAGCAAGTTATAAAAGTATTTTCATATAACCCTGGTTTTATAATTAGATATTTATATTTCTTTAAAAACTCAGCACGTAAGAAAAAAAGATTGTTAGAATATCTAGGAATATGGATGATCTTTCTATGTAATAAATCTTATAAGCCCTTTATGACCTTATGAAAAAGCAATAAATGTTATCTTCCTGTGGCCTGACATTACCTCGTTAATTCTCAGCTCATTAATAAATAGCTTTCTGGGAGAGGGGGCAGGGGTTAAGAAGCTTCGACTCTTCTTTAGATTTGAGAGTAATATATTTCCCAGAAACTCCTGAGCATAAACACTCAACAGAGGCTATCATTTTATGGGGAAATAAAGATATAAATATATATAAGTACTCCGAAAATAATGTGATGAATAGTTTTAAGAGGGTGAAAGAGGCAGTGAGCAGGGCAGGAAAATGGAAGATTACTCTATTAAATTAACTCATTGATTTAATAAATTAATTGATCACTGACACCTTCTAGGAAAACATTATCTACACTTTATGGCTCAATCCTTTCAAGAGAATGATTGCTTATTAATGGCTTTACCTTACTTTTCTTTATTATTTTTAAATTAAGAATTATTTTAGAGAGAGAGAAAAGTGCAAAGAATCATAAAATATACACCTATGTATCTACCAGGCACACCTATTTGACAAATGTTAACATCAGTTAACCATATTTTAAAATAATCTTTTATTAAAGCGTAGAATTCAAAAAGGAAAGTGCATTCATCAAAAGCATATAGCCAAATGACATCCCGTGAAATGAACATACCCATGTAACCAACACCAAGCTCAAGAAATTGAACACTACCAGTACCCAGAAGCCCTTCCTGGGTGTAGCCTCACTCATGACAACCCATTCCTTCATCATGGCAACCACTATCCTGACTTATATCATAGAAGGTTTTTGACTGTTTTTAAGTTTTGTATGAATGGAATCATACGTATTTTTGAATCTGGATTATTTTGCTTAAAATTATGTAAGTGAAATTCATCCAAGTTCTTGCCTGTAACAATAATTCACTCATTTTCATTTCTATATAGTATTCCATGTTGTGAAATAACATAATTTCTTATTCATTGTGCTGTTAATGTACATCTAATTATGTCCAGTTAGCTATTATGAATAATGCTACAATGAACATCCTCGTACATGTCCTGTGATGAATGTGTGCACGCATCTCTCTTGGGTACATAGGAATGGAATTGCCTGGTCATAGGATGGGCCTATGTTAAACTTTAGAAGATACTGCCAAATAGTTTTTCCAAAATAGTAATATCAATTTTTACATCAACAAGTAATGTGTAAGAATTCCAGGTATATCACATTCTTGTCAATATGTAGTATTGTAAAATTTGGGGGTGGGGGATGGGGGAGAGTTTGGTGTTTAGTGGTATCTCATTTGGCTTTAACTGAACATCTCATATTTGTTGGTTGTTTGGATATACTCTTTTGTGAAGTGTTTGTTCAAGACTCTTGCCAATTATTCTATTGAGTTGTCTGTCTTTTTCTTGTTTATTTGTAAGAGTTATTTACATATTCAGGATATAAGTACATTGTGAATTATATGTATATGTAATATGTATTATATTTATCTGAGATATATTCTTCCATCTGTTGCTTGACTTTTTTACCTTCTTAAAGATATTATAGTTATTTTAATTGTATTATTTTAATGTAGGCCAACTTACCCATCTTGCCTTTTATTAGTCGTTTTTGTGCCCTGTTTTAGCAAATTTTTCCTATTCCAAGACTTTTTTTCCTAGAAGATTTTGTGCAATCTTTCACACTTAAATTTATAATACACTTAGGGCAGATATTTGTGCTTGATGTTGGAAGTCAATATCTTGGATATTACATTGACCTCACTGTAAAGACAGTTGTTTTTCATTTTTGTTTTGGGGGAAGATTAGCCCTGAGCTAACATCTTTTGCTAAGGAAGAGTGGCCCTGGGCTAACATCTGTTCCCATCTTCCTCTACTTTTTTATGTGCAGGATACCTGCCACAGCACAGCTTGATTAGCGGTCTGTAGGTTCGCACCCAGGACCAGAACCAGCAAACCCCGGGCTGCCAAAGAGGAGTGTGTGAACTTCACTGCTACGCCACCGGGCAGGCCCCTGTAAAGACAGTTTTGTTCCCCAATGTTCTAAAGTGCTATTTTCTCTGAAATAAATTCTTGATCATTGTGAAAGTCTGCTTCTGGCCTGTCTAAGCCCTTCCCTTGTTCATTTTATCTACGCTTGTGCCAATAGGATGGTCTTGATTACTGAAGTTTTGTAACAAGACTTGATTGGAAGGAAAAAACAAACAAATTTGTTCTTTTCCTTTAGGGTTATCTTGGATATTTTGGCCCTTTGAGATTCCCAGCAAATACTTAATTCTCATTAAAAAAATCACTGAATTTTGATTGAGATTGAATTTTATCTTTAGATACTTTTGGAGAAGAATAGAAGTCTTTACAATATACATTGAGTGTTCCAAATCATCAACAAGTTATGGTCCTCAATTTACTTACACTCTCTATTGTTTCTCAATTATATTCTTATAGTTTATGTATACAGTTCTTACACGTTTTGTCAGATTTTTAGATATTTGATGTTTCAATACTATTTTAAATTACATTTTTTAAAATATAATTTTCCAGTTGCTTATTGCCAATACATAAAAATATTGATTTAAAAAAATGTTATGGGGCCGGCTCCATGGCCGAGTGGTTAAGTTCACGTGCTCCGCTGCAGCGGCCCAGGGTTCGGATCCTGGGCGCAGACACGGCACCACTCGTCAGGCCACGTTGAGGCAGCGTCCCACATCCCACAACTAGCAGGACCTGCAACTAAGATATACAACCGTGTACGGGGTGGAGGCGGGGTTTGGGGAGATAAAGCAGAAAATAAAAAAAAAATGTTATATTGTATCCAGAAACCTTACTAAAGTCACTTAATAATGGTAATATTTTATCTGTAGGTTCTTTGGATTCTCTAGATACACAATTATATTTTCTACAAATAATAGTGTTTCTTCCACTCTAGTTCATGTAAATGTTTTTTATTTTTAATGGCAGAGTATACTGAATATGACTTCTAGTACATTGTTCAATAAAAATAATTATATCACATATCCTCGTCTTATTCCTAATTTCAGGAGAGAAAGCTCTAATATTTTACTATTACGTATGATAGCTGTTCTAAAATTTTAGAGATATTATTTACTGGATTAAGAATGTAACCTTCTGGTCCTAAGATTTTTATTAAATAATCGGTGAATGTTGAATTTTGTCCAATGCTTTTTTCTACATCAATTGAAATGATTTTACGATTTGTTTTCCTTTTCAGTAAATATGGAGAGTTACATTGATTTTCTAATAAACCACTGCTGCATTTCCAGTATAAACCAAATAGCTCATGACATAGTAGCCTTTTTATGAAACAATAGATTTGTATTGCTAATATTTTTGTTTAGAATTTTTTCATTTATGTATATGAGAAAAATTGACTGCAATTTTCCATTCATAAAATTTCCTTAACATTTCATAACAATGTTTGCTGTCTTCAAAAACTGAGTTAGGAAGTCACTCCTTACCTTCTACTCTCTGGAAGAGTTTTGACATTTCTCCCTTAAATGTTTGGAAAAATTACAATTGAAGCCATCTAGACCTGGAATTTTCTTTGTGGGAAGATTTTTAATAAAACTTTTTAATTACTATAGGACAATTCAGATTTTCTATTTCTTCTTGTGTCAGTTTTAGTGAGTTGTGTTTTTCTGAGAATTTGTCCAAAATTTATCAACATATTTCTAATGTCATTTATGTGTGCCTTATTCCTTGTTCAGTCTTGACAAGTTTTATCAAATTTATTAGTCTTTTCAAAAAAAGTGAATTTGGGTTTTGTGGATTTTATTGTGTTTTCTATTTCATTAATTTCCAGTCATTCTTTTTTTTCTTTTCTTCTTTTTTGTATATAAATTGCTGTTCTTCTAATTTTTTGAGCCAAATATTAGAACACTGATGTTCAGCATGCTTTCTAATATATACATTTATAGTTTATTTACATCTCAAGTTTTTTTGTCAGATATTCATTGTAAATTCTTTCAAAATATTTTCTAATTTCCATTTTATCTTCCTCTTTGACCTATGGGTTGTTTAGAAATTCATTGTTTATTATTTGGAAATTTTGCAGTGTCATTTTGGTTTCGATCTTTAGGTCATTTTCACATTTGTCAAAGAAGATAGTCTGGATGCTATAATTTTTCAGAAATTTGTTGTGACTTGCTCTCAGGCTAACGAACATTTATAAATGTTGTCAACATAGTCATATTTTATAATATGTCAACTTTTATAAATGTTTAAATGTGTACTTGAAAAGAATGTGTGTTTTGAAGCTGTTGGTGTGCTGTTCTATATGTATCAGTTGCTGATCATATTGTTCAAATTGTTTACATCATTCTTGATATTGGTATCTACTTATTTTATCAGTTACTGAAAGATGTGTGTTAAGATTACCACTATAATTGTGAAGTTGTCTATTTAATCCTGTAGTTCCATTATTTTTTCCTTTGTATATTGAAGCTACATTATTAGCTGTATACATATAAAGATTTACTATATCTTCCTGCTGATTGTGATATAGGAAATATCTCTTTTTATCCCTGGAATGTCTACCCTTTTGGTAACCACTCAAACCTAAATATATTCTGTTTATAAGACGTATACCTTGTTTAGGAATGCAGAAAAGTAGAAAGTAAAAGAATAGAAAAAGGTATCCTGCAAACACTTACTCCTCAGACAAAACAGTTTTTCCCATTATTATATTTTTTAGTTTCCTATTTCCTTATGTTTAAAGTGTGGTTAATATAAACAATATATAACTGAACTGGGCTTTGTGTAATCCTATTTTTGTTTCTCTACTTTTTAAAATCCAATTTGGTAGCACTGTGTTTTAATTGAAGCATTTACCCAATTAACATTTATGGCTACGATTTAAATTTTGGACAGCCTTTTCTTTCTCCTTTCACTCCTTCCTGATAATCCTTCCCCTTATATGCATGTTATAATCAATCCAATATCTTTAGTTCAGCATACAGCCCTTCAGAATATCTAACCTTCCCTATGATTAGAAGCAGAGTACTATCCTCTCATATGGTTGACATTTAAATTCTTTCTAAAATATTGCTGTTGCCCACAATTCTGGAATGTACATCCTTTTATATACTTCCTGGTGATCTTTTATTACACTTTTCTGAATTATAGCCAGAAGAATAATGAATGAGTATGTAAACATTAAATTACATTTGATAATGTCAAATTGAGCTTTGAGATGGTTAAACCAATTTATATTACAATCCATAGTATCCATGACAGTTGGTATTTCTCTACTTCTCCAACATTTGATATTTGAGTCTTTTTCAACTTTCCAGTTTGAAATAGTGTTAATTATCTGATTTTGGATTCAATTTGCATATAACTATTTATTAGTGATCTTGAGCTCCTTGTGTTTTTCGGACTTTTGAGATTCCTTTTAGGTGAGTTGCCTATTCATATCAATGCCCATTTTATATTGAGTAGCTTTCTTTAAATCTTTGAAAGAATTCTTCTCTCCCCTCTTCTTTTGTCTTTTTCATAAATTTTGAGAGTTCCAACGTTCAGCTCAAATTTGTGAAGATTCCCAACCAATAACTCTTTTCTTTCATTCTTCACAAAGAGTGTCAATTTCTTAAGAAATGTACAAATAATTTTTAAAAATATTTCTTTGATTTACAAGGATTTTAAAGTAAATATAAAGGGATAACATTTGAACTTAATGGAGATCAGAGCTTCAAAATAAATTCACACTCTACATGAATAAAGTGTAACATAAATAGGAAAATGCATAGTTTTCACTCCATTGAACATCTATGATTTACTCACAATTTCACTAACCCATTTATGGGAATATCTCCCAGATAATAAAAGGAAATGAACAGTTATGATAGATCCCTCTGTTGTCTTTCAACAATCATCATCACAACTCTTCAAAAGCTGAATCCATTGACAGATGGCTGATGTGGCTGAGATATCTGAGCAGTCATTTTGGGTCAATGATTGGCAACTTGATCTGTGGATAAGCCATTTTTGTAAAGCTAAAGCACAGCAGAATAAAACAGTCTTTTATTTTAGGGCTGCATGCAAATTTCCATCCATCTTGTTACTTGCTACTCCCATGATCAGAACTAATATCTCCACATTGTAGCAGCAGTAGACATGTCTGAAGGCATGTGTGTATGTTTGCATACATTGAGACATACTCGTTTCAGCTGTCTGACTACTCAGTGTAGATGATTGTATGATTGATTAATGGTGATTATCACTTTGCCAAACAAATGGAATAATGGAGTGGCCTTTCTCCAAGTCCTCCACTTTCTTAGAAGATGGATGAACTCACTTTCTACTGAAGTGACATTCTTAAATGGTCTCTACATACTTCCCTTCCTTTTTCTAATACAAGATTTATGTAAAATTTAGCATAAGAAATCAAAAACACGTTAAAACTTTGGAGTAATGAAAATGATTCAGATCTTAATAGAGACAGTGGTTTCACACATTATGAATGCACTAATGCCACTAAATTGTGTACTTTATAATGGTTAATTTTATCTTGCATGAATTTCACCTCAATAAAAAAAAAAACCAACAATGAAATAGGATGTTCCCCACAGTTAAATAAACTGCTCTGTGTTCCAATTACAGCTGCGATTCTCAACCCCCAAATAAATATTGAGGCATGTCACTAATATTTTGTAATCAGTAGTAGTCAAAGTAGATAATTTGTGAAGATTGATGTTTGTTTAATTAGTACTGATTCAAGATTAGTCTTGGAATAATATTACTGTCACACACTTGCATCTTAATATGGTTTCTCAACTGGTAGAGAAAGGGTAGAGGTACAGCAGCTACCAGCTACAATTGCACATAATCTGTAGTCTGTCGTATTCATCCAATCATCCTAGGGATAGAACTCTACAGGGATACCTTACAGTAGGATGTTTGCAAATTATCACTGTGCCTTTTAGCTGTGATTTTATATTTATTTCTGAATTCATTTTTATTTTATCCATGAATAAATATCTAATAAGGAAGAAGGTGGAAATAGATGAAAGCACGGTGATTAGAGCACATATATTCACGTTGCCTTTCAGGAAGAATAATGATAGAATGTCTCTACAAAAACAAAACAATTGTATATATCAAGTCAAAAGTATGCAAATTAATGATGCAGGTGAAATTGACAATATTATTCATATTAATACTTGTGTTAAAAATCTATAAATTCAATATATTGCAATTCAACTACAAAATGTTATTTTGTTTATTGTTTTATAGACATACTTGTCTTCATGAATGTTATCTGAGAAAAACATTGAGTTTCATCAAAAGAAAATAAAACTGAATACTTTATTTTAAATTAGTGTAGCCATTTTTATTTTTGTGTGTAAATGTTTATTTTGAGACCTTGAAATGAATAATTTTGTGATTCACGTACTTACAATATTTTTTTGTTGTTATTTTCTTTGCTGAGGAAGATTAGCCCTGAGCTAACATCTGTGCCAATCTTCCTCTACTTTATATGTGAATTGCCTGCCACAGCATGGCTGACTAGTGATGTACATCCACCCCTGCAATCAGAACCCGAGAACCCAGGCCACTGAAGCGGAGTGCACCAAACTTAACCACCACACCACAGGGTCGGTCCCACAAAATGTTTTTTATAAATTCCAGGCCAAAGAGGAAAAATGTCCATAGGTATCATTAATTCAGCAAGCATTTGTTGACCAATTATTTTGTGTCCATTCTTTCTGGCCACATTGCTTACATGTTCCAATAAGACTTCTCCTCCCTTCGCCTTTTGTGGCTCTCACATCACTTTTGGCCCTGAGATTCCTGATGTGGTGGTCATCTTTGATTGTGCACCAAGGCAAGCCCTATTCTCTATCCTCCTCCTCCCACCTACTTCCTGCCTTTCTTCTTCCAAAGCCCCATCATTATTCATTGTCCTCAGTACAATCTTGTTCTTAAGAGGAAGCTGGGCTACAACCCGAGCCCAAGGGAGTTAGTGTTGACTGGTCTAAGCCAATTACGGTGGTGTCATTCACCTTCCCAAGTGACTGGTCTAGACATTGGATTATGACACAATTATAGCCAATGAAAAGGAGAGGAAGTCTGCTGAGTGGTTCTGGGAGGGATTTTCTCACTCTTGAAATGGGACACAAGAGAAGTACGTTCTCTTTTATACTTTTAATTGTCTGTTTATGCCACCTGGAGTTGGGACAGCAATCTCAGGAAGGAGCCCCAACTTTAGAGGCTGTGGCAAGTTGGATAAGCCAGAAGCGGACATTAAGACAGAGGTTGGGATATTAATCACCATTAAGAAAGAAGAAAATCCTACCATTTGTGACAGTATAGATGGACCTGGAAGACATTATGCTAAGTGAAACAAGTCAGTCACAGAAGAACAAATACTGCATGATTCCACTTATATGAGATATCTAAAATAATCAAAACTATAGAAGCAGAAAATGAAATAGTGGTTTTCAGGGGATGGGGGAGGAGGAAATGGAGAGTTGCCATTCAATGGTTATTAAGTTACAGTCATACAAAATGAAAAGTTCTAGAGATATGCTGCACAATGTAGTGCCTGTAGTCAACAATATGGTGGTGTGCACTTAAAAATTTAAGAGAGTAAATCTCATGTTAAGTGTTCTAAAGCAAAGGGACACAAGGAATCTTTTGGGGATGATGGATATGTTTATTACCTTGATTGCAGTGATGGTATCATGAGTGTATGCATTTGTCCAAACTCATCACAATGTCAAAATATATGCATTAAATATGCATAATTTTTATATATCAATGATCTCTTAATAAAGCTTAATAAAGTAAACTCAAAAAGAGCCTTTAAAATGGCATACCCTTTAAGCTGGTAACTCTACATCTGAGAATCTATCCTTTGAAAATAACTTAGAATACTTAACAACATTTATGCACAAAAAAAAGACAGACGTTGGGCTGTTGGGGTGCAATGTGTTCATTAAGGATCGACACCTGTGAAAGGAAGTGGGGAGAAGCAGGATGGGGTAAGGGAGAAGTTGAACTGTGATGCAGGCCCAATAAAGTTTCAACCTAGCCCACAGAGAGCTCTGGACCAGTGTTACCATAGAAGTTGTCCTGCTTTGGGCAGAAATGGCTGCTTCTTTTACACACCACTGTACTCAGCCATCTGAAGAAAGGGCATGACCTGAGGCAGCTCTCTTTAGCTGAGGCATAATGTTTTTGAAGGAGTTGGTAGCTAGAGGCTGCCTGTTGACCCCGCTCCTCACAGCAAGACCTTCCTTGAAGGGAAGCTGGGTTGAGTGTCTCCCTGTCTACCACAGAGGACAAGCCAGTCCACTGAGGATTTCTTGTCGGATGATGGAAGATGGCTTGGTCCTTGGTGATGCCATTGATCCACTAAGTTAACAAATCCTGGAAAGTTCCTGCCTCCAGGCTTATGGTTGTATGAGATCAGAAAGGGTCACGTTTTGTTAAAACATCCATTACATGCCCGCAGGCGGTGTCTTAGTCAGTACGTTGAAATTTACATGACACCTCTTGACTTACAGACTTTGGGACAAACTTCCTGAGCCTGACCTTGAACTCTTTCTTCAGGCATAATTCTATGACTTACTCTTCAACTGTGCTTGCTGTAACTAACACATGCTGCCTGCTTGCAGTTTCCTTCCTAGGAGAAGGAGCTCAGACCCCATGTCAGGCTTTGTGTGTGTGCTGGGAAAGAAAAGAACAAGGCACTTTCCTACCTGAAGGAGCTCAGGGATGTGAGAAAAAAATCCTGTTTGAATCGTGTAATAAATAGAAGTAGCTAGAGTCATCAGTATCTTTGAAGAGAGGTAAAATGTGTGTCCCTATCTCCCTGCATTGAATTTCACTCACCAGATAATCTAATTCTTATAGAGAATATTCAAAATTTAGCTCCTCCATTGACTAGCATTGCAAACTTCAGAAAGACCAGTATCTCACCAAATCTTGATTTCTTCATAAAATGAGATGTTTAGGCTACATCATCTCTAGGGCCCCTTCTAACTTTAAAATCCTACAATTCTATGCACCATGTGTTCATTTCTGCTTATGGCTTTGTTTCCTATAGTACATTTTCAATAACAGCCACCAAATAATAGCCATCCAGACACTTTCTGCTTAAATCATCCCTTTCACCAGATGTCACCCTCAGGGCCTCTGAACACCTCAGTGGAGCAACAGACACAAGGGAAGCTGTCAGACAGCTCCCTTCTGAGCTGTCTTCCACTAAAATGTCTAATCATATCTGCCATGTGCAAGCAGCCATCCAGCCCCGGGCATGGAACAGAGGCCAGCAATAAAGCAGTCCCTGGCCATGTCTATGTTCCAACAGGCTGTGAGCAGTGGCAACATCTTATTACAGGATCTTTTGGAAATCGACCGAAGGAGGCCTCTGTGTATTATTTTTTTTAAGAAAGTCATAGTTCTTTACAGCCAATTAGCCTTGATCTAAGAAAGGAAAGTTTATTTGTATTGGTTTGATTTTTTTAAAAAAAAGATTACTTCCAAGGGAAGTACTTACCAATCCTCAACACTCAAGGACCTCGGAAAGTAAAATTGGTCAATAAGTCTTCGGTTCTATAAATAGGCAATTCACAAAAGAATATATCTGAATAACCAGTAAACACATGAAAAGATATTCAACTTCATGAGTACTCAGGGAGATGCAAATTAAATGCACAATAAGATGCCACCACAAAATCCAAAAAAAAAAATGCTAAAATTAAGAGACTGACATTGCAAATTTTAGAGAGGATCTAGGTTCCTGGAACTTTCATACATTGCTGGTGGGAGTAGAAGTTGGAACAATCACTTTGGAAAACATTTTGGCAGTTTCTAATAATTTTAAACATATGCTTCCCTTAAGACCCATAATTTCAATCCTAGGTATATAATCAAGAAAGATGAGAGGATATGTCCACAAAAACACTTGTAAAAGAATGTTGATAGTAGATTTTTTCATAATAGTCAACAGCTGGAAACAACCCAAATATCTATTACAGGGAGAAAGAAATAAAGTACTAGTACATGAATGAGTCTCGAAAACATTATGTTGAGCAAAAGAAGCCAGATCCAAAAGACATATTCTTTGCCTCTCTTTATATGTCTGTTCAAGAACAGACAAAATTAGTCTACAATTATAAAAGTGAGAATAGTGATTACCTCTGGGCAGAGTGGAGGACACTGGAAAGAGGCAGGAGGGATCTTCCCAGGGTACTGGAGATGTTCTGTATCTTGATAGGTACATACATATGTAAATATTCACTGAGCTGTACACTGAAGATTTGTGCAATTTCTTCTATGTAAATTATACCTCAATTTTAAGGAAATATTTAGTTCTCTCAATAAGGTAAGAAGAGGCCAGATTTGTTTCCCCGTATAGAACCTATGCTGGACATGCTGCTTTTCTTCTTGAAGCAATATTCCCAAACAAGCTGGACCCTATTAGTTCCACCTAACGTAGAGGGACATCCACAGTCTAGAATGACTGGAATTTCAGGGAGAAGTCAAAGGCAATGCCATCTATACAAACAGCCTCCATATAGCAAAGGCTGTCTGTATACCACCAACAGTGAATATCATGATTTCTCATTCGTGACAAGAATGAGATACTTCTAAAGCAGGTACCATTAACAGCAGTTAAGTAACTTTCCCAATTTAACACAACTACTAAGTGGTAGACCTTTGACTCAAATAGAGTTTTGTTTGCCTACAAATCCCTGACCTTTTTAATGCATCTTGCCCCTTTACACAGAGAAATGCTGGAGGTCCTATAACCCAGCAGGGGAAATATCTCTACATGTTCTCTTTTGCTATTTTGAAGATGGCTTCACTGGCCCTAGAAAAGGCTAGAGTGAGTCAGAAGCAAGCACCTCAGGTGTGAGAGAAAGCTCCCTTGCATGAAAAGAAATTAATGAATCACCCGGACTCCTGCCGGCAAAGCATGGGCTTCACATCTGTTCGGAGAAAAAATGAACAACAAAGCACCCTCCCCCGTTCCACCACACACATACATTAAAGTGAAGCTTAAAATCTTTATGAATGTGCTTCTTGGTAGCTTCATACAATATGCACATTTTTTCATTTTAAAAATATGACAACACTTATTCTAACTGTAATCCTCATTTCTCTCCACTCCAGGCTGCCAAGATTTCAGGTCAAGGAATTTTCATGTCTAAAATTACTTCAAACTGAATAGTTCCTTGGGGATGGATAGCTGTGATTAAACGTGGCAAACCGTTACGAATCATACGAAAGGGACACTGAGATTAATGCTATGATGCTACGAATCTCTGCCATTCTACTCTTTGTGTTTCGCAACAATTTTTTACAGTTATTATTAGAAATATATTGGGGCTTGGTGTAATTATAAACATAGAGAAAAATAAGGAAAGCAAAACACACCAAGTACCCGTTGTAATTTCAACATACCACTGCTACTTAAATCTAAGTGCTGGAAAATGCATAATAAAAGGCTTGAATTTTTAAAGAAAGGTTTTTAATCTTTTGGTTATTATCTGATGCTTGGCAAAACCCAGTGATAATAAGGAGCTCAAATTTAGTGTTAACAACTTCTTGTGGCTTAAAAAGCACAACAATAATAACAAAATACACGAAAGCATATCTAAAGCCTCATGCAAACAACTATGCAATCATAATACCTAGATCACTACAATTCCTATGAACCAAGTTTGTGAATATGCGCCAAACATATTTAAAGGAAAATTACCTAAATTAATAAATCCTTTTGGACAGACAAGTTCCTACAAATCAATTAATAAAATATAAATTCTAATCATTTCTTGCAAATACCGTGCAACTAACTTCTGAAGATTTATCTTCTCAAAAAAAAGAAAAATGTAGGAGCTGTTCCAAAAAATAGCTCAAGAGTTAGCTCTGCCATTTACCAGAATTGTGACCTTGGGCAAATCTCCCAACCTATTAAAAGCTCAGTTTTCTTATCTACCTACCAAAGGTGATAGTGAGGATGAAAGAAATTAAATACACGCAAAGATAAATACAAAGAAATGTTACAGCTATGGGCTGCAAAGAAGAAAAATGTTTTATTTCACCAAGAGCTGAAGATGTCATTTGGAGCACAAAATATTGAAACCAGTGCCCTGGTGGGTAGGTTGGGGAACTTCTGCACCTGAGGCAGACGACAGCAAAACATGTTCTGAGTATCACCTTCATCTCCCAGGACGACTTTATCTCTGAATTTCCAGACACTGATCACTTTAGGAAAACGAGCAAAACAAGTGACCGCCTACCTTTAAAAGCAAGCCAGGAGACTCAAACAAATTACAAATCTGTCTTTCACACTGTGATCTTCCACTTGGAATTTTAATCATATTTTCTTGTACCATATTTTAAATGGACATTATTTAAAGCTGACTGGAATCTGACTAGAAAAGTTGCAAGCTTCCAAAATCCTTCCAAAAGTCTATTCTTCCAAAAATTCTGGAGCAATCTAGCATGCCCAATATGCTTAGATAAAACACAAGGTGTACCCTCCTTGATAACATATAATATTTTCCTGTCTTCTCTTTCTCTTTTTTACCCCATCTTTGGCAGTTATTGTTCAATACCTTTCCCACCTATGGGCCATTGTGGGGTTTTGTCCTGTTTAGACAATCTCTTTGGTCCCTCCTATGTGATCAACACATTCAATTACATACAAATGCCTGTGTCTGAACACAAATGCACCACCTTCCACAGCTATAGGCAGCCATGCACACAGAGACCAAAAGACATTAAAAATAAGTCAGCTGAATCGAGCTGGCCTGGCTCCTGCAACTTACAGGAACAAACTGTCTGCTAGCAAGAACACTGAAAATTGCAGCCATTCATTCTCAGGCCATTTGGCAGTTTTGATCACCTCACAGATCAACAGCTACACAAGGACAGACTGAAACCTGTCACTGAGCTAGAAAACAAACCTGCAGCTCTCCCTTCCCTCTCAATAGACACACAGGCTAGACTCGCAGACCCCGGGGCCAGAGGAACAGAGGTTACTGAGGCTGTGAATCTCAGGGTACTTTGCAAATACCAGCATCTTATTAGCACGACTAGAAAGAATATAAACTTGACTCCATTCAGGAAACTCTTCTTTCATATTTAACATTTCTGCCGCTGCTACTCTTGACCATGGTACAGCCTGCCTATAGGTGAGAAGAACATAGCTTTAACCTCTCTGATGATTGGTTTACATCTTTACTTATTAATTCTCATGATGGCCCAAGAAGATATATAAACAGGCTGAAAGGGGTAACCTGCTTCTGGGTATGAGTCACTGGTAAAGAGCTAAGCAATACATGTTTAGTTATTTTCATTTAAGAGACTCAGTGTTTCTGGTAATAACCAGATCCTTCTCACTGGGAGTTTGTTGACCCGATGGTGGGAATAGATCTTCTGCCGGGGTCAAGAGAACCAGATGGAGCCCTCGCATGAATCAGAAATTTTCTGGTATCATTTTACAATGAATAGTGGAAGAGAAATTCCATATTCCACACTGGTCATTGTATTAGTTTTCTGTTGCTTCTGTTACAAGTGACCACATATGTGGTGCCCTACAACGATACAAATATATTATCTTATAGTCAGAAGTCCAAAATCAGTCTCAGTGGGCTAAAATCAACCTGTCAGCTGAGCTGTGTTCCTTCTGGTGGCTCTAGGAGAGAATTGTCCGTGACCTTTACTAGCTTCTCGAGGATGTCCTCATTTCTGGGTTCATGCTTCCCCATCACATTGCCTTATGTCCCTCTGCCATGGTCCTCACATCCCCTCCTCTCTTTGGACCTGATTCTCCTGCTTCCCTCCTGTAAGGACCCCTGTCATTACATTGGGCACACCTGGACAATCCAGGATAATCTCCCCATCTAAAGACCCTTAATTTATCCTGTCTGCGTATCTTTACCACATGAGGCAGCACAGTCTCAGGTTCAGGAATTAGGACGTAGACATCTTTGGTGGGCCGTTATTCAGCCTCCCATAGTCATCAGCCAAGTGTAGTCCATTTTAGTAAATCTGTTCTTATCAATTAAAATTGCAGATGTGAGTCTAGGAGAAAAACAATTTACAGAATAGAAAAAATCATTTGCATAGTAGACAAAACTGTCTGGACTTGTGACATACACACCACTACTACAGGAAATGATGGATTTCAATGGTCTTGTATTAATTTAACAGGAAAGCCATCTCAAACTGGTTTTACTTTTAACTGACATCTCTCTGATTGCTACCGAGGGTGAATTTTATCTCACGTCTAATGGCCATTTGTGTTCCTTTCCTGTGATGAGCTGTTCACCTTTTAGTTATTGGGTTATATATGTTCTTTACATATTCTTAATATTGAGCTCATTCTGTTACATATGTTGCGGATATCACATTTCGGTCTATAAATTAACTTTTAACTTTATGATATTTTATAATAGAATTTTTAATACTAAATTGGTCAAATTTATCTTTTCCTCTATAATGTATGCTTTTGTGTTTTAATAAACCCTTTCTATCTTCGGGTCATAAAAATATTTTTCTATGCTATCTTTGGAAATTTGAGAGTCTTTTTGTTTATAATTTTAAAACAAAAAGCAGTGATAATCTTTTTGTATGAAGGGAACTGGTGACCTAATTTTTTTTTAATTTTTATTTTGAGAAAGATTAGCCCTGAGCTAAAAACTGCTGTCAATCCTCCTCTTTTTGCTGAGGAGGACTGGACCTGAGCTAACATCCCTTCTTCCTCTACTTTATATGTGGGATGCCTACCACAGCATGGCTTGCCAAGCGGTGCCATGTCTGCAACCAGGAACTGAACCGGTGAACCCCGGGCCGCCAAAGCTGAACGTGCGAGCTTAACGGCTGTACCACCAGGCCGGCCCCACTAGTCACCTAATTTTATTTTCAATAGACAGCCATGTCTAATTTTCCAATACCATTTCACCAGATCATTGTCTCCCCAATGATTTGAACACTACCTCTATTCTGTGCAATTGTAGTATGTACCTTGATATGTTCTTTTCTTTTTTTCTTTTCTACTTTTTCTCCCCAAATCCCCCCAGTACATACTTGTATATTTCAGTTGTGGGTCCTTCTAGTTGTGGCATGTGGGACACCACCTCAGCATGGCCTGACGAGCAGTGCCATGTCTGTGCCCAGGATCTGAACCAGCAAAACCCCAGGCTGCCAAAGCGGAGCATGCTAACTTAACCACTAGGCCCGGGACGGGCCCCTGTTTTGAGTTTCTAAATAATATTCTGTTGATCTTGTCAATACTTATATCTTACATCGATACTGCACTATTTTAATTACTTTATCTTTACCAAAAATAGCTTCTTTATGATACGACTTCTCTTTTCTTTTTATTTTTCTCCATAAGAATTATCTCAACTATTATTGGAACTTTGATCATCCATATTAATCTTACAATTATTTGTCACATTTTGAGAAAAAAAACTGTTAAAATTTCCATTCAAATTACACTGAATTTAAGGTTAGCCTGAAGTCAAATGAGCTTAACAAATTGACGGAGTCCAGTCATTCCATCCACAAACATAACTAATCTCTGAATTTATTTATTTCTTTTATATATTTCAATAAACTTTAAAATTTTCTTTATCAAGTTCTTCTAAATATAATTTTAGATTGGTTCCTTGGTACCTTGGTTGCTATTGCTAATGGAATTGTTTTTCCTCATTACCCTTTGAAATTGGCTCTTCCTGGTATGTGTGAACACTATTAAATTTTGTATATTGATCTTTTATCCAATAGCTTTCCTTAAATTAATGTAAATTACATTCATGTTAATTTATAAATTTGACTAGTAGATTTCTTGGATATACTGTAGACCTTTTTATCTATAAATAGTGATAATTGTATCTCTTCCTTTAAATAATCTTATTTTTTTTCCTTATTGTATAGGCTGAGGTTACCAATAGATTAAAAAAAATTGGAGGTGATAGAAGGTATGCTGGTATTATTTCTGAGTCTAATTGGATGCTTCAAAATTTAGACCAATAACTACGATGTTGATATATACTGTGTATCAGATTAAGGAAATTGCCTTCTATTGCTAGTTTGGTAAGAGATTTTTAACAAGTGTAGTATTAGATTATACCAAATGTTTTTTCTGTATCTATTTAGGTGATCATATATATTTCCTTAAAATATTAATAAATAGATTACACGGATTTTTCATGTGGATCATCCAGTAATTGTGGAATAAACTCTATCTGGTAGTACATTTCTTTCATGCAATGTTAAATTTTAGTTATTATGGTTCAGTCAAGCAGTTTGTAGCTATAGTCATAAGTGTGTTGTCTTACAATGTTCCTTTCCTTTATAATTCTTTGCAGTTTTTGATATTAAGATAGTTTTACTATCATAAACAAACATATTTGGCAAATACTATGACTGTTCCATGAAGCCTTGAAAACGAAACAGTGAAACTGCCTAACCTTGATTAATTTTCTTTTTTGCGGGGATGGGGGAGCAGAAGGAAGAAGGAAGGAGCATAAAGTTTGACTAAATCAGTGGTTCTGTAGTATTTTGATCTCACAAACTTTGGATATGCTTATAAACTACTGAGGACTTCAAAGAGTTTCTGTTTGTGTCACTTTTGTCTAAGAATATTTATTATATTAATTTCAATCAGCAAACATCATTTATATAATACTAATTCTCTGGAATTTGTTGAGACTCCCTTTGTGGCCTTTTAATAAGAGAGTTTATATAAGTTAAATAAGTACTAGAAAAGAAGGTATATTCTCTATTTGTTGGATGAAAGATTTTGTATACATTGTTAGTTAAAGCTTATTAATTCTGTGGTTCCATTATGTTATATTCTTACAAATATTGTCTGCCTTTGCATTCTTTAACTACATTTCTGAAAGATCTGTGCTGAATTCTTCCAGAGTGTAATTATTTTCATTTTATGCCTCATGAATCCTGCCTACATTGTTAAACACATAGAAGTCTTGAGAGTTATATATTCTTAGTAGACTAGTTCTTATAACATAACGTGATGTTCTTTTTTATCTCTTTTATATTTTTGGTTCTTATGTACTTGACATTTCAGCCCCTTATTTCAAAATTTCTCTAGCCTTAGATTTTAGATGTCAGTCATATTAGGTACATATAAGCTGGCTCTTTTTTAATCCTATCTAAAACTCTCTTTGTTTTAATATGTGAATTTAATCATTTTACATTTATTGTGCTCCTGATATATCTTCCCTTCACTGTGTGTATCTCCGAGGAGGTGTTGCAGCCTTTGCCCCTACAGTATAAACAGACATATCACCAACAGATCACTTCCTGAGCTAATGTTTTCTTATTGTCATACCTTTTCTTGTTTAATATTCAAAACTCATATACCATATACACCTCTCCATACAATGGTTTTGTGTGATGTTTATATAGAATAAAATGATATATGCGTCCACAAAACTCAATACAATATTTTTAACAAAATTTTGCATGGGAAAAGTCTTGAGCTATGTTCTAAATGTTATGGAACGTTAGCTATCATGACCTAAGCACTGTAGGAGAACCCATGTAGAACAGACCTCAGAACTGTCCCACTGGAAGTTGGGGATGGTTGTGCCATTTAGGTCCAGACTCCCATGCCTGTTGCTTGAGGATTACCCAAGGGGCACTAACCACCCACCACCTCTCTCGTGGACAAGCTCCCATGGTATCACTGTGTGGGGCATTGTTCTCCCTACATGCACGTGTACTCAGATGGGCAGAAGGGATACAATGCAGAGAATCAGTGATGTCTGTTATGGCCCAATGTCCTGGCTGTGTTATCCCCGTAAAACTTCATCATGCTATCTACTTATGCATGTATGCCATACTTCAATTAAAATGTTTATTTAAATATTGTTTGTAGGAAGTGTATGAACTATGAAGAAGGTGTCATTCCAGAAAGAGTATAAAAACTGAGATGCCTTGCCTTTAAGGTCAAAACTGTTTGTTCAATTATTCTGGCTGGAGTTCCAAGGTGACCCAATCTGTTACTGCTGTCTTCCCATCAACAGTGTTTCAGAGTTCCTGACACAACAGCAAAGATTTGCCAATATGGAAAATGATGCTGCCCAGGCAGTTCAACTCAATCTTGCAAATATAATTACTCATTTGGTCCTTCACTCACTTGTTCGCCAAGTACTGGCGGAGAACTTAGTTGGTGATGTACTTGTTCATGGTGTCGGTGATAAAATGATAATCAACTTCTTCCCTTGCCTTCAAGGAGCTCATAGCCCAGTAAGGAGGACAGATACGTAGCTAATTAAGTACAACAGAGAGAGTTAATAAAACAGCAGCATAAGCAAATTTCCGTGAACATTAATTTGGTCCAAGAAGTTTGAGAATGGCATTGAAGAGACACTTGAAATAGGAGTATGGTTTTGATAAGCTGAAAAATCAGGGAAAGGAGATAAATGTAAACAAACAAAGGCATGAGGCTGCATGGTGCCCTCTGTGAACACGACATAGTTGAGGATGGCCAGACTCTAGGTGGTGGGGTGAGGGAGGGGAAACAAGCAACGAGGCTGATATGGTGGGTAGCGTCAGATGGTAAAGGACCTCAAATTGTGCATTATTGTGACCAGAATTGATTCTGTTATAAAGCAGGATCCAGAAAATGTTTTTAAGTGTGGAAATATCATCAACAAACCAGTGTTTTAGGAAACTGGGACATTAACTTGAGGAGAAATTGGAGTGAGAAGAAACTACAGACAATGAGGTCAGTTGAAAAGCTATTGAAATACTTGCAAGGAAGATGATAAGGGCATGTTTTTAGGAGTGTTTAGAGGTAATCTCTCTGTAAATGTTTAAGTTTCACCATTAGATGTGTAGTCATGGCTCCAGGCAGGTGCACAACGTGCTGTTCAAGCAAGAAGCACCTTTGTTAGACAAAGAAAGAGAATAGCCCTCTCTAGAAATCTAAAATCTATCTACAGCGGTGAGACAAGGCAAAGAAGCACAATTTAAACAGCCTGATACAAAATCAAGTAAAACAATAAAAGAGAAAATGAGCAAATAAAACAGAGGTAAATGTGTAAGGAACTGATAAGGATGTTTCTAGTGACTAAGGGATTAAGTTAACAAAAAAAGAAAATCAAGCTTTTGTGAGGGAAAAGTCACTTGGCACACAGTTTTGTTTTACAAAAAAAAAGAAGGATATAAAATATAATTTGTAGCACATTGAAGAGTACAAAAAGCATAGGCCGTTGCATGGAATTTCAGAGATGTCCAATGTGTAGGTATAAAATGTGCAGACTAAACATAAAAGCAAATGATCAACTTCCTTGTGAAAATAAAGTTAAACTTCCAATAAATAAAGCTATCTTCTAGGGAGAAAATTCATAAGTAGATAGAGGAACTCTAGGGGTAAAAAGGATGCTTAACAAAATCTACTAACAATCATAGAAATACACACGCACACAACCCTTTGTATATTCTGCTGATATTACTGAGCACATATTACATTCTAGACACTGTCCCCGGAGGGGCCGGCGGATATGGCAGTGAATAAAACAGATACAAATTTTTGCCCTCAGGAAACACTCATTCTCCTCCCCTTTACAATCAAGCCATTCCTTACAGCTGTAACCCACAAATCTGGTCCCACTCCCCTTGTGTAGGCCCCACAGTGGTGTCTCGGCACAAATCCCTTACTATGCTCTACACGGCCCAACCCCACCAAGCCCTCTGTTGTCCTCTGACTTCGTTTTCTTCCACCCATTTCCTTGCTTCCAATAGTCCCACCACTCCAGCTGCCTTTATGGTTCTCAAACACTTCAAGCTTATTCCTGTTTTAGAGCTTTTTCCCTGGATCTCCCATTTGTCTGGTGAGACTTTCCCCCAATATTCACATGACGGCTCAATAGGACCTACAGACTCAGGTCAAATGTGTTCTCCTTGGTAACATCGTCCAGACTATATTAACTTAGTGTGTTTGTTACTTAAAATTATTTCATTAGTTTATGTCCTCACGCTCCAGGAGAGCAGGGACCATGATGCTCGTACTCAACAGCGTATATGCCTAGGGGCTATAAGTAGGTGTTCAGAAAAATTGCTTGTTAAACGACTGAGTATATATATATGTGTGAGTGCGAGTGTATATGGTTTAGTGGGAACAGGTCACTAGACTATTGCCACTTAGCTAACTGCACAGTCATGAGAGTCTAAAGAAAGAAAATCTTTTTCTACCAATTCATGATACTTATGCTATGCCCATGTTTAGTAGGTTCACAAACAACTGATGTTGGGTGGCAGGGTGACATTGGTGATTTGGGTAGTGGTGATGATAACTAAATGAGTTTTATTGCCCTGTAACCTAAGGCAACAAGTGTTTGCACAGCCAACAACCTCCACCAGCCAATTTCCAACTAAAAGGTCAGAAAAGGTGAGAAAGTGAATTACATTCTGCTCATGAATTTCAATTGTGATTTGCAATGTACCTCTGTTTTACCTCCTCTCTTCTCTAAACACAAGGCACAGCCAGTTTTACTCAGTAGCTTCACTACAATGAAATGTGTATAGCTGTCTATATGTGTATTCATTCATTCATTCATTTATTTAGTCCATCATTCAAAGATTTTGAGTGAGACTCCAAGTTTTATTGACATTCATAAACCTACAAATCTCCAAAGCTACAGAAAACATCAGGGCTGACTCTAAAATCTTTAGACATGCTGTTTTGCCTCCAATTTGGTGGCAATCAGGGTTCAGGTAATGTTTACGTGGCCTTTTAGTCCCAAGAATATTTAAGGTACAAATGCTGAGAATCACACATACAGGCACAATGCAGTGCAACCTGAACCTGGAAAAAACACTGCAGCCCCTTTGATCATCCTGTTGATTGCAGAGTGGTGAACTCGTGTGCATTGACTTTTCAATCAACCATTTTTTATCTAGGTCAGCTCAGAAAGGCAACCTCAGCTAAATAAACATTCCTGACCGTTGACCTGTAGTGTAATGAGTTGTTCATAAAGGAAAAAGGAAAAAAAAATATATATATATATCTCTTTAAACTGCCTCTCAGCCTTTACTTTTATGATAGGAGAATTTTAATGCTTTGAGAACAATTACAATTTGCATATACCAGTGGGAACAGAATATAAAATCAAAATATATAAGATTTTAAAGTATCATTCATTTTACATTAAAATAGAGGACATGAGGAACAAATGAAAATAGCTCACTTCTAAGAGGCAGTGAAAAGACAACACTCATGTCACAGATATAGCCATCTCCACCTCTGCCCTCCTCATAATGAGCTGAGCAGTGGAAGAGTGAGGCCCTCCCTGCCCAGGCTGAACTCTTCCCTGCAGCTGGAATATGAGCCCACAGGCCCCAACGGTAGGCGTTGGAAGAACTCTGGATTGGAAGTTAAGCTGGCTGTGTGACTTTGGGTAAGTCACTTCATGGCAGAGCTTGTAGGTTCCATATATGAAACGAGGAAGTTGGAGATGAGCTCTACAGTTCCTATTAATTCTAATATTTTAATAGTTTGTTTTTACAACCTGCAGAAAAATCATAGGGGAAACAAACTTGATAATTTTATTTTTCTCCTTTTCAATGAGAGTAAAACATGAATTACTTACATTCAAACTGAAAAAGACCAAATAAAGCTTTGCCCGTTCTTCCTGTTCTTAATTTTCCCATTAATATGTTTTCAATCCATTGCCATATAATTCAGGATCTAAGGCTATTTCTTTCTAATTTGAACTTTCTAAATTTGCTACTTTATGGCATTTAATTTTTAATGAGTAAGTGTGTTTTCTTTAAGACAGTATGTTGGTGGGAGGAGTGGAGGGAGGAAAACCAAAAGATATTCTTTCTCTTAGGATTCCAAAAAAAAGAAAAATCTTGTCATGTGTGTAGATTTTTTTAAAGTTCGTGTTTCTGTCATTTTATGTAGAAAGAATCTACCTTAAGACAGGTTGATTTGTGACCCTTATATTTGTAGCCTTTTTTTAAAACTTAAAATTGTAATACTAACCAAAGCTGACATTTTCCATTGCTGAAAGATTGCTACTGAAGTACACATTCCATATTGGGACAGAAGAAGCTCATCTACAGTGATGTATACACAGTGAAAACACTTATCTCATAATTTACTTTTGTTTCTGTGGATTTTCTTCAGTTTTTGAATTTCTTTTGCTCTTAACTATACTTGAAATAGGAAATACCATGCATGGCCCATAAAATGAAAACCAGAAAATGTCAATGAAACCTTTTAAATGTGATGCTAATGTCTGGCGATGTGAGTGAACATGCATCAAGAATGAAAGACAACGAATCCACCTCCCTGTGAGATTCAATTGCCCCATTCCCCAATAAGCAACCCTTTCAAGGCAAGGGAAAAGACGCTTGAAGCCAGTGAGGAGTGTGGGCCGATACACTTGTGATGATAAGAAAGATGTGCTGATTTGCAAGATGGAAAAACTTTCTATTTTTCTAGAATCAGATTATGTGAATTAATGTACCTCTAAACAAGACAATTAAAATAGGCTTGGTGACAGCAACACCACAGAGTTTTCAGATGAACAAGAGAACTCTGTGCGCCTAGCATCATAGTTCAGTCATCATTCAAGAATTTGGAAGAAACTCTGCCCAGAATCTGGTCAGGATTTTAAAGGCTTGGCATCTTGTACTAGCAAGTATCACTGAAACGATGACAAACATCCCACGTATCCTAGAACTAAAAGTTTCTTTCCCAGTTTGAATTGTTGGATTCAAAAAGCTTAGCACTGAAATTGTTATTGAAATGGAAAAGCAAGGAATTGTTGAAGATAAAAAACTAGGTATGAAAACCATGCTTTACTAAGACAAAACTTCCTTATATTGCCCTAGGTAGAAATGCATGCAAAATAAACAATGTCAGCATTCAAGACAATAGCTCTGCCTTGTCTCTGTCACAATTCCTATTTTATCTCCCTCACAGAATCTTTCATTCTCTGACATTACCTCATTACATACTTCCCCTGTGTAATCCTCCTTCCCTAATAGAATGTAATCTCAATGAGGATAGACACACCATCTGCCTCATTCACCATTTTAACTACAATAAACACTAAGAATAAATAATTGAATAGCTGAGTGAATAAATATAGGAGGTGAAAGTTGAATGCAGCACAGATTTTCAGCATAACAAAGGATGCTTGTCTAGGACAAAGAGAGTAAGTAGAAAATAGTCATCTTTAAGACAAACTTCCTAGTATTTTAAGAAGCCTCAATAACTTATGCAAAAAAGTACCCAAATAATACATGTAATGCCCCTTATAATTTCAATACTTGATAACATATAGTTAATACACTTTAAAAAGCATATATTTCTGTTTGACATTTTATAATCAATTAAGATATTTATATGGTATGAAATGGTCTTTTAGAATTTACGTACAGTGTACATAACATCCTATCTATCAGAAATAAGGATTGAGTTTACAATTGTGCCACTTAAAACTATCAAGTAGCCTCTAGTGCTTTATGAGGGGTTTCCTATACACAATTTTTTGTCCTGCTTTTTCAGGTAACATGACCATATTCATTAGTTACACATTTTTCATAACTATCATTGTAATGTATATATGATTATGTCAGATATCAACAAAACTAAAAAAAGATAAATTGCACTATATCAAAACTTAAAACTTCTGTGCATCAAAAGACACAATCAACAAACTGAAAATGCAACCCATGAAATGGAAGAAAATATTTGCAAATTGTATATCTGATAACTATTTGCTAAAATATTTCTAAATCATATATCTGCAAATCACTTGATATGTAAAGAACACCTGCAACTCAACAACAAAAAAACAAACCACCCAGTTAAAAAATGGGCAAAGGACTCAAATAGACATTTCTCCAAAGAAGAAATGGCCAATAAGCACATGAAAAGATGCTCAACATCACTAATCATTAAGGAAATGCAGATAGAAACCACAATGAGATAGCACCTCACAACAATCAGGATGGCTACTAACAAAAAAGAGAAAATTACCAATGTTGGTGAGGATGTGGAGAAATTGGAACCCTAATGCACTGTTGATAGGAATCTAGAATGGTGCAGCTGCTTTAGAAAACAGTATGGCAGTTCCTTAAAAAATTAAAAATGGAAGCACCATATGATTCAGCAACTCCACTTCTGAATATACTCTCAAAAGAATTGAAAGCAGGGTCTTGAAGAGGCATTTGTACACCTGTATTCATAGTAGCACTATTCACAATAGCCCCAAAGTGAAAGCAATCCTGGGATCTACCAATGGATGAAAGGATAAACAAAACATGGTATGCGTATGCAATGGAATATTGGTCATCCTTAAAAAGGAAGGAAATTCTGGCACGCGCTACAACATGATTGAACCTTGAGGACATTGCGCTAAGTGAAATAAGCCAGTCACAGAAAGACAAATACTACATGAGTGCACTTACATGAGTAGTCAAATTCGGAGACAGATGGTAAAAAGGTGGTTGGCAGGGGTTGGGGCAGGGGAAGCATGGGGAGCTGTTTAATGGTTAGAGTTTCAGTTTTGCAAGAAGACAGGGTTCTGAAGATTGGTTGCACAACAATGTGAAGGTACTTACCACTACTGAACTGGATACTTAGAAATGGTTAAGATGATAAATTTTGTTATGTGTGTTTTACCACAATTTAATTTTTTTTAAATTGTGTCAGGTATATACGTCTTTCTCCATTACTCATTATTGGACTTCTGGTTCTCATAGACCATGTGCAATGCTTACCTACTAAAAATAATGCCGCAGTAAAAATTTTAATGCCTTAATCCTTTCTCTGCATTTTGTATTTGGTTTAACCTTAGACTAGGTTATTAGGAGCTAAATTAGTAGGTCATAGATTATCAACGTTTAAAGTTCTTTACTTATAAGAATTGACCTTGAAATGTATTAAATTAATGTCAGTGGTCTAGGAAATTTGCCAGGACTTATTGGTTATAGGTGCTTTCAAAATATTAGATAAATACACTTCTAATAGTTTTCCAATACTCCTGGAAGATACATTTTCAATTTTCATATCTGCAATGAACATTTTATATATAAGAAAAACATTTTTATAGGATTGTTATTACAGATATATATTAGGTTATTTAAGGTCATTTATAAAGACTGTTGTGATGAGATCCACTCAGAATTCATTGTCATAAAAATATCTGTCCCTTTTTCAATTTTGCTACCAGGCAGCGTCAGCTCCATCTACCACCATATATCTCACTTTGCTCTAGATGCTAAAAGCTTGGGGCTACTTTTGTGCAGTGTTCTTCACCCAGAGTTCTGTTACACTATTTCCCTGCTTTTCCTCTTTTACTAGAGAGGATAGAGATGGGAACTATAGACCATGAGCTGTACAGGGATGTTATTTGCATTATTCCATGTCATCTGCTGGACAGCCTTGTAATGGTCCAGATTCCCCTTCTGCCAATAGAACTGACGCGCCCAGTTTGAGTGACTTGACTTTTATTATATAGCAATTCTTGGCCGCCTTATATTCAAGTTTTTATTGTAAGTTGCTACAAGCCTTTTGGAAAGTAAAGAAGATACATAAATAAATAATGTAAACCAGTAATTTCAACACCAAAATGTCATTTTATTTAGCACTGAGCACTAAAGATGGTAGAACGTTAGAGCCTGAAGCAAATCCATCTCTTCAGCCGCATCCTTTGACAAGTGAGGGCTAGAGAGGCGACCTCAATGACCCGAGGCGTCTAACTGGCCCTTAGCAACTTTTCTTCTATTCCTAAAAATAGAGTGGAATCATCTTTTGTGACTCACTTTTACTTCCTGTGCAAGGATCTCACTGCCTATTAGTCTCAGGATCCATGAACTCCCAAGGAAAAAATGAAAATGAAATTTAAACCTATTAATAAAATCAACTTATACTAGAGTGCAATGCAATTATACTAATAATAAACACTCTAACTTATGTGCAAAAGTAGTTCTTACCATTGTTTAATACATTTCACTTTAAATCATCCACTGTTATCATAAGATCTCTATTCCCCAGGCTTGTCAGCTGTTTTATTCAGTTATGTCCTTGAGAAAAAACAACTAATTTGAATTGATACCTCTTACCATTTAATCTTCTTCTAGACTTTATCTTAAGGAAATCAACAGAAAATGTATCAAATAAGTATGTACAAAAATGTTAATAGTATTTATATATTTTTAATTGCCGTATTTTTTTAAAAAAAGGAAAACAGGAATCATATGAAAGGTCCTTCAATAAGAGACTGTTTAAATAATGATATATTATACAAAGAAATTCTGAAAAGCAATTAAAAGTCATGAAGCAGACCTATGTTTATTGACATGGATAGCGGATAATCCCATTTATCTAAACAAACAGATATTGCTGTATGCTTTTAGGCTTATCAAAATACCTAGAAGGATATTCTAAAATGCACTTGGAGTTGTCTCTATACGACAATATCATGAAGGAGTTACATTTCTTCTTTATATGTTTCTCTAGTATCTTATAATTTTTGTAAAAGAAGGTGTTATTTTATAATTAGTAAAAGGATAATTAAGCTATTTCTATCTAGAAAAATTAAATTAACTATTTAAATATCTGTCCAAAATTAACCTACCATAATATCAAATCATAATGAACTTGGCTTGAAAATCTCAAGCAGTAATCAGAAATTTTTACATTCATGATGCGCTAATAAAAAATCATTGCAGTCCATCAATAGAATTAAAAGTTTTATATGATATGCTATGATCCAGTGAGATATATCTCACATTTCTCTTATTTTATCTTGTTTTCTGTGCCTTTTCGACCTGTGGTAGGAAGAACTGTTCCCCACTCCACTTTGTCCACATCTCAATCCCCATAGCGTGTAAAGATATTATGTTACATGGCAAAGGAGCATTAAGGTTGCAGATAACCTATGGTTGCTAGTCAGCTGATCTTAATACAGTGAGATTATGCTGGATTAGTCAAGTGGGCCCAATGTGTTTCCAAGGGCCCTGTAAGTGTGGAAGAGGAAAGTGGAAGGTCAGTGTCAGAGTGATGCAGCGTGAGAAAGACTAGACCAGTCATTGCTGGCTTTAAAGATGAAAGGGGGCCGGGCCCAGGAGTGCAGACAGCCTCTGAGAGAAAGTGGAAAAGGCAAAGCAAGGAACTATATTTTTCCCTAGAGCCTCTAAAAGGAACGTGGCCCTGCGGAAATCTTGATTTTAGCCTGGTGAGACTCACTTCAGGCTTCTAATCCTCCGGCACTGTACGATATTAAATAAATTTGTCTTGTTTCAAGTCATCAAATTGGTGGTAATTTGTAGTAATGGTAAACTAATACAGGCCTTAATATTTTCATATGGTTTTTAAAGTTAAATATAAAGATTCTGCTCCTCATTTAGTACTAATTAGTACTGATATATTATTGTCATAAATAAAAAACATATCCTCGGATAAGGAGCCAATCTTTATCTTATTACATATCATTTTACCTGGAAATCTATAGACACACACTCATGCCTTTGATTCATTTCTTTATCATTCATTTATTTTTTGAACAAATTTTTGTTACCTTAAAAGTTTCCATTCATTCTCAGTATTCTGATCTCTTAAAGAATAAATTCAATAAGGAGTTTCTCTAACCTCCCCACTACTCCCCATCTCATCTTCTCAGTTCTTGCAGTAAGTCTGACCGGAGAATGAGCTCCTGACCACAGATTCTCCCTCACTGGAAAAACAAGGCCGTGAGAGGAATTACTATGCATTTCCTGCTGCAACCACAAGGGGGTACACTGTCCACAGAGCAGTGCTCCTCTGAAAGATGGAGCCAGGAACCAAGCGGAGCTTTGATTCCTAAATTCCCTTTAGAACCGTGGGCTCTGACGCAATCCCGCTCACCTAAGTCCACTGTGTTGGATGGTCTTCCATGTACCATCCCAGCCTCTGCTGCAGCCCAGTGCAGAACTGTCGCTCAGGTGAGCAAAGTAATCACATAGCCACAAACCCAGAGCCCAGAACCATATGTACCTTCCTTCTCCCAATCTCCTCCTGGGCTTCTCTTTTCAGACCTTATATATCCACGATATCAGGTTACTGTCCCTTCCTGAACAAGGACTTCCTGGCCACCTCCTAATAGGAGGAATTCTAAACACTTCCAAGATTCTCTACCAGCCAGAATCCCCTGACACCCTTCAGACAGGAACTTTCTGGCCCCTCTTCCTAGAGGAAAGGAAAGCAAATGGACAAATAAAAGAAAAAGGTAAGTCTCCAGAATCCATCTCATTACATCCAATAACTAGAATATTTGTTGTTTTAGACAACAGTTCGTGTATCCCCACCTGCCTACTGTGTCTATTCTCTCAAAGCAATCGTGTAGTTTGTTACCTTTTATAGAACATTTTAATTTCATCATTCTGCTAGGTATGTAAGGCCAAAGGAGTTTCACAAAGAAGGAATGCTTCGTGTCTTTACCCAACCTGCTCACGGAGGATAGAGCATTTAATAGTTGAGCCTTTAAATATGTCCTTTTCTCTTTTTCCTACATTGTCCTTGAAAACCGACGCTGTAAGTAAATTTTCTCTAAAATTGTCAAGCTTAATTTTCAAAAATTTAAAAGTGTTCTACAAATGTAGATATATGTCAGAGATTTATTTATTTCACAAATGAGAGAACTAGGAGGATGGTAAAAGTGGTTCAAAAAGCATTTGAGAAACAGATTTATATAGGCTGTCAGAGAAAATGTGCTGAAATAGATTTGCAAAGTTAGAGAAGTCCGGTTAATGTTCTACAGGGCAATAAAACTGTAACCATTGTGGTTATCTAGTCATTTACATCTGTACCAGAAATCATTTACTTCTCTATGAGACAAAAACCTACAAGGTAACATGTAACTTCACAGAGTCTGGCATGGCCGTAATCAACAGTAATAGTCAAACAAAGCTATATCATCCTAGAAAATGAAATAATCCTTGGGTGGGTCTGTTAAATAGTGCTCAGGTACGACACTGAGAACATATGACACCCTCCTTTCATTTTGTTTCCAAGTTTTTGGTAATTTTTCTCATCACTATTAGGTGGGAAATCTCCTTGCACCCACATCACGCCCCAGGATGCACTCTTTCCCAATTAACGTTTTAAGCTTGGACATCTTTGGTCTGCCTTTCTGTTAGTGGTGAACTCATTCACCTAATAATTTTTTAGCATCTTCCATTTGCCAGATCTTGTTCTAGATACATTTGAATAACAATTTACACTTCACGATGAACCTTGATAGCAGGAATCTCATTTTTCCTTAGTATTTAAGAAGGTACACAGTCACTCACTAAGAATTGAACAAATTCGAAAATCTACTAACTAGATTTTATATAAATGTAAATGGCTACTTTTTACTTATTTAATCCTCACAATAACTTTAGAAGACAGATTTGTTACAGACCAGGAAACTAAGGGTCAAAGAAGGTAATTTCCTCTTGGCAAGTAAGCAGAAAGCTTTCAAAGCCTGTGTATTTTCCATCAGGCTTCACTGCCTAGAACTATTATTATTTTAAGTCTGAGGATTGAAGTTTTCCATTTGAAGTTTAGGTTTACCTTGTTTATAGTTTAAATGCCAATCTGCAATTTAAAAAAAAAAAAACAACCCTAGGGCCACCCGGTGGCGCAGCGGTTAGGTGTGCACGTTCCACTTAGGCGGCCCGGGGTTCGCCGGCTCAGATCCCTGGTGCGGACATGGCACCACTTGGCATGCCATGCTGTGGTAAGTGTCCCACATATAAAGTAGAGGAAGATGGGCACGGATGTTAGCTCAGGGCCAGTCTTCCTCAGCGAAAAGAGGAGGATTGGCAGCAGTTAGTTCAGGGCTAATCTTCCTCCAAAAAAAAAAAAAAAAAAACCCTAAAGAGAGAGTTTAAAATCAATTGTTAAATAAAACTCAATAAATGATAGTTCTTTAAAATTGTTATTAGGATACGAGTCCCCCCTTAAGTAATTGCTAAAACGTTGCTCTTTCCTGACATCCTTAAATCTATACTTTTCTGTGAGATTTATGGCCCAATAAAGCATCATTTTTATCATCTGGGTTTTAACTATTGTCAGTTCTGAGTTAATTAACCTCTCCAGGTGTCTCCCCTGAGGTTTGAGTATCTCAAAGTCCCTAGAAACAGTCTATATATATATAAAGAGAAAGTGAAAGAGAGAGAGTGGAGGGGTTTTCTGGGATAAAATAGTAAAATAACTGCTGAAGAAAGAACTAGATTTCTCCAAACTCTGAGGATGATCTGAAAGTTTATATACATTGAATGTCAATATATGAAAATGCATCAATTAATGATAGAAGGGAACATGAGCTCAGCATGAGAAGGTTGAGGCTCAATTATAATTTTGAGCCAGGAACTTATTTCATCCCTATTGACCTTCCTTATATCTCAGCTGAGGATGTTGTGAGTAATAAGCTGGATATGCATGAGAAAGCGCTTAGTAAAATTTAAAGAGCAATACAAATGCTTAAGTGTTATTACTCTAGGATGTACACCCAGCACATGGAGCTTTTAGGTCTTCAAACTTCAAACTTTCCATCTTCTCTTTAGTGTGGGAGACCTGTAATGCTCTTTCCTACACCGGGACTCTATCCCCACCGCCTTCTATTCTGTAAATCCTGCTGGCCTTGAGACTCCCGCTCAAAGGGCGCTTCCTCTGGAAATTTTCCCCCATTCCCATTTCTGGGTTAGTTACCAATACGCCCTCTCCTTCCATCACAATATTTATCTCTACAGTCTCCTTTCTTGCCCATCCCATCTTTAAAAGCTCTCTAAGAGAAGGCATCACATCTGTCTTATATCCCCACCACTTAAGTCAGTTCACGTTATATGGTAGATACTGAATAAATATTTGTGGAATAAATTTTAAACTGCCAAATGGCATATCTCTATCTCGTTACATGGAGACAAAGTGTTTTGAGCACTGAATACTTCATAAGTAGTGTATATGATATTTAAATGAAATGGTCCCTACTCAAGAAGTTGAAGAATGAAGATTTACATATGAAAGACAATTACAGAACAATGAAATCATATTTATGAGTAAGTAGAGAATATATTATAGAGACAAATAGTACCGCATGTGAATAAAAAAGGAAGGAAATGTTTTATAGAAAATAGGGAATTTTGAGGCATCCTTCCATAATAGCCCGAAATCATCAATATGCAAAACTATCAACTCAAAGAGAACCCTCCTAACATCGCACGGAGGCCACCCCTGACAACAGGACAACTGCGGGCTGGAGCACACGAAAGAAGTTTCTCAAAGGAGGTGAAGGAGCATGTTTGTTTACAATCACTATTTGGCACTGTTTCCTTGGAGCCTTTATTGCTGAACTTAAAGAGATTCATTCTCAGCACATGGTCTGTCTGCCAGGTCGTTATTTTTACACGAGCAAATCTTCTAGTGTATTCTCTGTGCTAACTGCTTTTTTGTTCCAAACATCCTTCCTACAAAGCCCTTGATTCACCAGAACTCCCTATTCACCTCGGTGCCACTGAATTGCTTTGAAACACATTATTCTTACTGTGGCAAATGCTGGAAGGAAATTTATAGTGCATTTGATTCAGATCTATCTTTCATTATTTTGGCAATAGGTCTGACTAAATAAAGTTATCAATATAGCTTTAAAATAATTATAGACTCTAAAAGAAAAAAAGCTTGCTTTAAATCTATTCTCTCCTCCAATACTTTGGATTAAAAAATCACTTTAATAAACTCTTTTGTGTTGATGTATATTCACACACATATGTCAAAAGTGAACACATGAATTTTTGTTTGTGAATATATATGGACATTAAAATATATATACGCATATATCAAATTAATCACACACACCATATACATATAATATACTTTCTGTCTATCTGTGTCGATCATTCCTTATATGAGTGGCCATCAGGACACACCTGAGATGCCCCAGGATGCTCTGTTTTATAACATTATAGCACAAATATACCCATCAAATTGATAACATCATCCTTAAAGAAAGAATTATGTTGCCGAAGTAAGGAAGCATAAAATGCAATGTTAGAATATTCCCATCGAAAATAGCTAAAGTTTAAAAAAAAAAAAAGTTTCTCTCCTAAGTACAGGTTTGCTCTTTAGAAATATGGAACATCTCAACTGCAGATTATCTCTGTGAGCCCAAGAGTTTCATGACAGAGATTTCTTCCTCTTCTTCATCCCTTCCCTTCCACCTACAGAGCATCTGGAAGTGTGTATGGAGAAGGCAACTTGTTAGGTCATCATTTAAAACACTCTCTCCCTAACTGGACTAGTTCAGTACCTTGTAAATTTGCTTTGTGATTAAAAAAATTACAAAAAGCCCACTAGTGCTAAAAATATGAATTTGCAGAAACCCTCTAGTGAATGAGAGTCAGTATTTTGAACAAATGTCTCAGATCAGTACTTCCCAAACTCTAATACACAAACGAATCACCTGGGCAACTTGCTAAAATGCAGATTCGGATTCAGCAGCTTTGAAGCCTCACCTGAAAGTCTGCATTTCCAGCAAGCTCCCAGGGGATATCGAAGCTCCTGGTGAAAGGACCATACTTTGAATGAGAAGGCCTGGCTTGATTGTTCCCACCAGGCATGATTCAGAAGTAGTTGTCTACTCATTAGATCCCAAAGCATCAGACATTAGCCTGCTTAAATACTTTGGAGCCAAAGTATAGGAGTTGGTGGGAAAAAACGGACTCAGAGGAAGGACTATCTTAAGCTGCTGTGTTGCTGCTCCATAAACCGAGGCAGCAGTCATGGTAGAATTTCATAAAACCTGATCAGCATTTCTTAACTTGATAACCTTGTATAACTTAACTTCTATAGTCTATATAGTATTATACTTTCTCTCTGTTTGGCTGATTGTTGGTTTTTGTTGTTCTTTTTTTTAATTGTCAAAAAGCACCTTTATTTCTTATATTCCTCCACTCCACATATATTGAGTACATACCAGGAAGATCCTGCATTGAACGGTATTGGGAGTCTAGCAAACTGATATGAGACAAAGTTGTCATGTACTATGTGGGGACTGCAGTCACTTCGTATTGCTCTATTGAATTATGGCAATTATTATTTTTTATTCTAACAAAAGACTATGAGAAAATAATGTAAGATTATTTCTAGCATAATTCAAATTATGCAAAACAAACAGAATCTAATTTGTGTGAACCATTTCAACTTACAATTTTACTTTCAGAAGAAGCCTTGAAAATAGGTTATCAGTTCAAAGGAAACTATTCTAGCAAGGACAAATTAGGAAACAATATACCAGTTCTATTACTTGGAGGAAAAAATGTTACTTTTATTCTGTATTATGCACCTACCCATCTGCATAATTCTAAAAATGGATCTTTAATAGTTCTATGAAATATAGAATTGTATGTTTTCATGCTTGAAGCAACATATATTTATGGAAGAAAATATATGCAAAATTTTTATTGGAGAAGGGCCAGATGTCAAAGCATCTCAGCAACGTGGTGATACATTTTGACAAAGGTTACTTATGCTTCACCTGTGTATTGAGACAAAACAGAAGGCAAACATTTTTTAAAATAATGCCCCCAATTCCCTCCCCAAATTAATCACCTTTAGAGTGTTCCAAACCATGGACATAATAATGCTTGAGTTGACAGTGTTGATCATAGGATTTTCCTATAACCGTGTGTTAATCAAGCAAAGTCACCTATCAAAAAGCATAGCAGTTTGAAGACTAATTCCATCACATTTACACTACGATGGATAAACCATTATATGGATGGTTCGCAAAAAGACGCCATTCATATTTTGGCTTGGGAGCTTGGCCCTGGGACAACCTGGCATTATGATGGACACTTGCCTTACATGGTTTTAACTTCATTAAAAAAAGTGGTGGAAAGAGCTTTTGCTAATGCTGGGGAGCATGAGGGTAGCAAACTCAGGCTCGGAACACAGTGGGTTAAGGTACTCAGAAATTCTTTCAAAAATTCCCAGTAGAAGCTCAATAAACATCTATTGATGGACCAATCCTGTGCAGGCTTTGTACTGAAATCAGGCCCCCGGAAACTGTCTGTAAGCCAGATTCTCTTTCTGCTACGTGGCTGTTATTGACGCTGGTCCTCTCTCCACCTAATGCCCAAGGAAGCCTAGTGAGGTGGAAACCCCTCCAGCTCTCTGAATGTGAGCTATGATTGGCTTCTAGAGGTATGATCCCCTATGCAGTGACAAAGACAGCCCTAGACTTCTCCATGACAAAATGGAATTATTATAAAGACGCTGAAACAAGGCATTACCTTTTTAAATCTCTCTTGTAAAAAAGGTCCCAAAGGAAAAGTGTGGGAGGAATAGAAATTGAAAATAGGAACAGAGAAGGTGTAATCCTAAGTATGGGTATTTCTACCATATATGCCTAAACATTGAGTAAATTCTTTTTTCCTAAAAAATTCTCCCTTAGCAAAGGAGTTATCTTTATCTCTTTATCAAGTTGTAACAATATTTAGAGAAACTTTCCCAATTGTTTTATTTTTCAAACCTCTTTGGAGAAGATACATTAGCATAAAATTACACCCTTCAATGATAGTTTTAATGTGTGTAGAGGTCACTTGACACAATCAGCAAAAAAAGATTTAAAAATTTAGCATAAGTTTAGTAATTATTCCTGGAGATATGACGTCACCATTGCATCACTGGATGTAATCATAAAGAAGACTTTCAACAATCCTTTAAAAAGACATTATAATAAGTAGTTACTTTGTGGAAACTATGTGTATCCACCCACAGGAAAAATGAGAAAACAGCAAGCTGCTGTCATACATAGGAATTCATGTAGCATAGCATCATCTCAATTTAGATAAAAGTGAAAACCATATTCTTACTCTGTAAAACTGCCAGGTTAATCAAAAAAATAATAATGATGATGTTTAAAATTGCTATAAAAATTATATGTAAAAGTTTGAATAAAATTGTTTTTGAAACGTGAGATTGGAAAAAAGGAATATTCAAAAGTGATATTATTGTATATAATATTACATATGCACATGTGAATACGTGAATTAAATATTGCACTGATGTAATGATTCCATCTACATCACGTAAAGTTTCTATTTCTATGAGAGCAGAGATATTTGTGTTTTGTTTACTGTTGGATCCCGTGTGCATCAGACAGTGATTGGCATATGGTGGGCAATCAATAACTATTGAACGAATAAATATAGTCAGCTTAAAATTCTCTTTTAATCTTCTCACTGGGAAAAGAGTGAATTTCCTTACTCAGGGTATCATTATATTCAAACATATATGGTAGTACCATATTTTTGTTCGGTTTGAGGTGTGGATTCATAAGGGAACAAAAATGAAAACGGCTTTATATTGATTAGGTCCTGTTTATGAAGCTATCAGTAATCTCTCTTAAAAATGTTAGTACTATTATCAAAATACATATGTTTGCTTACTATGAAACATATAGTGTGAGTTAAACCAATTAAATCTATTAGGTAGAATATACGCATTTTATAGGAAGATATCCAAGAAGCAGATAACATGAGCCATTCAAAGTTTGTTCTTTTCTTTCTCTGTTGTTTTAACGAAGGACAATGGACTTTTCTATATGTATGGAAGCACTGGGTTAGAAATAAATCTGTCTTATGGGCTAGCCCTGTCTGCTTGATCAAGTTGGAAGGATTGCCTGCTGACCAGTAAAATTAATGAAGCGAACCAACTCTTGGGGCAACTTTGGAAAGAAGAAAATGTTCTGAGCTATATAGTCTTCTCACCAGTAATAAAAAAGGAACTGGAGTAAGTACTTTTTAAAGACCATTTCCGCTCTAAAATTTCCATACTTCTAAGCTACTTGCTAGCATTTCAGTACACGTAAATTAAAATTCTTTATATAATTGGCTAGTTGTGTCTTGTACATTCAACACCTACCCACTTTGAGATTATCCTTTACCCTGATATAAATAAGGATGGATGATTAGTTTCCACTAAAAGCCAATTATTATGCAGCCACCCTTACAAAAAAGCCTATGGCTTTCCTTCATATTGCACAAACTATGAAGGTCCTGACAGCCCCTTGCTTGTGCATTCAGTTAGCATATCTCTCAGCATCAATAATTGTCAGAAAAAAATGAGCAAGGTTGGATTTCCATGTAATCACTGAAAGGATTGCTTTTTATATTGACCCGCTTTCAGGGTGCCAGTCTTGCAATAAGCTCCTATGTATTGATACCTACTTTGCCTCAAGGAAAGTTCTGTGCACCATGGGGAATCCAAAAAAGGAAGGCACAGTCTCTGAGCAATATGTTCTGGGACTGGAGTTTCTCTTTTCATCTTTGGTTCTCTTTCATTTTTAGAACGTTAGTAATATTAGTTACACACAGAGAAATAACAGGGAGAACATTGCAGGTGTAATATGCTAGGGCTTTTGGGGTAAGAATTGTTGAGTTGGATGAAAAAATTATACTAAATGAACTCTAGGATCTCTTCTAACTCTGAAATTTCATGATACTTTCTTAAATAATAAAAAACTAATGCATCAATACTTGAAGATGCTTTTTCACATTTCTATCCTTTGGCCTGTGTTTTCATACTAGGAATGCTTCCTCATACTTCCTCTTCTAATAACCTTCCAAACTCAGTCAGACATCCCTTCTAACCATGCCCCAGGTCCAGATAGGTGATCCCTCCTCTCTGCTGTCATGGCAACGCGTACACAGACTTATACTCAGCACTCTTCATTTTCTAGACCACAGGTTAACTTTTTTCTCCTCATAAACATTTGCATACTCATAGCCTTGTTGATTGCCCACTAAATTTATGTTAAGTAGAACTTCAGAAATATTGACATCTAGTACAAAATGTAGTCAGAATCTCTCATCTAGCAGGTGAAATCCATATTGGACTCCATTCTGACTGGTTTCAGATTTTTAATACCTATGGGATCTACAAAAAAAAAATTACCCAGGGACTGGAAAGTATGATCCAGCAAAGTGTGTTTGAAGGCCTTTTGGGGGCAGGGGGGAAATAAAGCCATTTTCTATATGTACCATTTCAAATTCAAAATCTATTCAATAACCAATTTCAACAATTCTTGTTGCTGTGGTTGTTGTGGTGATGATTGGTATTATTCCTGTTGTTTCTGTTATTACTGGTAGTAATAGTAGTAATTTCTGTTTCTAGGTCTTTCTTCTTCTACTTTTTAACATTCTTACAGGCAGAAAATGTTTTTGGTTTGTAACATTATAACCTAACAAGAGATCAAGTTAGGTATGCAATTCTTAAAATTTCTGTCTAAATATCTTATGAAACAAGCAAGTGTGAATAAAGTTTCCCTCTATCACATCCTTAGCTTTTCTTTTTTTTTGAGGAAGATTATCCCTGAGCTAACATCTGCTGCCAATCCTCCTCTTTTTGCTGAAGAAGACTGGCCCTGAGCTAGTATCTGTGCCCATCTTCCTCTGCTTTATATGTGGGACGCCTACCACAGCATGGCTTACCAAGCAGTGCCATGTCCGCACCCTGGGTCCCAACCGGCAAACCCTGGTTCCACCGAAGTGGAACATGCGAACTTAACCGCTGCACCACCAGGCCTGTCCATCCTTAGCTTTTCCAAGAAGGATGGTTCATTCATTCATAAACATTTGTTGTTTGCCTACTACATGCCAGGAAGTAGGCTAGACACTTGAGTGCAATTGGAACACAACAGGATTGGAATGCTAAGAAGTGACCAGATGTATCACTCAGGGTTCTCCAGAGAAACAGGACTATTAGAAGATTATATAAGTGTGTATGTGTGTGTATTTATATACATATAATATATAATATATATTTATTTACTTTAAAAAATTTGTTCACACAATTGTGGAGGTTAGCAAGTTTGAAATCTGTAGGACAGACTGGAAACTTGGGCAGGAGTCAATGCTGCAGTTTTGAGGTAAAATTTCTTCTTCTCTGGGAAAGCTCAGTTTTTGCTCTAAAGGCCTTCAACTAGTTGGATGTGGCCTACCCACGTTATCAGGGGTAATCTCCTTTACTCAAAGTGAACTGACTGTAGATGCTAATCACATCTACACAATACCTTCACAGCAATACCTAGATTAGTGTTTGATTAATATAGCCTAGCCAAGTTGACATATCTCATAGCACCTGCCTGTAGTAAGAACACATTGATATTTTTATTTCACATAAAACCAAAAATTATCTTATCACCCTAACCAAAGCCAGTTTAAAACTATCCATTTAAAAACTATTTTTATCCATTTATAATTTTATGTGAGGGATAGCTAACTTTTAACGAATACTAACAACTTCTTTCCTTTTCTTTTTTATTAGTTTATATCCTGAATCTGCATAGATATCTTGATTTCTTATGGAAAAAGAATCTAATTGATATTTCTGTGAAGTACCACTCAATAAAAACTCCGCCTATGAATAACTAGACAGAAAACCCGTGAGGCTATAGAAGACTTAAAACATCTCCAACCAACTTGACCTACCTGATGTACATAGAACCCTGCACCACCGACAGCAGAATACGTATTGCCCACTGTGTTCAAGTACACATAGAGTATTCTCTGGGGTAGACCATACGCTATGCAATAAAACAAGTCACAATATTTTTAGGATTTAAATCATACAAAGAATGTCCTCTGACTACAATGGAATCAAATTATGAATCAACATCAAAAAGAAGTCTGGGAAATGCTCAATTATTTGGAAATTAACCCAGTTGTAAATTACTCATAGATCAAAGAAGAAATCACAAGAGAAATTTTAAAATATCAAACTAAACACAACTAAATAGCAAAACATCAATATTTATGAGATGCAATTAAATCAATGTTTATAGAGAACTTTATATCTTTAAACACTTACATTAGAATGGAAGAAAGATCTGAAATCGATCAGTCTTGCTTCTTAAGCTAAAAGAAAAAAAGAAAATCAAAGCCAAGATAGATAGAAGAAAATAATATAGATCAGAACAGAAATCAGTAAGATAGAAAGCAGAAAAAAACAAAGAAAATCAATGAAATCAAAACTTAGTTCTTTGAAAAGCAAAATTAATAAAACTTTACCTAAACTGACCAAGAATAAGAGAGATGATGCAAATTATCAAAATTAAGAATAAAAAAGGGTTTATCACTACAGAACGCAGAGAAATTAAAGGGATAATAAGGGAATATCATGAAAAACTCTAAACCAATATATTGCACAGCCTAGGTGAATGGAGACATTTCTGGAAAGACATCAATTACTAAAAGTGACACAAAAGAAAAAGAATATCTGAATGGACCTATATATTAAGTAAAGACATTAGAAATGAAAAATTTTCCTACGAAGAAAAATCAAGGCCCAGATGACTTCACTGGTGAATTTTATCAAACATTTAAGTAAAAAATACCAATCTTAACCTCTCAGAAGACAGAGGAGGAGTTAATATTTCCCAACATAACTTATGAGGCTAAGATTACCTTGATACCAAAGCCAGATAAAAACATCATAAGAAAGGAATGCAATGTTGGCAACTTAATTTGGTGATTTGGGATGATAATTGCTTGTTTAATATTAGTTACCAATATCTGTTCCCCCGAAGAGATGAGAATAACTTTTACTTGGTTGCATTTATAGATAGAGTAGAACTGATTTTTGAGAGCTTGTTCCATACTCAGCACTGTGCTGAGCATTGGGAAGTCAGAGCCAAGTGATAGTACTTATCTTTAAATTGCTCACTATCTTGTAGAAGAGATCAGAAATGTAAACCAGTAGCTGTTCTTGTGTTCCAAAAGCTCTATAATAATGCCTTGGAATGCAGTGTTACATAAAAGGAAAGGTTTAGTCTTGTGGTGTTAAGAATTACTTCATAGAAGAAAAAACGTCTTACCAGCCTTGAAAAGTCTTAGAGGACACTCATTTTTATAGTCAAGAATTTGGACTTTATCCTGAAAGTCAATATTTCTGAAAATCTGGGAAAATCACTTGGGCCACAAGATAAAGATGAGACTTCTGAGCCTGACCCTAGAAATATATAATCTGAATGTCTGTGGCACAGACTAGGAATTTCTAACCCCAGTGATTTTCTAAAGATTGTGTACTGTATATTTAGTAATAAGGTACCATCAAAGGGTTTTGATGAGATTTATGGTAACATGAACTCATTCTTAATCCTCTCTTTGGTCCCTGCTCAGTTAGCTCTTCATCCCAACTGGTTTCCTCCTGGCTTTCCTTAACTTCTTCCCCACCCTGGACTCTACAAGCACCAATTCAGTCACTGTGACCTTCAGTAGGTCTCTACATCTTCCACCAGGTCATCTGATCTTCCACTGTCTTGGTCTCAGTCCCACAGAATCATCAGTTTTCCTAAATGTGTTGATTAAACCATGCACATGAAGTCCGTTATGTCTATGTCATTCAATCTCAACCCAAACCTTCATCTTCTTGGCAAGTGCACGTTGACTCCTTGGCTTACTACCCAAATCAGCTACTTCATGTTTTCTCTCTCTAAAAGCCCATACTCTTCTTTTCAGTTTTGTTTTCAGCAGATTTATTCCTATGTTACCAATGAAATTACCCCTCTTGTGATCTTACATAGTCATACATTAGAAGAATTGAACAAATGCTTTATATGGCTACATGAGGTAGGAGATATTTGACAATAACGTATGTATAAGAATTATCAGGAAATGGCTTCTATGCAGGGGCAGAGAGAAGCCCTTTCATAATTGTATCAGATTGGAAAGTGTTTTTCCATTGAAAGAAAAACCACTGTTATACAACACAGACAGAGAGATTTCACAAAGATGCAAGCATTCAGAACAAGGAGGGAGAGCAAGTTATGACAAAATCCTCAGAGAGAAAAGTCCTGAGAGGAATAGATAGCAGCCATTAGCACAGCAAACATCCTTAAGTTCCAGAACTGAATTGAAATTTACAATAGGTATTAATCAGAGGAGAAAGAGCTATGCACATACAGTTGATGAAGCTAATGTATTATCAATGTGAACTTTGAACACTACTGACAAAGAACTGAAATGTCTCTGCAATTAGGATGAGGAAGACGACGACTCAAACACAGATATCTTGAGACCTGGAAGAGAAGGAACTTAGAAGAGACTCATTGAATGACTAAACACCAGAACAAGGGAAAAAATAGCATCAGGGTAGAAGTATTTCCCTAAGGTTTTCATTAGTTCTTTCCTGAAAATGAACTAAAAATTTAACATCAGAACCATACCATGTGCTGGGCGTGTTTTTTGTATATAATTTATAGTTATGCTTACTTGAACTGCTAGGTGAACTTTACCTTATACTTTTCACATAAAATTTTAGTTACTCAAAGTCTTCTTATTGTCTGTAGAAAGTTTTGATTTAAGAAGTTAATGACATATTTAAGAATTTTATTGACTTAACAAAAGCTTCAAGACTCTGGTACTCAAGGACAGCAGGCCAGATATTTAGCTCCCATTATGGAAGGATGTCTTACTGAGGTCTGAACAGTGATGTGGGTCACAGGCCACACATTCACCCTCGTATACCCTTCAATGCATCTTAACCACAAGCACAAGAAGATCAAGCTCATTGGCCTGAGTTTTCACATAGACTCACATCTCCTCAATGTGTCCATACAAGGAATTAATTCCCTGGGTGCTTTTGGGTTGTGTTACCTGGTCTTTCTGGGAAGCCAAAAGTTCTGAGAATCTGGGATGCAAGAGCCTGAGATTCCTACAAGATAGGTTCAATGGAGACTGAACCCTTATCCCTGGGGGAGGCTGAACTAGACAGAGGTGTTAGAGAAGTGGTTCTCAAATTTTAGCACACATAAGAATCACCTGGAGGGCTTTTTAAGCCATAAATTTTTGGGCTGCACTTCAGAGTTTTTGATTTAGCAGGTCTAGAATGGAGCATGAAAATTTGCATTTATTTAAATTCTTAGGTGATGCTGATGCGGCTTATCCAGATACCTCACATGAAGAATCCTTGTGTTAGGAATGAAGTCACAGCAGCTTAGGTCCAGGAGTTAGGTGAGACTGTGTAAATGTGGGGAGACATATCAATCAGGTCCAGTACAGATGCTTCATTCATTCATAGAAACCCTCTAGTTGATTTCACATAAACTGGGATATCTAGAAGTGTATTGTAAAGTGTGATCTGAATAAAATCTAATGAGACTATCCTTTCACCCAAGACACATTTATTGAGTGCCTACTGTGTAGCAGATGCTGAGCTAGGCCCTAGGCATTCAGAAATGAAACGTGATCCTTGCTCTTGTAAAGAGCATCCTATTTTGAGATGTTTAAAACAATGATTCTTCCATCCCCATAAATCATGTTGCCTGTGGCTTCTGATTCAATGGCTTTTCATTTCTGAGGGAAGTCAGATGCTGCCTGGAATAAAGGAATCATTGTTCAGCTCTAAACTCCAAAAAAATATTTTGAGTTCATAACATGATAACAGTCTTGAAAGCCCAGACTTTATTTAGAGACAAAATGCTTTGCTAAATTCCAATGCCTCACTTTTACATATGTCAATGAAAATAATCCATAACCAATCTGTAAATGAAAATTTGGGTGAGTTTATTCTGAGCTGAAATCTGAGGACCATGGCCCGGGGCCCTTCTTCCCAAAGGAAGAAAGGGCACCGAAGAAGTGGGGTGCACAGAGTGGTTATATACCCCCAAACAGGGTGTTTCACATATGATTGAAATGTCCCTCCCACAATAGTCACAAGATTGCCCTGTCGGCACAGCACTTGATGGACACAGCAGGTAGTGGGTCTGCTATCTTGGTGGGCGTAGCAGGAGGCAAGTCTATTGTCTCAAGCTGGGCGGTCACAAGTGAGCGCAGCACAGTTTCTAGCCTAAGGAAAGATACCTAATCCTTAAGGAGATACCAACATTGGGAGGGGGAAGGAAGTTGCACCTTTATCTCAAGGGCCTTTGTTCTTGCCATAGGGAATATCTAAAGCAGATATACAATGCATGCTCAAGGGCCACGGTCAGGCCCTTTTGGAAAGATAAGGTCAGGCCGAATTAGATTTATACCAAATGGCTTCCTCATATTCTCCAATATATCCTATTGCTTCCCATTTTTATTTGTCACATATCAAGAGAAAAGCTTGGAGGTTGGAGCATAGAGTTTTATTCTATAGAAATGGGAGAATTTGGTGAAGGCACAGCTCCTGTCCCAAAGAAAGGAAAAATAAAAGTCCTTTTGGCCTCTGGAAGGAGGACACAATTAATTTCAGAAAGAAATTTTGACAAGATAAGATCAGGGTATGATTTTTGATTCTCTGGAACTCAGTGCCCTAATGCACTGAACATGGACCCAGAGGGGCAATAGATGCCTGATGATAGAAATTTCAAGATGATAGTAACTCAACAACAATCCCATATAGCTTGAATGAGAATCCAAGAGCATCTAAGTTGGTATTCTGCTTCCCCTCCATCATGTCCAACATATTGCAAGAATGGTAGAGCATCACTTGTGGAGTGGGGTATCTAAATGATGGCCCAGAAATATTGTTTTGCTTTTTCTGCTCTTTCTCTGCCGTTGCTCATAGTATGGTAAAGATTGAGAAATCCTCACATGACTATATAAAGGCTGCAAAAGGTAACTGAAAATTTGAGAATCAATTTGCCTACTGAAGGATCACAGTAATACAGAGCAAGGGGCTTCTGCTGTCTAGGTCAAGGACTGGACAGCTCAAAACCAGGAGGGAGGTGAAGTACCTAAGTCACAAGAGGGTCAGCAGCACCCAATTATGCTGAGGCAAGGAGTAGGCAACAGTGATGGTGAATGCATTAATTTGGCCATGAACTTGTCACCTGAAGATGCAGCAGGGACAGACACTAACACCCAAAGACTCTGTTGAAATGAGCTATGCCTCAACAAAAGGCCATCAACAGTGTCAACACAGGGACCCAAGGCTCCTGCAACCAATGATGTAAAGTCAGATAAAATTTCTCCTACATTCTGATGGCGTAAGAAAAAGGAAAGAAAAGAGTGCGAGGGGACACGCTTGAAAGACTGGGATGCTACTCAAAAAGAAATTGAGTTTACCAGATGGAGACTCCTAAACTGGAACAAACAGGTTATCCAAAAGAAACTATTTTAAACTGGAAGACACTAAATTACTTTTAATGGACAAGTTTAAAATGTATTATTTTTGCTGTCATGGTTGTCGCTGCTCTGTTTCCTGCTTTTGAGAAGGGATAAGGATTCCAGAAAAAGATACTAGTTAGAGAATACTTAAAAACAGAGATTCGTTTTACTATGGAGAAGGAGAGAGGGAGATTCCTGAGTTGCTCTGAATGAATTTCAAACCATCATAGTCACAGGAATTTCTAACATATTTGGCTCATGTCTACACACAGAGAGTTACAATAAAATCACTGTTTTATTGGTTAAGTTGGAAGAGCTCAGGGTCCAGCTGAGATTGAGACCTCTAGGTAAAGCCTAGAAGAATTGGGACCCAGAGTTGAAAACCAAGAATATAGTCAGATCCAAAGGAGCTGAATAGATAGGTTAGGTGATGATGATGATGATGATGATGATGATGATGATGGTGGTGATGATGATGATGAGAGTGACACAGGCATATAAGGCAACATGATAGTGACTAGAAACCCCATCATCAGCATTGGGGATGCTATGGATGTCCCAGTGATGCAGGCTCTGCGAGCCAAAGAGTTTAAAGAAAGATTTCTTGGACTCTCAAGTTCTAGCAGTAGTGCTGTTCTATTCAGAGAATAGCATGGGGACACGACCCATGGGCAGTGAAGAGCTTCAGCATGGATACAGGACCCGTGGGCAGTGAGAGCTGTAAACATGGGTTGAGGGTAGGGCTAAATTTATAAGGCATAGGTATGTGAGTCATCTCTTTACAAGACAAAGGAAACATTATGTAAAAAAGTCATTAAAATGTTATCAGTGCAGGTGGAGTCTAGATATTGGGTGGTCCTATAACTTTAGATAGAATCAAATCATCAGATTATTCAGGTCAGGACGTCCTATGCTTCCTGGAGGATGACATAGATCAGTATGCAGGCCAGGATGCCTTGGGCTTTTCTCCCTGGGGCAGCCTTGATCCTCATCACCATCACATGGTGAGTATTCATGAAATGTATTTTAAATAAATGATTACTAAGTAGGGAGTAGAGTGTGGAATTATTCCCTGAGCTCTAGAATGTAAACACTTGGGGCTTTTATAGACTACATGTAAATTCATGAATAATTTGAGAGGGAAATAATAGGGATTATTAGCCATTTCTGCCACACTCCCTTGGTGGAAAGCGTGAGGTTCTACTGATGGTAGAAGGTAGACTCTCATAACCACCCTTTTTGAAGTGTATTTTTCCCAATAAATTTGGTACTGAGTTTTGGCCAGGAATCTAGCACTTCCTGGTAACCTGTTCTGGTTCCCAACTCTATATTCCTGGAGCAGTCACTGAGACATAGAATATCTGTGTCTGGCTCTGGCAGTGAAGAATGTGACAAATCCCCAAAGAAAGAGGCAATAGGATTCCAAAGGCCTTTGTATTCTGACCACTGTCACCTTGAAAAGCAGGCTCCTGGTTTCAGTACTGGCTGCCAGTGTGTATATAATTGGAATAGAGCCAGGGCCATGTCCAGGCTCCCAAGCTGGTAAGTGAACCTGTAGTATAAATCATCAGAAGATGATGTCTTTATGATACTTCCAGGCAACCAGAAATTACCTCCTCAAAGGCTTTCTACTGTTCTTATTGGCCCCAGGAATCTCAGGGAAGAAAACGGAAACCACAACGTGAGGGCTACATTTTGTCTGCTCAACACTCCTTCCTCCCTCCTCTACCATTTTATCTTGATGAACCTGCAGGAAAATAACACAGAGTTAATGACTCCACTGGGTTATCCTGCTATAGGGAAAAATGTTTCCCAGGTTACTGACACAACTACAGGGCAAAGCTGAGAGTGGTTGATTTGGGATTTGAATTAACACCTTCTTGATTCCAAAATCTTATATTTTCCATGTACACCACACATTCTCCCACAATGTATGTGAAATTCACAGAGATCCCCCTAGAACCAGTCATATTAGTTGTCGTGTATGAGAAGAACCTGTGGGCTTTTAAAGACTTCATGTCTTTTTTTACAAAAGATGTTTAAATTAAGTCTGAGAAAAATGATTCTAGGGAAGTAAAAGTTTGTAGTTAAAGGGACTGATTTTGAATTGGAGATCCTCTGAGGAAGAGAGCTCATGTCTGAGAACGTCCCAGAATTGAGTGCCTTGCTCAGCCTAGCCTTTCAAGTAGAATTGACAGTGTGTTAAGAAGCCAATTAAAGCTCTGCCTCTGATAAGAAGCTGGAAAGAGGCTGAAGTCAAAGATAAGCAGCCAGGAGCTTCAAAAAGTGGCCAAGGACAATGCTGTCAGCAGTGGGAAGCCAGAGTTTAGATAAGAACTCTTGAAGAGTGGCAGGGTGAAAAGGTCAGCAGACTGGAATTCAACAGTCCGGGGTCTTCTCCAGCCTCTGGCACTCCGTCCTAGGGTGACTCATCTAAGACAGTACAACGTCTGCCTCACTTTCCACATCTGCAAAACAAGGGGATTGAATCATCAGCCCTTGAAGCCTCATAAGGCTTCATCATGCTCTGAATCCACAAAACCTGAGCGGTGAGTGTACCATCTTTAACCCAGGTGTTTTCTCATTTAGAAACTTGCAGCACCCTGAGTATCATTAATTAGAGATTTAATTAATAGCACCCTTTTTGACTAAAATTATATTTTGGTAAAAACAAATGCATTGTTGACTTTTTCTGGTCTCAGTTATCCAAAGCTAAGAAAATAAGAGCTGCTAATGCCTTGTCTCCACCATCTGGGTTTTCTGGAGCAATGCCAATTTTGCGTATTTTATTGAATTGCCCATTCCCACCACAATTTAAAATTTCCAGCATTTTGCCATCCAAATGATTTCTCCCTGACTGTCACTTACTACCTAAAGTGGCACAACATTGCTATCAGAGATATTTTCAGCTTTTGCCCTGGAAAATGTGTTCATAGCAAGTTGTACTGATACACAGATTCTGTCCATAGGGGCAACAATAATCAAGACACGGGAGCAATAAATCATTCCACACAGTAATGTGGAAAATGTAGTACTGTGATTATTTCTACTCACCATTAAATAAAATATGTGACCAAAATGTCCCTTTGAACCCTCCAACTGATAGGTTCTAGGAAGTTTGCTTTAACATTTGTTCTTAAGTGTTTTGGACCAATTGTCCCTACTTGTTAGCTTGAAGGACCCAGCCCTTCCCCTGGCTGTGTGGTTTAGATTGTCATGGGGAGGAGTGTATCTTATAGATCAGCCCAACCATGGACTAACTCACCAGCGCCCTTGCCATCCGTCGCTTCCAGTGTCTGTGGTGGCTTTGCTCACCACCTTGTTGGTGCCATCACTGCCAACTACATTGCTGAAGATCCACCCAAGCGAAGCAAGTGGTAGCACTGACTACACTGAGCTTGCAATACCTCAAAGTAGACCTGCATCATCTGTCTCTGGATTTCCACTGTCCCCTCCTACTGGTGAAAAGTTAACGCCCCCTTGCGATCTGTTCTTGGAAGGTATCCCACAGCAGAGTTGGGTGGTTCCTTAGTAATCTAAAACCTTTTATCTTATCATTCAGCCTTATATTCATTTCCTAGGACCGCAGTAACAAACTACCACAAACTCAGTGGCTTCTAACAGTAGAAAATTTTTCCCTCACAGTTCTAGAGGGCCCAAGTTCAAAATCAAGGAACTAGCAGGGTCTGAAGGCTCTAGGGAAGAATCCTTCTTTGTCACTTCCAGCTTCTGGTGGTTCCAAGTGTTCTTTGGCTTATGGCAGCATCACTCCAATCTCCACTCATCTTCTCCATGTCTTTCCTCCGTGTGTCACTTAAGAAAACACTTGTTATTGGATATGGGGCCCATCTGGATAATCCAGGATGATCGTCTCTCAAGATCCTTAATTACATCTGCAAAGACCCTTTTTCCAAATAAGGTCGAATTCCCAGTTTGCAGGACATGGTGGACATATCTTTTGGGGGACTGCCTGTCAACTGATATAAACCTCCAACACTGTGAGAGAGTTTCCTGGAGGAGCTTAGATTTGTCATGATACACTTTTGTCATTGTATGTGCAACTCTTCCTTGCAGGGCATGGAGGCATGTAGACCATCCATCGAGCAGGTCTACCTAGAACCACTGCTCCTTCTTGACCTGTAGATCATGAAGTTGAGTGTAAGCCACCATGCCAAATTTCCTCCTTACCAATGGTTATGTTTCACTCAGTTGTTGTTCCTCCCTGTAATATGACTTCTCCCTCTCTTCAAATGTCTATTAAGAAATCTTTGTCTGAACTGTAAATGAAGGCACATTTCAAGTTCTTTCTTAAAATATATTAGCATATACGCACACATGTATACATATGCATGTGCATATATATGTATGTATACTTATGTACATATTTACATATATATTTGGGGCATTGTTGCCAAACCTCACACACCAGCTTCTCCAAGGCTTTGTTCCAGCCCATCCATAATACCCAGTTATCTGCACAATTTATGCATTTCAGAAACAACAGGAAGCAGACAAGCAGATTAGAGATCAAATAAGAATTTCAAAATATCTTCTGTATTTCTGGCTCTCAAGATACAGAATAACTGTAATTGATGTACTAGGGGATAAAATCTGAAGTCTTTTTTAAAGCTGGTTGCCAGTAAGTTTTATCTTATCAGTTTTCATTAAGTTTTTTTGAGATCAGGATGGGAAAAAACAATGTAGTTCCCTATCTAATTTCAGATCTCCCTTAAACCCAACCAATGACTTCATCCCTCTGCTCTTTCTGTTTTCACCCTTACATTAAGAGGAGGCTTGGGCTTGCCTCAAATGGTGATCAAGGACCAGTAAATGGGGCCACAATACTGGGTGGTATACCCTCGGGTCAGAGGAGTTTGTACACATATGGGGAGAGAGGTTAGGGCTTGATATAGTCACCCATTGTAGAATTTTATTACTCGAGTTATAGTTGATTTTTACTTAGGATACTCAGAGCCACGGAAACACAGGGGCAGCATGGAGTCTGACAGAAACAGACTTTCTGTCATGAGTTCTAGCCAGTAGAATTGGCATACATCTAGAATACCCCTCTCATTTCAGCAGCAGAAACTTGAATGAAGCAGAGGTCCTGCAGAAGCAGTAATACCACCGGCCTCAGCTTCAACAGGTCTCCTCTCCCTCCCCTGTGTGTAATATATCCAGTGGTGTACGAGAGCTCGATCACACCAGCTCATAAATTTTCAGGCAGTTTGTGAGCCCGTTAAATACACTATATTAAAAATAAATCTATATAAGCTTGCAATTAAATAAATTATATTAAAAACAAAGGTAATAAATACTCAAAACTCATCATTTCCTAATTATTTTATTACAACTTGCTAGTTCACCAGTGTTAACATATTATCTCTGAAGGCCCTCAATTTGTTTTTTCTCACCACTGTGGGTTTTATAGCACCTGACACAGGGAGACAGAAACCAATTCCTACATTTTTCAAAGACGGTCCTAAGAATTCATGGACAGACGGATCTACAACAGATATATTGAAATCATCTGTAATTTTCTCCTTCAAAGTAGTGTTGAAATTTTCCTCTCATCCTAATATCCAAATTTCCAGTCTTTTTGTTATATTTGGAAGGAACACAAAAAGGACAAGGAAAGGAAGAAAGGGAGTGGAGGAAGAACGTAGAACAGAAACCCTTGCCTCTGTGGAGGACAAGTCACGGTCGTGTCACGCTCCCTCAGTTCCTCTTAGAAGCTGCATTCTCACCCAAGTCATGAAGCATGCAGCGCCTTTCCTAATTTTTGTTTGGCAAGAAAATCAAAGCTCAGAAGCCCTATTCCTAATAAATTAGGTTAGATGTTATTTTACATATGTTGAATACAATCCATTTCCACCTGAGGGAAATCAACCTACTTCTTTGGAGCAAATTATGCTATTCTAAGAGTAGCTTCTTTATATTAAACCCTCACAGGATGGAATGCTCTACTAACTGGGGTCCTCGTTAGGTAGCAGATAGAAGCACTTAGGGTCTTATTTCTTATTACTGCACTTACAGTATCATCAAGCTAATTGCACAAGATCTTAACTGTCTAGTAGAATAGATACTATTGGTTGCCAATCCAAAATCCTCTCCTCAGCTCTCCCCTGCTGACCAACCCGATTATGTTTGGGCCATTCACCTGCTTCCCCTTGGCAAGGTACCCAGGAAGGTGACCCCACCTTCTCCTCAGAAGTAAAGTTTAATTCATCCAGATCCAGCATGGTAATCCTATTCCTCTGCTAGTTAGGGGTTGGTTAAGGCCTGGGTATGTGACACACTTGTGACCAATAGAGGTCTGCTGGAACATCCAGGAAGGGTTTCCCCATGGATTAAAAGCACACCAGAAAAGATACTCCCTTTACTTTCAATAGGCATCCTGCCTTCTTCAGGTGGTACTTTGTACAGCAACAGCTATCTTGTGACCATGACAGGAAGTGAGAAGGCGAGGCTGAAAATTTGAGAATCTTTGAGTTGCTTCATTTTCCAACCCTGGAGCTGCCCCATCCCAGGATTATTTGTTATTTAAAATAAACATCTTTATTATTCATGTCAGTAATTCTCAATGTGTGTTCCCCACACTATAAGAGTCAGCATCACCTGGGAGCTTTTCAGAAATCTAATTTTAATCTAAATTTAAGCACTATTTCACACTTACTGGATCAGAACCTCTGGGCAAGGGACCCAGCAATCTATGATTTAACAAGCCTTCCAGGTGATTCTGACTCACGCTCAACTTTGAGAACAATTTGTTTGAACCTTTAACAACTCCTGGCCACAGGATTTGGAATTTGATAGGCAATGGAGAATTCCTAGATTGTTTTCAATAGAAAATATGGCAATATTCTTATCAAGTGACCTATAGGAACTAGTCCCCAAATGTCAGCTCATGTTTGGTGACTACAAGCAAATCACTTAACATCTTTTCGTCTAAGCCATATTTATTATAAATTGAGGTGATGGCAGCTCACAGGCTATATAGAGAAGCTGTTAGAATTCCATGCAAGAGACGAATAATCTACACACCAATTATCTCATTTGAAGCTTTTATGTCTTCTCTCCTGGCTGGACATGAAAATGCTCTATCACATCGACTATGATTATCGAAACAACCAGTTATATGGTGAAGGGCGTTAATTACGAAAATATTCTGCTCTTGTTTTATGAGGAAGGTGAAGTGAAAAGATGACATGCATTTTCTATGAAATTTTGAGGAAAAGACTGGAGAAAACGTATGAAACCCTTACAATTAAAATGCCGAGCTTAAAAAGACAGGCTTTCAGAATATAGAAGATATGTGAGGATATAAATGCAGCTTTATATTTGACCACAAATAGTATATTGAGATAATATGGGTCCCCTTCTCTTTGGTTATAAACAGGCCAATGCCCTGCAAAGAATGCTAGTAAAGTTGATATGTGCATAAAGAAAAATAATGTAACAATGGATACAACTTGCATGCTAATTAAACTTGTTTCTCTTTGATGATTTTAAATTGTATTCAGCTGTAGAATGAACCAATAACCCAAAATTGTCAAAAATAGAAAGACTCTGGTACGAAATTAGTCAGTAAGTGAGGAGCACACACAGACTCACCACACCGTACAGATGATGGTTTGAGGTCTACCAGGATGAAGGCGCCGAGTAGCTTGCAACAGAGCTGCACTCAACGCCAACAAAACACAACTTTTGCTGTAGCTGCTTTTGATTTATTTTGTTTAGATTAACCTAATTATGACACTGCTCTTATATAGGCCACATTGCAACATCTACTATTTTTTATTCCAGGTATTGTCTCTCCTACTCAATGTGGTTTCTAAGTTTATCTTAATAATCCATTCACCTTTATTCCATCAAGGAAGAAGCAGCAGTCAGTGTAAGGCTTACGAGCACTGGCTCTGGAGCTGGTCTGCCTGAATCCCCACCTGGTAGGGCGATATGAGTTAATTTATGTAAGGCGCTTAGGACAGGAGCTGTCACAAAGTAAGCGCTCAATTAATGTTGACTTTTGGCATTATTAGGGAGTAGTCTTAATCTCTCTCTCCTATGGGAGTGTATAGAAATTACCAGAAGAAATTTTTCAGTCAAAAGCTATACAAAACTAAAAATCTATTCCTCAGGAATTCTGAGAAATACTCATAGGGAACAAGGCTACCCTTTACCCCTCCATCAACTCCAACACACACAGACACACACTCCTCACCCCCTTGCAAATCATTAGACTGCACCTGCGACTGTTCAGAGTGTTTTGTGTCACAGGAAAGAACATGGATTAGGTTTTAAGTTTCTTGAGGATACTACTTTGCTTTATTTACCATTTATCCTCAGTACTCATGAGAGTGTAAAATAAAAATTTACTGTATGAATGAGTATTTACTAGCCTGCAGTTGGGCCTTCAAACTATTCCAGAGATTGTTTTGTTTTGTTTGTTTTATTTTGCTTAGGTACAGAAATGCCTTCATATATATTTTTTTCTTTTACTACTTTGGAACATATTCCTAAAAGTGGTGTCATCAAGGCAAATAGTGTCACCTTTACGATTCTTATCACATATTGCCAAATTACTATCTATGGTCACTACTATCTACAGCACCTCCAGTAATACATGAGTGTGCCTGTTTCCCTTATCAACAGTGGAAAGATTTTTATCATTTTGCTAATACAACAGATGCACTGTGGTGATGACACCCGAGTTTGGGAGTATAATTTCTAAATGGACTTCTGGGGCAATTGGGACAGATTATTTGTCCTCAGAATTGGTCTGGCACATTCACGGTATTTTGTTGGTAGATTTAGTTGCTTCATAGCCATTTGAAACTTGAATTCCTCTCATTACTAATAAGCCTAGACATTTATCAAGGATGTCCATAAATCCACATAAAAAATATGGACATTGGATTAGAAAGATATAAATGCACTAAAATGGGAGCATGAGATAGACATAAATATTTGCTTCCTGAGGCTGCTGCAACAAATTACTGCAAACTAGTGCCTTATACAAACAGACATTTTTTCTCTCACGGTTTGGGATGCCAGAAGTCTGAAATCAAGGTGCCAGCAGGGCCATGTTCCCTCTGAAGGCTCTAGAGAACTGTTCCTTATCTCTTCCAGCATCTGGTGGCTTCAGGATTTCCTTAGCTTGTGCCTCATGATTGCAGTCTCTGCCTGCACATGGCCCTCTCCTCCACCCGTGTATCTCCTTTGTGTGTCTCTTTAGGGACACGTCATTGGATAATCCAGGATGGTCTTTTCTCAAGTTCTTAATTACATCTGCAAAGACCCTTTTTTCAATTAAGATCACATTCACAGGTTCCAGGCATTAGGACATGGACATACCCTGTTGGGGGACACCATTCAACCCTCTACGATGCAGATGGATGATAAAGGAGAAAAATAAAATGAGACAGGGATCCTGCACGGCTCTGCATATGAGAACCCGGTACTATGAACTTAGCAGTATGCTGAAGTCAATTCTGGGTAACTAAGGTTCAAAGGTGAAAAAGTAAAGGGAAAAAAACAGTCTATATAGAGCTGTATTATTTCTGTTACATCTAACATAGACCCCAAAACGGCACTCTTTAAGGGTTTAAACACAAACTCAACTTTAATTCTCCCTGAAAAGAAGAGATTTGTATCCACTCCAGTTTGGAAGGAAATACTCAAAAGAGTTTGGACCTACACAAAGGATTATACGTCAACATCTGTGTATGCCAGTTACTAAGCTGTTGTCTCTCACAGCAAACCTCCTCCTCCTTCTAAATTTCACTTTGTGCTGCTGGGGCTGGAGATCTGCACACTACATTTCTTCTTTGCTCCCTGTTACATTCTGCCAACAGGAGGAGACTAGAAGCCTGGAAGAGGGAGAGAGAACTTGCTCCTCCCTGTTTGCCTGTGGTTCCCATCCACATCACCTCGGCGAGAGCCCTTCACTCTGGCAATGGTGGTTGGTTCCAAGTGCACTTGTTTCCACTCTACAGTCTCTCTACCTGGCATTTCACAACCAGCCTCATGTGCTTCCTCAGGGGCACCAGTGCCAGCTGCACCTCCTCCTCGGATACCTAAGTCCCAGCTCAAAGGGGCCCTTCTCCAAGCTTCTAGGTCCAAGAGATGATAACATCTGCCTGAAGTTTCTGTCTCTTGGTTACTTCAGGGTCTCCTCTTGGTTCTTTCAGTTCTCCAATGTTAAACCAATTATTCATGTGAGATTTTCTTTGCTAAAATAACCGATATGGTTTGTATCTCCATGACTGGACACTGACTGATCCAGCAATGACTACACCTTTTCCTTCCCAGCTTTATTGAGGTATAATTGACAAATAAAATTGTGAAAATGTAAGATGTATAATGTGCTGATTTGAGATATATATATATATATATATATATATTACAAAATAATTACCACAATTAAGTTGGGTAATACATCCATCACCTCACATAGTTGCCATTTAGTGTGTGTGTTTTGGTGAGAATATTTAAAATCGACTCTCGGGCCGGCCCAGTGGCACAGTGGTTAAGTGCACACGTTCTGCTTCGGCAGCCCAGGGTTCACCAGTTCAGATCCTGGGTGCGGATATGGCACCTCTTGGCAAGCCATGCTGTGGTAGACATCCCACATATAAAGTGGAGGAAGATGGGCACAGATCTTAGCTCAGGGCCACTCTTCCTCAGCAAAAAGAGGAGGATTGGCAGCAGTTAGCTCAGGCCTAATCTTCCTCAAAAAAAGAAAATCTACTCTCTTTGCAACTTTCAAGTACACATTACGGTATTTTCAGCTATAGTCAACAGGCTGTATGTTAGATCTCCAGACTTATTCATCTTATAACTTAAAGTTTTTACCCTTTGACCATCGTCTCTCCATTTCCCTCACACCCCTGCCCCTGGTAACCACTAATCCATTCTGTTTCTATGAGTTTTATGTTTTCAGATTCCACATATAAGTGACATCATACAGTATTTGTCTCGTTTTGTCTTTTTTCATTTAGCACGATGCCCTCAAGTTTCACCCACATTGTCACAAACAATAGGAATTTCTTCTTTTATGGCTAAATAATATTCCAGTGTGTGTGTGTGTGTGTGTGTGTATGTGTGTGTGTATATGTATTTCTCTCACATTTTCTTTATCCAATCATCCGTTGATGAACAACTCAGTTGTTTCCATGCCTTGGCTATTGCGGATAATGCTGCAATGAACATGGGGATACAGATCTCTCTTCAAGATTGTTATTTCATTCCCTTTGGATATATACCCAGAAGTAGGATTGTTGGATTATATGGTAGCTTTATTTTTAATTTTTTGAGTAACCCTTATCCTGTTTTCCATGGTGGTTATACCACTTTACATTCCCACCAACAATGTAGGAGGATTCCTTTTTCTCCACATCCTGGCCAAATCTTATTATCTCTTATCATTTTGATAATAACCGTTCTCACAGGTGTGAGGTGAAATCTCACTGTCAATTTGATTTGTATTTCCCTGACAATTAGATTAGTGATGTTGAGCACCTTTTCATGTATCTGCTGACCATTTATATGTCTTCTTTATAAAAATGTCTATTGAAGTCCTTTGCCCATTTTTTATTCAGATTATTTGTTTTTTGCAACTGAGTTGTGTAATAATTTTGGATATTAATCCCTATACCTTGCATTCATTTGTTCAATAAACATAAATGGAGGCCTTCCCTGTATCTGTAACAGCATAGTCGCAGTGTTTATACAAAGAAGAAAATAGTCCATGAAGCTGAAAGTCTCCTGGTGGCCCACCAGAAGAGTGAATGAAATGTTGCTGCTCTCTCTCGCACAACGACAACAATGTAATATCCAAGGAATTCTTTTGTATCACTTAAATTATCTCCCTTCCTGTACTTCAAAATAATTTCAAAAACCTTTGTTTTTTCGACATACTGACTAACATACACTATTAAGCACAATTGTACTCTGATCTTTACCTGTGTTTCCTTAGTTGACATTTAAGCCTTTTACTTCAAACCCAAAGGTTCAATTTGTTAGCTCATTTATCATCTTTTTTTCTTCCTAGATGAAAAGCAATTCTACTAAGTGCCCACAGATACCTCTGGGAGGGCCGACCCTGCATATCTCCAACTCTACAGTCAGACTTTTCCAGAGATACCTAAATAGATGCCACAATCAATCACTGTATTGAAACCAGTGCTTCAGATAGAAGCACATCTAAACTGCTGCTTCTCAGAGACTATGGACTCTTGCTAGAGGGTAACTAAGTTGTTGTCAATGATCTCCATCCTCACATAGGGCATGCTTCAGAAATTCTCATGTATCAAAGTTAATGCTGACATGGTGTCACAGAAATAGTTTTCATCCCCCTATTTAAAGGGCAATACGATATCTTCAAATTAACTGTAGAAAATAAATAACGAGGGGCCTGCCCGGTGGTGTAGTGGTTAAGTTCAAGTGCTCTGCTTCTGCGGCCCAGGGTTCATGCATTCAGATCCCAGGCACAGACCTGCACATTGCTGATCAAGCCATGCTGTGGTGGCGTCCCACATACAAAATAGAGGAAGCTTGGCACAGATGTTAGCTCAGGGACAATCTTCCTCAAGCAAAAAGAGGAAGATGGGTAACAGATGTTAGCTGAGGGCCAAACTTCCACACCCAAATAATAACAATAATAATAATAATATAATAATGGGAGGCAGGATTTCCAGAACGGCAGAATAAGGAGCTCAGTGGAGACGCTCCCCAGAAAAATAACAATTTAACTGAGGAAATTTTTAAAAAATCATTTGAAGTCTCTAGAAATTTTCCTAAGAGAATACATCAATGGAGAAACATTTATTCATGATAATCTACTAAATCTTGGGAAGACTAATGAGTCTGTGGCACTTAAGTCATGGCTCACCCGTCACATCTCCTCCCCATCCAGTTCTGGGTACAGACCCCGCCCCCAGGCACTCTGCCCCAGCCACATAAAACCACGATGGTGGTGAATTCATTCCGCCAAGTCACTAAACAAACAAATGACCCAGCAAACAAAACAACAATAATTCCTGAGAGGGGGAGAGGGGTCAGCATCCAGAGTTTCTACATTACCTAAAATGTCCAGTTTTCAACCAAAAATTATGAGACATATAAAGAAACAGAAAGTACGACCCATACACGCACACTCACACACACACATACACAAAGCGGGTAGCAAGAACTGCTTTTGAAGAGGTTCATATGATTGACTTAACAGCCAGAGACTTCAAAGCAGCTATTAAAAAGATGCTCAAAGAACTAAATAAAACCATGCTTAAAGAAATAATGGCATTGTAAGAATGTCTCATCAAATCAAGATCAATAAAAAGTTAAAAATTATTTAAGAGGATCAAATGGAAGAGATAGAAAAGCACAAAACAAATATTAAAAGTTCACTGGAGGGGCTCAGCTGTAAGTATTAGGTGACAGAAGAAAGAATCAGCAAACTTGAAGATAGATCAATAGAGGTTTGCTGATAGATCAATAGAGGTTATGTGATCTGAAGAATGAACAGAAAAGAGTATGATAAAAAATGAATAGTCTCAAAGAAACACAGGACACCATACATACAAATCAACATACATGTAATGGTGGGAGAGGAGAGAGAAAAGAAAAAATCATTCAAAGAAATAATGGCTAGAGTCTGCAAAATTTAATTAAAAACCCCAAACACTCATCTATATTTATTGTACTGCCATTAGGCGCCCAAACTCTATAGGCCTCCTTAGAGAGCCCTCCACAATTATGGGAGGCCTGCTGCTGTCCTTGCCTCTGGGACTTTCTCCAGCATCCGCAGTCCTGAACTCGTTCCTTCAATCTCACCAAGCCAGGCTGCTAGCCCGCTCTGCTCAAAGACAGTTATTGCCTCTGCCCTGACACTTTGGGTTTCACATCACCTACCCTCTTCCTGAGTCCATGTTGACCAGGCGTCCTACAAACAGCAGATTCCCCTTTGTTTTACATTTCCCAGCCTGCTAGAATCAAGTCCTTGCCCTTCACTGGTATCCAGTGAATCCCAGCCTTGGTCAGAGGTGGACAGAAAGTTCAGACATTAAGAACTAAGCACTGTATTATCTCTAATTTACAGGAAAAAACAAAAAAACAATCCTGAAAGGTAGGTATCTTTTGCCCATTTCAGAGATGATAACATTGAGGTTTAGAGAGATTAAGTACTTGCTAAGGGTCACCTTGCCAGTAAATGGTAGAGCAGGGAAATGATCTGTTCCTTTCCATTGTACAGACCACCTCCAGGTCTTGTGGCTAAACTCCTTTATTCTTTCTACTATGTTCATGTGTTATAGGGTCTAATAGTTTTTTATTGCTACTTTAACAAATTGTCCACACACCTATTGGCTTAACAGAAATTTATTGCCATATAGTTCTGTAGGTCAGAAATCTGCTGCAGGTCTCACTAAGTTAAAACAAGGCGTTGACAGGGCTGCCTTCCTTCCAGAGGCTCTAGAGAATTCATTTCCTGGCCTTTTTGGCTTCTAGAGTCTGCATTGCATTCTTTGGCTTACAGGCCCCTTTCATCTCCAAAGCCAGCAAGGGCTGGTCGAGGCTTTCTCACATCTCATCCCTCTGATACTGGCTCCTTGTATGCCTCCCTATTCCATTTTAAGATGCATTTGATTACATTGAGCCCACCTGGATAATTCAGGCTAATATTAAGATCAATTGATTAGCAGATGCAACTTAATTCCTCCTTGCCATGTAAAATAACCTATACAAAAGTTTCCAGGGATTAGGATGTAGACATCTTTGGGGGCCATTATCTTGCCTACTGTATAAAGAAAGCATGGCTAGTTGCTATAACAGTGTGGCAATTCCATTTCCCCTCCTGCAGCCTCCTTATTTTGACATCCCCTATCCTACCACTTCCACCCCCTCATCCTCTGCTTTGTTCTGCCTTTGACACATTTCATGGATTGCTTCATGTTCCAACTTTTTTCTTATCAACCCTTGAATCACAATTCACATGTGGTCTTCTTTATTCATTTGGATTTCCACACATGTATCGCTCAATGGAAAGGTTAAGTTGAACTAAAATGTATGTGATTGATAATAGCTTAATGTATTACTCCTGCCAGAAAACACTGACATTTTAATAGAGTCCCTACCCCATGCCTTAATGCAAAAGAATTAGTAGAGCCGATCTGATTATAGGCCCTTCAGGAGATTCTCCATGTGGAAATACTCTGGGAGCTCAGCTTTGAATCAGAACCAAGTTTTTTGGTCTGAGAGTTCAGGGGTTGTATCAGTTAAGGTTTTTTGTTCTTGTTGCAAGCGACAGAAATGGGCTTAGCAGCCAGTTTTTGCTATAGCCAAGCAGAAGGAAAATTTCCTAAAAGAATGCAATAGTTATGGACCAGGATTGGAAATAGAGCAAAAACAGGAAAGAAGAAACTATTAGAGGATCTTGTCAGGACACTTTTATTGGAAAGAAAAATCTTCCAAAAGTCAGGGTTTTTGTTTGTTTTGTTTTTATCCCTCATGTTTTTCTCAAGGGAAAGACTCTGAAAGCTGCTAGCTGGCCAAGCTTAGCTTGATGTCCACCTCAGCTCTAGTAGGGCAGTGAAAGGAAAGATGTTGTGAGGAGGAAACTAAGGGCTACTGGGGCATGCCTTTGGTTTCACTTGTGAGAAAGCAGAGATGGGAAGGTGTATCAGCCAGGGTTCAACTACAGAAGCAGAGCCAATATATAGTGATATATATTAAGAGATTTATTGCAAATAATTGGCTTGCAGGATCCAGCAGGCGGGCTAGGTAAGTCCAAACTTCCCAGGCCATCACGGGGGCAGGCTGAAACTGCCAGACACAGTCTGAAGCTGCTGCCCCCAGGCAGAATTTCTTCTTCCCAAGGGAAGCTCCAGCTCTGCTAATAAGGTCTTTCTACTGATTGAATCTGGCCCACTCAGATTATTGAAGATAATCTTATTTAAAGTCAACTGACTATGGACTTGAATAATATCTTCAAAACATATTCACAGCAATGCTTAGATTAGCATTTGATTAAATAAATGGGGACAGTAGGGTAGCCAAGCTGACACATCAAAACATGAACACAGAGGAGGAGTAGCAGCATAGGGCATCTCAGTTCACAGACTCACCAAATATTACCCACAATGGGAGAGAGAACTCACCAAAGACAATGATGGGAGGATATTGGGAAGAGTCAATGAATTCCTGGCAGTCAAAACCAAACTCCCACTCCAGAGACTGGAGAAGAGAGTGCACACAGAGTGAGTGGACAGCTCATGGTGGCAAGGGGGCTCTTCCACCAGTCTGGATCTTTCTATCAAATCTCCCTCAGTCATGTGTCCATCCAATGAGCTACTGTATCTATGAGATACCACAGTCTCCCTTGTTATCTTTAATTCCTATAATGTACCAACGTTCACACAGTAATTTAGGATTATCTGGTACATGGTGAGTTTAGTTGTAGAAATTTTGAAGGCATAGATGCCTATGGGAACTCTGAAATTACAACATAATAGAAGTTACTGTTTCAGCCTATGGTCAGGTCAAGTGCTAACTTGAGTTGGAGAATCACTAAGGCATATCAATTTTTCTATTAACAACATACCCACAGGGACTGAGAGAAATTCCCTATACTCGAGGAGAACTATTCCGTGTTATCAGCACAAAACAAGTATGTGATGGAGACATGATAAACCTCAAGTTAAAACTTCAAGAGGTATGTCTGTCAAATAATAAATCCAGTTGATGTCTAAATTCCTCAGGATTTCTGAAAATGCAGAGGATAAAGTTGAGCTGGAGCCCCACCTTTGTCTGTTCCATCATCTGAACTGTTGGTTCTTTCCTCTCCTCCCATTCGTTTTGCAAGTTCAGATAAACTCCCTTTCTTGGTTGCCTGTCATCTTTCCCACCTTCATTCCGTCTATAAACACCATTTCTGCTGCATCTTCAAAAGCTTATCTCCTCTCCACAGCTGTCTGTTCAAAGTTGAGAGCCTTACACTGATTTAAACAACTTGAATTGCTCTGAAATAAATTCCTCAGGGCAGAGACCAATTTCTTATGCATTGTCAATAGCTAAATACAGTGTTGGTGCTTCATAAACACAGTATGAAAATACATAACAGAGTCCAAAAATAGGGTAGTAATTTCTGTTTATTATACAATCAAAATCTGATGTGTTGGATTGAACTCTGAGTAACCCCCAAATTTGTCGGAAGATAGATGCTCTATTCTACTGTATGGGAGGTAGAGCTTTACAAATGGAAAATTGCAGAGCCTTTCAGCATAATATGAATGTCTGGGGAAACTGACTTACTCTACTGTGCCTAGACTCTTCATGGCAGAGAATGTTAGTTGTTCAAAATTATTCCTTTCCTCCATGGCCTGCAAATGGGTAGAATAGACTTCCAAGCCGTATTGACTTTGGGCTTTACCATGTGGTTTGACTTGGCTGATGGATGGAAGTGGACATGATGTGAGCAGAGCTCTTAAATGTACTGGAGCAATTTGCTTTAGCCTCTAGAGCTCCTGAATTTCATCTTTAAGTTCAGAATGGAACTCTATCATGGTTCCAGAATGAAGAAGCATGTGGAATACCTGGACCTATCTACAACATGAAGTCTAGTCCAGCTGACCCCAAAAGATCCAGGTAAGCCCAGCAGAGCCACAGTTGACTTATAGACACGAGAGAAGGAAATACATGTTTATCATTACAAGCCACTGATATGGAGCGGCAGCTTTTTACATAGTGTAGTCAGAGCAATGACCTAGTAATATATTCCCAAATCTTCAACTAATTTCAATTAGAAGAAATGAAACGTCAGGAAATATTGAGTCTAAAGAGGAGTCTGCTCTTGGTTATACTTTCCTGGGATCTCCTAGGCCAATCTCATTCCCGAAATGCAATCTCAGAAAATTTCAAGCCACTCCATGTAATTAGTCTGTAGTCCTTTTTTCAAGAATTTTTGTATTAAAAGAACTTGGGAGGGGCTGGCCCAGTGGCCGAGTGGTTAAGTTCGCGCGCTCCACTGTAGGCGGCCCAGAGTTTCGTTGGTTCGAATCCTGGGCGCGGACATGGTACTGCTCATCAAACCACGCTGAGGCAGCATCCCACATGCCACAACTAGAAGGACCCACAACGAAGAATATACAACTATGTACCGGGGGGGCTTTGGGGAGGGGAAAAAAAAGGAAAAAAATAAAAAAATCTTTAAAAAGAAAAAAAAGACCTTGGGACATATGCCCAACTAGTACATAACTATTAGTCTGCACACAGACATAAATGAATACTCCTGGAAGAAACACAATTATTCATTGTGGTAGCTTGTCTTCAAGATGGCCCCTCAATGAATCATGCCTCCTCGTGTTCATGTGAAACCAAAAGAATGCAGCACGCGTGACACTTTGTGACTTCTGAAACTAAGTCATAAGAAGCTTTGCAGCTCTTCTTTGTTCTCTTAGAAGACTTGCTTTTGAGTCCTGAGCTGCTGTGTAAGCAGTCTGACTATCCTGCGGGAGAGACCATATGGAGAAGACGTGCAACTACGTGCAGAAGGAGAGAGATCAAGTTCAGATGAGTCTTCCAGCTGTCCCTCCCAAGCCACCAGACAAGTGAAAGCCCAAACAAGTGGAGCCTTCTTGGACTATCCAAGACCATGGCGCTATTAGTTGTCAATGATTGAGTGACACAAGGTGATACTACACCCAGCCAAAGCCCTGTCCAAATTCTTGATTTATAGATCATGAACATAATAAATTGGTTATGGTCTTAAGCCACGAGGTTTGAGGAGGGTTGCTACACTTTAATAGATACCCAGAACATTCATTTATGTTATTTACCAAAGTGACATAACCAGTTATAACAATAGGCAATATTTACTAAATATTGTCATATGTATGCTAAGCACCATGTATCCTTATTTCGTTTCTTCCTCACATTGAAATTAGTAACTATGATGTATGTAACATAATTATTGCTGTTTGATAAGTGAGAAAGTTTAGAGATGGTGATATTAATTCAATTGCCCAAAGTCAGACGGGTGCTAAAGTAGTGGAACCAAGGTTTTACCTAGGAAGTATCACAAATCCTGATCTCTAACCACACTAATTAAAACCTGGGAATAACCCAGGGCTCTGGTTTCCTGGGGCAGTCTTACTTCAGTCTGCCAGTCCACAGCAACCAGGCAGCTGGTTCACAAACCTTTTGATAAATGTTATAACATTGACATTTGTGCAAAGAAATAGGCAGGAAATTAAATTACACCTATTAAAGGAAAAACTCGTTTAGACTAGTTGAAGTTTTGGCCCACTGAGTCTTTGAGGTGTTGGAAGAGAGGCAGAGCCAAAAGAATTTATGCCAAATAAAAGGCCGCTGCCAGCTGGCCGTAAAAACATTAGTATTCACAACAAAGTCAACCACTACCTGACAATTCAAGAAAAACCAGCAGAATTAAGTAGAGTTATAAAGCAAACTATTTTTCCTCTCTGGGCAGACTTCTCATTAGAGACTGATTTAGCTGGGTGTGAAATTTGATTATGCAATTGACTAAGGTTTTCACAAGGGTGTTGCCTCAAATATAATTACGTTTATGGCTAACAAGTAGGCAAAAGTTTTTCTAGTCACTTATCAACAAAACGAATCTATGAAGAATACAGGGAATCTAAGATTTCCAGGTAATATGGAAATGATAGGTTTTATTCTACTGGCTGTGGCTTCTGAATCAGGAGCTCTTCTGATTTGTTGTCAGCAAATGGTCTTGAAAAGAAAGCCCCCGAACCAGGGGTCCATCCATTTTTGCCACTGAGCGGCCTCAAATCAGTGGAATAAGCCACTGTTTGAAAGTAGCTATAGAAAATAATAGATCAATCAAAAGCATAGTGAAGAATGTCTTCAATTATATCAAGCAAATCAAATTGAGGGACGTGTACAAAACGTCTATCCTCCTCAAAACGTCAAGGTTATAAAAGTCAAAGGAAGACTGAGGAACTCTTCCAGATTAAAGGAGACTAAAAAGATAGGACAACCAAGTGCAACATGATATCCTGAAATGGATCCTGGACCAGAAAAGGAAATTATCATTCTCCTTTTGCTTAAAAAGACATTTGTGGAAAAATCAGTGATTATCTAGCACTGTAGATGAGATAATATTCGATCAATTGTAATTTCGTGATTTTGATTGTACTGTAATTGTTTTTAGGAAATACGTACTGAAGAGTTTATGAGTAAAAGGACATTATGTCTGCAAATGGTTCAGCAAGAAAACATCTTTAATCCATCTGGAATTTATTTTTGTACATGATGTAAGATGGGCATCTAATATTGTTTCTTCTATATGCATAGGACACAGGGTCAGCATAGTTTATTAAATGATTCATCCTTCTGACTAAATTTAAAATATTGCCTTTGTCATATATTCTCATGTACAACTAAGATCTATTTCTGAAATCTGTCTTTTTCTCCATACATCTACTTTCCATTCCTATGCTAATATCATAGTGATATGACTTTATGTCTTAACATCTTGGAAGACAAGATAGCTCACGTTCTTTTTCATGTATCTTTTCATATATGTAAAGTTATCTGTGCACACATATGTATATATCTCTCTATATATGAAATATGTATGTATATATAATTGTACATTACTTATGTGTTCATGTGCACACACGCTTTTATATATATTTGTGTGTGTATATATATAAAGCATATATGAAAGTGTGTATACATATGCGTGTTGCTAAAGTTGAATATTTCCCCCAAAATACCCTGATAATTCTAATTTCAAATGCATTGAATTTATGTATTCATTTTTGAGTGAATTAAAATTTTCATATTGTTCTATTTGTATTATCCAAGAAAATATACTTTACCACTTACCTCTTGATTTATATCCTTACATTGGACTTTATAATTTTCTTCATATAAGTCCTGTGTCTTTCCTGGGAATTCCTAATATGGTATGATTTTATTGTTATCATAAAGAGAATATCTCAAGTTCATTTCTAAATGCTAATTTCTAGAATAGAGAAAATATGCTTATTACTACCTTACCAAATTCTTGTATTTGTTCTAGTATTTTACTCTTTGGTTTTCTAGTCATGCAATTACATCTTAGCAGATTAGATGGTGTTACGTCAATCAAATCTTGGCGAAAAGATAACGTTATCTTTTCTTTTTCAGTATTCATATCAGAATTTCTTGTCTTGCTTCATTTTCTTGGACCTCTAAATTGATTAGAAAGTGGTAACAGATCTCTCTATCTAATCCTGACTTTCATTATTTTAATGTTCTGTTTAATTGTTTCAACATTTAGGACAATATTTGCCATTGCTTCTTAGTAAATTTTCATTACATTTGGTTTCCTTCCAATACTCTTTTACTTAATTTTAATAAGAATGGCTGCTGGATATCAAGTATTTTTTTCAGCAGCATTTGATATAATTATATGTCTAATAGGATTATGATAATAACTTTCCTAAAATTGGAAACCGCTGTTTTCCTGTATTGATACTACCTGGCTCTGATGCTTTAAACTCTTGATCAGTTACTGGATTCTATATACTGATATTTTATTCACAAGTTTTTCCTTTGTGTTTGTGAGTTATGACATAAGTTTCCTTCTTTAGACTATATTTCCTTATTAGGTTTTACTATTAATATAATACTATCTTCATGAATAAAATAGGATAATTTCTATCTTATACTAGGGGATTATCTTAAATAAAATTGGAATGAATTTTAAAGATTAGATACAACTTCCTTTTTGAATCTATCAAGACTGGTGCCTTTTTCAAGGCTAAATCTAGCACATTCCATCACCTTTAGTCAACTATTCAGTTGTCTATGTTTTCTTGGGAAAATTTGATAATTTATAATTTTCTAGGAAAGTATCATTTTTGTCTAGTTTCAAAATTGCTACTAAGACCCTTCTTGTAGTCAGCTCTTAAGGTTTTTTCTGTTGCTCTGTGCATGGTTGTTCCCATCCATATTTTTATAATTTTGCTTTCTCGTCTTTTTCTGTAGACTCCTGAATGGTTTAACTAGTTTGTTTTTTTAAAAAAATCAGTAATTTGATTTGTTTATCCTTCCCCATATTGTGTTTTTCTCCCACTTCTTTTTTACCTTTGTTAATTGCCTCTTCCTTTCGATGTTTTTCTGTTCTAAGATTTTAAAATAACTGGTAATAAGCTAAAGCCCTTTAATTTTCATCTTTCTTCTTCAGTATTAAAGGCATTCAAGGCCACACTCATTCTCTTGGAGTACAGCTTTGGCTGCATCATGTGTTTCTAATTTGCATTGCTTTCTATACAGTTCGCTAGCTTCTTTCAATTCCCAATTTCACTCAGTACTTACCCAGAAATACGTTCTTAGTTGCTGCACATTTAATATCTTGGAGTTACCTTCATGTCATTTATTCCTAATTTCTAATAATTATTTCATTCAATTTCTAACATTTGTTGTATTATGATAGAAAAGCTGGCCTGTAAAATCTATACTTTATATGCAAAATTTCTTTGGGCCAAGTACATGATCAATTTTTGTAAATATCTTATGAATATGTAAAGGAAAGTATATTCTTTTGAGATGTTAAAAATTTCCCTTTATTACCTTTATTTTTCTA